>NC_060176.1:33997956-34303956 GCF_021184085.1 Oncorhynchus gorbuscha | reverse complement strand
AATTTGTAGTTTAATGAACATATGAGGCAATTTGAGCATACATACATTTAAGTTGGCTGAATTTTTGCCTACGTTTTGTCAAGTTTGGGCCAACTATTTTTTTGTTCAGGTAACACTCGGACCAAAAAGTGGAGTAAACCAAAAAAGGGCTGTGGAACCATTTACTAAATAATAATTACTTGAAACAACAATATTTTTTGTTTTACAGTGTAGATGATTTGACAACCTCGATCAATTAGCAGCTGTTTCTTACATGATAACAATACCACTATTAGATTGATGGATGACTCATGCTCATGATATCGAGAAGGCAGAAGCCATTGAGTTTATGTGTGTGAGTAAGCAACACATATTAATAGTGTGCTCAGGCCACACAGCGACTCTGAGGAGAGTGATACAAAGGAGCTGTGGCAGATCTTACCTTGCCAAACCTATGTTGCTGTAAGTAGAGCATTCCTTTCTTCCTGATGTCCTCCTCCATTGTGTACCAGCTCTGTTGCCCCTACTCCTCTCCACTTTTATCTCTCTGTTCAACACGACACCCTGCTTGTGGTATTTATCTACAAATGACGCAAACACCTCAAGTTCCCTGTCATGTTGACTTCCTGTATGCGCAGCTGCATCACAGAACACAGCAGTTCAGTACTAAAACACTGTGTGTGTGTGGTACATTTTTGTGATTTAGCAGACGCTCTTGTCCAGAGCGACTTAAAGGAGCAATTAGAGTTAACTGTCTTGCTCATGGGCACATCAATGATTTTTCACCTAGTCGGGGATTTGAAAAAGCAACCTTCGATTACTGGCCCAACTCTTTTAACCACTAGGCTATCTGCCACCCTCTGTGTGTGTGTGTGTGTGTGTGTGTGTGTGTGTGTGTGTGTGTGTGTGTGTGTGTGTGTGTGTGTGTGTGTGTGTGTGTGTGTGTGTGTGTGTGTGTGTGTGTGTGTGTGTGTGTGTGTGTGTGTGTGTGTGTGTGTGTGTGTGTGGCCTTTTATTGTGTGAATCTCTTGTTTCTCAATCACAAGACGCGCAATTGTTTTGAGTGTTACATATTACATGTTTTGCATATAAAAACAATATCAAGAGTACGATAAATGTACAAGTGTCACCATTCATAAGTAAAATGTAATTGGTGTAGCAGGATGGCTCAAAAAAATTGAATAATCTTTTAGCCTTATTGGTATAGGCTACATTTAGTAAATTCTGTACAATTATTTTCATTTCACAGCCCGTCTGACTTTGTGGTCAAATTAGTGCATCCTTCCTGTGTCCATTTTCCATCATCTAAGCAACATTTGAATAAATGCAAAATAGACTTGTTGGCCATATTTGGGTCATGTTAGCAAAAAACTGTAAGGGGTTTACAAACGTTTTCACTCGGGCCCACCCTTCCAGCATTAGGGAACATCCTGCTCCTCGCCCTGCGTGCGCGTCACATCTATTTTTATGGGAAAAAGCACTGTTCGTGACACAAACTGTTCACACCCATCTTGTTGGTTCAGTTTTAAAGCTTATTTTCTGCAATTCTACACATTTTGTCATGGTGTGCAATTTTTATTTTAGTTTAAAGCAAATTTTCTTGCAATTCTATACATTTTGCCATGTCTAATGTGTATTCATGTGATATTTGAGTGACACATTTCTGGGGAAAAGCAGCCAACAAGTGCTCAGCATATGTGGAAACTGCTTCAAGACTGTTGGAAAAGCATTCTAGGTGAACCTGGTTGAGAGAATGCCAAGAGTGTGCAAAGCTGTCATCAAGGTAAAGGGTGGCTACTTTGAAGAATCTCAAATATAACATATATTTAGATTTGTTTAACACTTTTTTGATTACTACATGATTCCATATGTGTTATTTCATAGTTTTGATGTCTTCACTATTATTCTACAATGTAGAAAATAGTATAAAGAAAGAAAAACCCTTGAATGAGTAGGTGTGTCCAAACTTTTGACTGGTACTGTATATATTTAAGCAATAAGGCACGAGGGGGTGTGGTATATGGCCAATATACCACGGCTAAGGGCTGTTCCAAGGTGCCTTATTGCTATTATAAACTGATTACCAACATAATTAGAGCGTTATAAATAAAAGGTTTTGTCATACACGTGGTATACGACCTGATATACCACGGCTGTCAGCCAATCAGCATTCAGGGCTCGAACCACCCAGTTTATAAATATATATATGCTGGCAGCCCCAACCACTGACCTACATCACCTGTATTGGTCAGGGAAAACATGCAGCATAGTGTTCTTTGTGATGGGCTACTGGTTGTTCTGGAAAGAGGCCCTGTTGTCAATGACAATTAAAATAAGGGCAACAAATGAAACCAATAAACACATTTTTATTGTTTTGTTTTGTTATAATAAAAAATTCGATAATAATAAGATCAGTGAAAGAGATGTATTGTAGGTAATGGTCTAGGCCTGCCTAAGGTAATTTTCGTATAGAAACGCACAAGCTTGAGAAGGACGGGAAAGGGGAATGTGATGTAATGTATTGTACTTATGTTAATCACTTTTTTTTTACTCAAACAACTGGTGAAATATTACAAATATATACCCTGTAAAAAAATGGGAAAAAAGGGGGAAAGGTATGTGTATTGTGTACAGATAGCTAGTTACTAAGCAACGATTGGTGGAGTGAGAAGCAGTGGCGCTGAGTAGCTAAATAACTGTTCTGCTCGCTGGCAAACAACTAGTGGCAGGCAGCTTATTGTTACAATATAGCGAAATAAGGTTAGCTATAATCAACAGTTGTTTAATAACAACAATTCTTATTTTGTTAGAGTATGGCTAGCACAAGGATTTCGGAGCAATTGCCTCCGCATTTTGACCCGACTCAAGCACCTGTTGCATTCGGCAACCGAGCCCTTCCGCGGCTCTCTCTGGAACTGCAAGATCCACAGCTGTGCATACGACAGAGAGCTCTTGCAGCCCTCTGCGACCTGGTTCATGACCCAAAGAGGGCATATGAAGCTATTCACAAAGGTAAGATGCATATTCCATTATTGCTTGTATAAAATCCTTGCTTTCTTAAACAAAACATTTGTGGAATGTCATTTTTAAATTGCTGCATCTGTTTCACGAGTCACAAATCTTGCATTGTAATGGTTTTGGGAGATAATACGTTCACCTGCATAAGGCAGCTATACACACGTGTTATTAGCTAGACAACGCAGGACTGTTCACTATTGTTATGTTCCCACGGTTGCCCATTGTTAACTTAGTTGGCTGGTATCTCACTGCATGGACGCTGGATCTCCCCGTTCTGTAACCGAGATAGCTAGCCCTACTAGTTTACACTCCGAATAAGACGGTTCTGTATTATTTTCCTTGGAAGCTGACCGCCTGAAAGAATATCTTTGTCGTGGACTCAGTTCGTACCCACGCACAACATCTAGAAGCTAGAAGTGTGCCTGTTAATCGCACAATAGTCAACAAAAGGGGACAACAAGGCGTATCCTTCTGAGTACTGTAAATTATTTGGGCTATATTCTTCACAAAGCCTTCTCTTAACCAGCCTGAAGTAAATGTTTCCAAACTAGATATATCCTCTTTGAATTTGTTTCAGGCTGTTTGGAGAGGCTGAAGGTCCTGCTGCAAGACAGAGACAGCTCAGTGAGAATCAAAACTACAGAAGTATTTTACCTACTAGCTGCCCATAATGTGGGGAGGTGAGCAATCCCATTCCCAGGAATCATTTGGTCTACCCAATGGTCAATGCTATGGTTACTGCAGACAGTAGGTGGCAGCCTAGTACAATATGGTTTTACCAACAATGTCAATGACCACAGCCAAAGAGGAAGAGGCGAAGCGAGGTCGTTTACTCCACCCAAAATATGTCCATGTTAAGCAGATCATGAATTATTAAACAAGTGAAGAGTTTTTGTATGGGGGCAATGAGAGTGTCAAATTTAGTCAAGATAAAAATGTATTGCTTTATTGATACGTGAGGCTTACTTGATCTAATATATGTTTTGTAATTCTTAGGTTGTTACGAGTGTACTTATATAAGTGTGATGCACCTGACATCTCAGCCACTTTGAGAAAAAACACTTTAGTTTTGAGTTGTCCCAGTTGAAATATGAAATGTCTATGCATGTTCATGAGGTTAGCATAGCATCTCATTCTCCATTGAATACAGGAAGATGACATCACCACCTCTCATCGCATATTCAAAAAGTATTTAAATAACGAGATGTATCCATCAATCCAAAGAGGTGTGCTTGACATCCTGCCGTTCCACTCTGTGGACAACGAATCCCATTATTAGGGCGGCGACACAAGCATCTTGTCATTATATCAAGTATCTCTGCAACAGTCAACTTCTGTATGGCAAGTTATCCGGATGAGGAAACAATCCTTAGTAAAACATTTTTTGGGGTACTTATTTCACACCAATAAATAGTAGACACGACTAAACTTGTGGACTTTTGGTGTGAGTGACATAAGTGTATGTCCCTAGAGAAGCCTTCCTCACGTGGGATGTGGTGGCTCCACTGTCTGATCTTCTAGACGAGCCAGTTGATGCCTGTCGTAAAAACATGCACCGTGCACTGAAGATGGTGGCTGAGTTTCCTGCAGGTACGTATGCCTAGGCTTTAGTCTTTGGTTTTCAGCTGCCCAATTACAGTGACACTCCAGGCAAGCTGAAGGACTCATTACACATGACATTTGGATGTATTTTGATTTAGACACTATTCATACACTATAGCTGTGTTCCGAATACACATACTAATATACTGTATACTACATACTTAATGAGTATATACTACATACTATATGCTATTAGTTCCTTTTAGTATACTGTAAACAAATGGTATCCTTTCAGTTGAGCATACTGGCTCTTCGCCTGTCTACCGGAAGTTGATGTTCTTGCTAGCTTGTTGGCATAATATTACTAGCTAGACATTTTACGACTTTGTGTGTGTTATTAAAGGTGCATTTGTAAATTCAATCTGCGGTGCAAGAGTGCGCTCTGGGCGTTCGTAAATTCAGAGCATTGTCAGATTGTCATTTTGTAATTTCAGAGCGTTTCGCTCACTGGACGCTCTGGCTGAGGAGTAGCGTTGATCCGAGCGTTCTGAACTCACAACTGCAGTCAAGCACCCAAGCTAACTGGCTAACTTGCGAGCTACTTCCAGACACAAATGAGAGAACCCCTCACTTTGACCATTTTACTTGCCCTAGCAGAGCTAGTTAGGCTGTTTTGATGTTATCTAGAGTGTTTGTGACTGTAACTGTGCGGCTGGCAACAATTTAATTACAATTTTTTGCAGACGTTTTGATCTTATAAGATCTTCTAAATGTAACAATTATTAACGAAACAAGTGATTCAATGAAAGAAAATCCAAATCTTTAGATTATGGACATGTTTTAGGGCCTTATGACCTTATGACCTTCTGTCTCCTGGTCAGGTGCAGTGTGTATCGTAACTTTGGGCCTGGTTCCCCGGCTGGTGATGAAGCTGCCTGTTGAGCAGGAGGAGATCCGGGCCCTTATCCTGGCCACTCTCAGCTACTGTGTGAGGGTGGATGCCCTGCCGGCCCTGGCCAGTGACGGAGTTCCCATGCTGCGAAACCAGCTCTCTCACCCCTCCCCTGACATCCGCCGGGCCGCAGCCTCCGCCATGATGGGCATCAGGTGAGCAGAGGCACAAACATGGATATGTTCCAAATGACACCCTATTCCCTACATACTGCACTACTTTTGACCAGCACTCTATTGGCCCAGGTCAAAGTAGTGTCTTATTAGGTCCATTAAAGAGCCATTTGGTACGCAGCCATGCTCTACTTACTGACAGGAAAGAATACTTAAAAAAAAATCTAAATATTTGGAATTTGAGGCTTTCAATATTCATGAATGATAGGTGTCATCTAGAAAAAATGCACTCTAGTAATATGTGCATGCAAAATGAAAATAAATTAAATTTAAGTGGAAAAAGCTTGCTTTGAACTAAGTTATGATTCCATTTGAAGACACCTGTTTGCCCTGTTAGTGTTCCATCAGAAGGAAAGCACAAGGTATGTGAGGAGGGAGTTCTCCCAATCCTGGTGAAGCTGCTATCAGACTGTGACCCAGGAGTGACTGCCAGTGCTGCTGGGACTATTATGAACACAGCTATTATCACTGAAGGTAAGTCGGGGAATGGATGTGAAAGAAAGGGTATTTTAGATATCTATTGTCTTAAGTAATAGTTTAGAGTTAGGGTGCAAGTTTGCATGTGAACAATGTTAACAACATAGGCTTATCTCTATGTTGCAGGGAACTTACATTATAGAGACATTCTGGAGGGTTCAAAACTACCTCGTTATTTTTTAAACTTCCCGTTTTGGACTCTGTGTTAAATGTATCGCTCATAATAAACAATCTACAGTGCTCTCCCAGTGGAAAAACCCACAGAATCCTTACATTCAAACCTGCCATCATTTAGTGCATGAGATCTACGTGCTTGTTCCCTGTAAAGTATTGCGCGTTTTAAAGCAAGATGGGGTGAATGGCTGCATGCCCTTATGAATTGCTGCATGTGCATACCATTAGTTATTTTCATAACAGTGAAAATACATTGCATACGTCTATCAAATCCATGCATAAGGTAGAAAACATCTGAAATTAGATTTATAAGACCTTGGTAGTAGTTTAATGTACAGTACCAGTCAAGTTTGGACACCTACTAATTTCAGGGTTTTTCTTTATTTTAACTCTTTTCTACATTGTAGAATAATAGTGAAGACATTACATTACATTACATTTAAGTCATTTAGCAGACGCTCTTATCCAGAGCGACTTACAAATTGGTGCATTCACCTTATGACATCCAGTGGAACAGCCACTTTACAATAGTGCATCTACATATTTTAAGGGGGGTGAGAAGGATTACTTTATCCTATCCTAGGTATTCCTTAAAGAGGTGGGGTTTCAGGTGTCTCCGGAAGGTGGTGATTGATTCCGCTGTCCTGGCGTCGTGAGGGAGTTTGTTCCACCATTGGGGAGCCAGAGCAGCGAACAGTTTTGACTGGGCTGAGCGGGAACTGTACTTCCTCAGTGGTAGGGAGGCGAGCAGGCCAGAGGTGGATGAACGCAGTGCCCTTATTTGGGTGTAGGGCCTGATCAGAGCCTGGAGGTACTGAGGTGCCGTTCCCCTCACAGCTCCGTAGGCAAGCACCATGGTCTTGTAGCGGATGCGAGCTTCAACTGGAAGCCAGTGGAGAGAGTGGAGGAGCGGGGTGACGTGAGAGAACTTGGGAAGGTTGAACACCAGACGGGCTGCGGCGTTCTGGATGAGTTGTAGGGGTTTAATGGCACAGGCAGGGAGCCCAGCCAACAGCGAGTTGCAGTAATCCAGACGGGAGATGACAAGTGCCTGGATTAGGACCTGTGCCGCTTCCTGTGTGAGGCAGGGTCGTACTCTGCGGATGTTGTAGAGCATGAACCTACAGGAACGGGACATCAAAACTATGAAATAACACATATGGAATCATGTAGTAACCAAAAAAGTGTTAAACAAATACAAATATTTGTCAAAGTAGCCACTCTTTTTGCCTTGATGACAGCTTTGCACACACTTGGCATTCTCTCAACCAGCTTCATGAGGAATGCTTTTCCAGCAGTCTTGAAGGAGTTCCTACATACACTACCATTCAAAAGTTTGGGGTCACTTAGAAATGTCCTTGCTTTTGAAAGAAAAGCATATATTTTTTGTCCATTAAAATAACATAAAATTGATCAGAAATACAGTGTCGACATTGTTAATGTTGTAAATGACCATTGTAGCTGGATACGGCAGATTTTTATGGAATATCTACAAAGGCGTACAGCAGCCCATTATCAGCAACCATCACTCCTGTGTTCCAATGGCACATTGTGTTAGCTAATCCAATTGTATTGTTTTAAAAGGCTAATTGATCATTAAAAAACCCTTTTGCAATTATGTTAGCAAAGCTGAAAACTGTTGTCCTGATTAAAGAAGCAATACAACTGGCATTCTTTAGACTAGTTGAGTGTCTGGAGCATCAGCATTTGTGGGTTCGATTACAGGCACAAAATGGCCAGAAACAAAGACTTTCTTCTGAAACTCATCAATCTATTCTTGTTCTGAGAAATGAAGTCTATTCCATGCGAGAAATTCCCAAGGAACTGAAGATCTCGTACAACGTTGTGTACTACTCCCTTCACAGAACAGTGCAAACTGGCTCTAACCAGAATTGAAAGAGGAGTGGGAAGCCCCGGTGCACAAGTGAGCAAGAGGACAACTACATTAGAGTGTCTAGTTTGAGAAACAGACACCTCACAAGTCCTCAACTGGCAGCTTCATTAAATAGTACCCGCAAAACACCAGTCTCAACATCAACAGTGAAGAGGCGACTCCGGGATGCTGGCTTTAAAAAAAAATGTTTTAACCTTTATTTAACTAGGCAAGTCAGCTAAGAACACATTCTTATTTTCAATTACAGCCTAGGAACAGTGGGTTAACTGCCTTGTTTAGGGCCAGTACAACCGATTTTTACCTAGTCAGCTTGGGGATTTGATCTTGCAACCTTTTGGTTATTAGTCCAACACTCTAACCACTAGGCTACCTGCCACCCCAAATTGAATTGAAATGCATTCCAGGTGACTAGCTCATGAAACTGGTTGAGAAAATTCCAAGAGTGTACAAAGCCGTCAAGGCAAAGGGTGGCTACATTGAATAATCTCAAATATAACATATATTTTGAATGGTTTAACACTGTTTTGGTTACTACATGATTCCATATGTGTTATTTCATAGTTCTGATGTCTTCACTATTATTCTACAATGTAGAAAATACTAAAAATAAAATAAAAACTCTGGAATGAGTAGGTGTGTCCAAACTTTTGTCTGGTACTGTATCTCTTTCAATGCATTTCTCTGCAAACCAGAAAATGTTGTGTGCATTGTAGCCAAACAAATACATTAGAAGATAATTGTGACCCAATTCAGGAAACTAGGCGTATGTTGCAAGTCACGACTTCACAGGATTGCCGTTTGAACGTAATTAAAATAAAAAAATCTAAATTTGTTTTTTGACAAAATGCCTTCTTGAACATGTGAACTTCCATGTGCCTTAATAACAAACTTGTATGCCATCTGTAAATACGAATACAATTGTTAAATTACGAGCCTTGTTGGTTAAGCCACAGAAAAAGTGAGCAACCTTCCCACTAGCCATGATTGGCTGAGATAATGAGTGGGCACGACATGCTGAGAGAGGAGTTCAGATTGGTCTGCCATAGAAGCTCGTCAGTCTGTGTTGGTAATCCTGTCGAAACGTGGCTTTAAAAAAAAGAAGCTGCATAAGTGTGGTTCTCCACTTTCTGGAGGATCATGTTTTGAAATAAGTGGAATTAGAGTATGATAGCTAAAGAGATGGAGGAAAGACCTGTCTCCAGATCACATCTTCAAACTAAGGGCAATGCTGGCATGGCATTCCTGACAGGGAGACGCGTCTATGCATGATGATGTACAGGTAAGATAGTCTAGCATTAGCTAGCTACATTTTCAGATATTACACGTTTTCTGATTTTGACAGAAAGTGGTTCGATTTCAAGCTAAAGTGTACTGTTAGCTAGTAAGCTAACGTTATCTGGCTGGCTCCCTACCTGATGTTATTATTTGTTTCCCAGAGCTGTGTGCTGTTCTAGTTAGAGCCTAATGTTGTGGTCCTTCTGTAGCTCAGTTGGTAGAGCATGGCGTTTGTAACGCCAGGATAGTGGGTTCGATCCCCGGGACCACCCATACGTAGAATGTATGCACACATGACTGTAAGTCGCTTTGGATAAAAGCGTCTGCTAAATGGCATATATTATTATTATATTATATTAGCTAGCTTACATTGAACATGGTTGTTTAGTTCCTAGCACTGTGGCATTGTTGGCGCTGTTCATTGTTTAACTAGCTAACGTTGGCTGGCTGGCTTGTTAGCTAACGTTACGTGACGTGTGTACAACACCTGTTGAATATGGCTGGTGCCAGTAAACGTCTGCAAAGAAGCGTAATTAAATTGTTGCCAGCAGAGCTGGTTAGGCTGTTTTCATGCTATCCAGAGGTAAACAAATCATCAGCCAGAGTGTCAAGTGTGCGCTTCGAGAGCGAAACGAGATGGGTGTGGCTAAAGCTTAACAGGGTGTGAACGAAGCTGAATGGGTGTAGACAAAGAAGTGCTCTTCACTAGATAGCAAAACATTCAAAGGCAATTTTCTCAAAGGTGAGATTGCAAGTTGATCAACTTTCAAAGCAGAATAACTTTCCCATTGTTCCTCAAATGCAGTGTATGATATACTATTTTGTAGCTCTGAGTCTCTACTTTTATCTAATGTAAAAAAAAAAAACATTTCAAATTTTGCTACATAAGACCAAATACAGGAGGTGAGTTACAATTATCAACTCGATCATAAACACTATGCTCACAACCTGTATCTCCTAAATCGTGTTTCTGGTGTATTTTGTTTGACTTTTGGAATACATTGTGCAATAGGCTGCGTGTTTTTTTACAAGGCGCGCATCCATCCATTTATCCAATCCATGATTTATTTGTATTTTTTATTTAACCTTTATTTTAACGTGAATCGTGACAGAACATACGTAACTTTGATGCACTTGAGAAATGTATACTGCAAGCCCACTTTTAAGATGAGGAAATATTGGCCTACCTTTATCTTGTGTCAACTATCCATCCAAATGAAATAATTCCATGTGTTCACCTTTTGTCTTCATAAACTTTTACCCATGTTTTCCATAATATGGGATAATCCAATGTGGGCAACACTGCAGCTGTTGATTGCCAGCGATCACATTCACATTATCACATTCACTTGCTGGTTTGACATACTAGTCTGCTGAGAGCATGCGCTACAATGGGATAACAACCAAACATGATGGAAAATGTTAATTGGCAGGTGGAATGATGTCCAATGAGGTTGCAAGATTAAAATGGAAGGTTGGATCAGGCCGGCACAGTATTGTCCAATTAGGTTGCGGGGTGAGCCCAACATGCACACTCAACACAGTTTTCAACCTTCCCAAGTTCTCTCACGTCACCCCGCTCCTCCGCTCTCTCCACTGGCTTCCAGTTGAAGCTCGCATCCGCTACAAGACCATGGTGCTTGCCTACGGAGCTGTGAGGGGAACGGCACCTCAGTACCTCCAGGCTCTGATCAGGCCCTACACCCAAATAAGGGCACTGCGTTCATCCACCTCTGGCCTGCTCGCCTCCCTACCACTGAGGAAGTACAGTTCCCGCTCAGCTCAGTCAAAACTGTTCGCTGCTCTGGCTCCCCAATGGTGGAACAAACTCCCTCACGACGCCAGGACAGCGGAGTCAATCACCACCTTCCGGAGACACTTGAAACCCCACCTCTTTAAGGAATACCTAGGATAGGATAAAGTAATCCTTCTCACCCCCCCTCCCCCCCCTTAAAATATTTAGATGCACTATTGTAAAGTGGTTGTTCCACTGGATGTCATAAGGTGAATGCACCAATTTGTAAGTCGCTCTGGATAAGAGCGTCTGCTAAATGACTTAAATGTAATGTAATGTAAATGTTTTAAAAAATGTATCTTTGTGCACACGCTACAGAGGCTAGAGAACAATGACGTTATGATGTTGTACACAATCGTGCACAATTTTCAGGGACTCGTTTTAACTTGTGAGCGCTACTTTCAAAACTACTGGCTGAAATTCTACAAAACAAATGGAGCGTCTCTTTAACACACTAAAATGGAAGGGTGTCAAACAGGGCCGACCACTGGGCACAGACTTCAGTTCAATGTATAGTTTTGATTTACATTTGGTTGAGTTGTTAACTTGAAATCAATGTGAAATCAACTAATCAAATCACCATGTCATCGGATTTAGGTTAAAATGTGGTGTGAAAAAAAGACGAATTGCCCTTACGTTGATGAGTTTTTACAAATCCAATTTGTTTTCTACATCATCACATAGATTTTTGTGTTTTAAATTATGTGGAAACAACGTTGATTCAACCAGTGTTTTGCCCAGTGGGGAGTGTCTGTGGGTTCTCTTTCAGTCAGTCACTCAGCATAACATACTATAGGGTGTCAATGACCAATCACATTCACCTGAAGAAAACTAAAAACACACCCAATGGGCAAATGAATGCAGAGCCCGCCTTCGGAAGCCCCACCTATCTGGCTATAACACCGGGGCTCGCATTAATTTCCTAAATTCTTCGCTCTACAGCTCGCCTGACAAAGAACTTGTCACGCAATTTACAAGCACACAAAGACTACTGGATTTAGCGCCGACTTAGGTGTCTGTTAGTGGGGAGAGAATACTCGTCCCCCTAGATGTTGCTAGTTTTGGGACTTGGTCTCAGGTTTTGTGATTTGTGTTTGCTAAAAGCAAACTATTTTCTGCTCTGCTTAAAGAGCTAATACTTCATTGTTTGGGTAGGATTAATGTTTGCTAAAAGCCTACCACTTCTGGTCACCACTGGGTTGATCGCGATTAACTGGTTGATCTCCAAGGCATTCCTAGTCAATCACCAAACATTTATGTAAAAACAATATTTGTTGTATTTGTTTCACCGCTATTGGCGGTAGGTGCACTTGAATCAGCAGCCCTAGCATCGAGAAGGCAAATTGTTCCCATTTTGAACCATTTGATGTGTCCACCTACCCGGCAGGCCCAGAGAACAAATCAAGTGCACTTATAGGCCTACTACTGGCCAATCAGATAGCTCAGATCACTTTGTCTGCACAGTTTCCTCGCGCCACAGACTGTAAAAAAGAAGACTCGATCACACAGCAAAGTTAATAATGTTGAGATTTCAAATATTTTAAAACTATGACTACTCAACGAATACAGCAAAGAGCTGCTGTTTTAATGTTTAAGTTGTTATTCAGCACTGTCAACACTTTGTTCAACACTTTTATAAGCCATAAAATGCGCATTCTCCCTATCACTGGAGGTTGGTGGCACCTTAATTGGGGAGAACGGGCTAGTGGTAATGACTGGAGCTGAATTAGTGGAATGGTATCAAATACATCAAACACATGGTTTCCAGGTGTTTGATGCCATTCGATTTGCTCTGTTCCAGCCATTATTATGAGCCGTTCTTGTGTTGTTGTCATTAGCGGCTTGAGTCTTTTTTAATATCAAGGAATATTCCACTTTCTTTGCTCATAGGACTAACAACATAAATTGATGCATGAGGCACAAATAATGCAGATCGACATTCGCCATCAGCTGGAAGACTGTGTCCCCTTTTCTCAGTGGAAGGAGAGAGGAGGGACGGTGAGCCGGGTGAGAGGCAACCTCACCGCTGTTCCCTCCCCTCAGACTGACCCTCAGATGCAGGCCATCTGTCCAGTAAAAAAATATGTAATTATTATGCTCAGCTGTGGCTCACAAGTAATTCACCAAATTAGACTCAGCTTGCATTTAGACTCAAAAGTGATCTTGACTGCCCACAATGAAAATATACTCATAAGTGCTATCCTGTTTGCCTGGGGTGGATAAACGCTCAGGCTGCTTTGGCTCGGAACAGTTCCTGCGACGGTATAGCTCTCCTCTCCTTTGCAATGGAGTTAGCCCAGGTTGAGGAATGTTTTACCACCTGTGATGACTGCGGTAAAGTGTTGCTTGACTCTTTTTCCATTTTTTTACCTGGAATAACTCACATTCAACCAAGTTGCATGAATGTGGAACTGTTTTAGAAGGGGCGCATGCCGGTATGGGAAGCTAGCTTGCATGCTGGTATGGGAAGCTAGTTAGCCACCTGGTCTTGGAGGCTAACAGAGAGGCTATTCTTTGTCCTAAACTCCCGAAAATGCATGGCTGGTTCCGGTGGACCAGTGTCTCGCCTACCTGAGTGGTGAATGATATTTGGGTGAGCCAATTTCGCAGAAGGAGTGTTTGGCTCATCTATGGAGTTCATGCAGTCCCGTTCCGAGGAGACGCGAAAGCAGGAAGTAGCAATGCTTTCTTGCTGCATTCAAGTAATGTTGGCAATACGACCTTCCTGCTGGGAAAATGCACGTTAACGCCCGTCCAACTCAGGTTTATGACTAGGAGTCTTGGGTATGATATCTGGACGCCAATTATTTTCATATGTGGGGCTTCGTTGTCATGCACCACTGAGAATGACAAACAGGGCCAAGTTTTTAGGCTGTCAATGGTGACATTGTGCATTTGTATTTTTGTCATTTGGTGGACACTCTTCTCCAGAGCGAAGTGCTTCTACCCAAGGGCGTATGGTGTCCAAGGGTATCCCCACAGTTGAACACAAGGTTGTCGGGAGTGGCTGGTGTGAGAGGACATGACAAAATAACCACATTATCCCAGTACTCGTGCTGTTTTCGCCCCTTCAGATGACAATATATGGGAGGTCTCACAGTGGGTGTGTCCTAGCCCCTGTTTTGAGAGAGGAGATTTTCTCTCTTCTTTGGAAGCGGCCTATTCGGGGTGTACCCGTCTCGGAAAAGGTTGGTTCAGCCGGTATTTCCTCGTTCTTAACAGTAATGAAATGCTGCATCCCATCCTGTACTTGAATGATTTGGACAAGTTCAAATTGCTCATGTTTTGGCGGCTAATATAGTCCGTGAGTCCCAGCGATTGGTTCACGTAACTACTTGTCTGGATGCATCTCGCCATTGCCATCTGTTGCTCAAGCTATCCCTGTCGTGCCTGAGGGCGTTAACTCCTTGGAGAAACCCGCAACTGTTGTCACAGGGGGTTCCCATGGGCCGGGTAGTGTCCCGCAGGGTGATCACGACAGACACAGCCTCACTGGGATGGGGCGTGCTGTGTGTGGGCTACTAGGAAGGTGGCCTTTGGTCGACAGTGCTAAAGGCACTGCATATCAATTACCTGGAGCTACTGGCTGTTTTTCTGCTGTTTTTTTCTGATATTGGAGGTCCAGTATGTGTTGGTAAGGTCCGACAACAGGACGTTGGTGGTGTTAATCAACAGGCAGGGAGAGACGTTGTCTTTGTCTCGCCTGAACCTAGCAAGGGAGCAACTACTCATCTTGGGGTCCGGCAAAATTAAGGCAGTTATACAATATTAAAAACATTACAAAACATTCATAACAGATTTCATTACTCACTAGGTGTGTGCCCTCAGGTCCTACTCCACTACCACATACAGTGCATTTGGAAAGTTTTCAGATCCCAATTTTTTTAACGTTACAGCGTTATTCTAAAATTGATGAAATAGTTTCCCCCCCTCAATCTACACACAATACTCCATAATGACAAAGCAAAAACCGTTGTTGTTTTTTTAAATTATGCAAATTTATGAAATTAAATATTGCATTTACGTACAGTTGAAGTCGGACGTTTACATACACCTCACATTTCAACTCAGTTTTTCACAATTCCTGACATTCAATCCTAGTAAAATTCCCTGTCTTAGGTCAGTCAGGATCACCACTTTATTTTAAGAATGTGAAATGTCAGAATAATAGTAGAGAGAAGGATTTATTTCAGCTTGTATTTCTTTCATCACATTCCCAGTGGGTCAGAAGTTTACATATACTAAATTATTATTTGGTAGCATTGACTTTAAATTGTTTAACTTGGGTCAAACGTTTCAGGTAGCCTTCCACAAGCTTCCCACAATAAGCTGGGTAAATTTTGGCCCATTCCTCCTGACAGAGCTGGTGTAACGATTTGTAGGCCTCCTTGCTTGCACACTCTTTTGTTCTGCCGACAAATTTTCTATAGGATTGAGGTCAGGGCTCTGTGATGGTCACTCCAATACCTTGACTTTGTTGTCCTTAAGCCATTTTGACAGAACTTTGGAAGTATGCTTGGGGTCATTGTCCATTTGGAAGACCCATTTGCGACCAAGCTTTAACTTCCTGATGTCTTGAGATGTTGCTTCAATATATCCACATCATTTGCCTGCCTCATGATGCCATCTATTTTGTGAAGTGCACCAGTCCCTCCTGCAGCAAAGCACCCCCACAACATGATGCTGCCACCTCCGTGCTTCACGGTTGGGATGGTGTTCTTCGGCTTGCAAGCCTCCCCCTTTTTCCTCCAAACATAACAATGGTCATTATGACCAAAAGGTTCCTATTTTTGTTTCTTCAGACCAGAGGACATTTCTCAAAAAAGTACGATCTTTGTCCCCATGTGCAGTTGCAAACCGTAGTCTGACTTTTTTATGGCTGTTTTGGAACAGGGGATTCTTCCTTGCCTTTCAGGTTATGTCGATATAGGACTCGTTTTACTGTGGATATAGATACTTTTGTACCTGTTTCCTCCAGCATCTTCACAAGGTCCTTTGCTGTTGTTCTGGGATTGATTTGCACTTTTCGCACCACGTTCATCTCTAGGAGACAGAACATGTCTCCTTCCTGAGCGGTATGATGGCTGCATGGTCCCATGGTGTTTATACTTAATAATAATAATAATAATAATAATAATAGTACTTGCGTACTATTGTTTGTACAGATGAACGTGGTACCTTCAGGCATTTGGAAATTGCTCCCAAGGATGAACCAGACTTGTGGAGGTCTACATTTCTTTTTCTGAGGTCTTGGCTGATTTCTTTAGATTTTCCCATAATTTCCCTTTAGATTTTCCCATGATTCTCAGGCTTGTAAGATAAGTATTGTTCTTGCATCCATGGGGTCTATAGACATGGGCTTACTAACACACCTTTCCCAGCAACGTAGAGAGAAAAAAAGAGAAATAATAGTAAAGTAAAATACGTAATAATAAAAGTATTAATTGATACACAATGAGTAACGATTACTTGGCTATATACAAGGTGTACCACTACCGAGTCGATGTGAAGGGGTAAGAGATAATTGAGGTAGATTACAGTGCATTCAGAAAGTATTCAGACCCCTTGACTTTTCCCACATTTTGTTACGTTTCAGCCTTATTCTAAAATCAATACGTTTTTTCTCCCTCAATCTACACACAATACCCCATAATGATAAAGCAAAAGCAGTTTTCTTTTTAAATGTATGCAAATGTATAATTTTTGTAACTGAAATATTACATTTCCATAAGTATTCAGACCCTTTACTCAGTACTTAGTTGAAGCACCTTTGACGCTACAACCTGTATTTGGAGATTTTCTCCCATTCTTCTCTGCAGATCCTCTCAATCTCTGTAACGATTGACATTCAGTCCAAAGTGTTCAATCTTGGTTTTATTAGACCAGAAAATCTTGTTTCTCATGGTCTGTTTTTAGGTGCATTTTGGCAAACTAAGGGGCTGTCATGTGCCTTTTACTGAGGAGTGGCTTCCGTCTGGCCACTACCATAATTACCTGATTGGTGGAGTGCTCCAGTGATGGTTGTCATTTTGGAAGGTTCTCCCATGTGTACAGAGGAACTCTAGAGCTCTGTCAGAGTGACCATTGGGTTCTTCTTCACCTGCCTGACCAAGGCCATTCTCCCCGATTCCTCAGTTTCGCCAGGCGGCCAGCTCTAGTAGGGGTCTTGTCTTTTTGTGGACCTTCAATGCTGCAGAAATGTTTTGGTACCTTTCCCCAGATCTGTGCATCGACACAACCCTGTCTTGGAGCTCTATGGACAATTATTTCGACCTCATGGCTTGGTTTTTGCTCTGGCATGCACTGTCAGCTGTGGGATCTTTTATCGACCGGTGTGTGCCTTTCCAAATCATGTCCAATCAATTGAATTTACCACAGGTAGACTCAAATCAAGTTGTAGAAACATCTCAAGGATGATCAATGGAAACAGGATGCACCTGAGCTCAATTTCAAGTTTCGTATCAAATGGTCTGAATACTTATGCAAATAAGTTTATTTTTATTTTTATACATTTGCAAACATTTCTTAACACCTGATTTGTCATTATGGAGTATTGTGTGTCGATTGCTGAGGAAATGTTTTTATTTCATCCATTTTAGAATAAGGCTGTAATGTAACAAAATGTGGAAAAAGTCAATAGGTCTGAAAACTTTGCGTAGGCACTTTATGTACACTACCTGTCAAGTTTTAGAACACCTACTCATTCAAGGGTTTTTCTTTATTTTTACTATTTTCTTCATTGTAGAATAATAGTGAAGACTTCAAAACTATGAAATAACACATATGGAATCATGTAGTTACCAAAAAAGTGTTAACCTCTCTAGGGAATGTGGGACGCTAGCGTACCATCTGGCCAACATCCAGTGAGGTTGCAGAGCGCTAAATTCTATTACAGAAATACTCATGATAAAAATTCAGAAAACAAATCATATTTTACATAGGTTTAAAGATGAACTTCTTGTTAAACCAACCACAGTGTCATATTTATAAAATGCTTTTCGGCGAAAGCATATCTAGCCCAGAACATACCTAGCCCAAAACATAGCCCAGTTGACAAAGTATTACAAACAGTAACCAGCCAAGCAGAACCGTTACAAAACTCAGAAATAGAGATACCCTTACCTTTGATGATCTTCATATGGTGTTAATCAGAAGACATTAATTTACTCAATAAATGTTCCTGTTGTTCGATGAAGTCTCTTTATATCCAAAAACCTCCGTTTTGTTAGCTAGTTTTCTTCAGTAATCAGGCTCAAACTCAGTCAAAACAATCAGACAAAAAATCCTAATTGTGTCCGTAAAAATCATAGAAACATGTAAAACAATGTTTATATTCAATCCTCAGGTTGTTTTTTAGCCTAAATGATCTATAATATTTCAACCGGACAATAACGTCGTCAATATAAAAGGTAAACAAGAAATGCACATGCGCCTGAAAAAACTCTGCGTCACGTTTGGTTCACTCGTTCAGACTGGTCTTACTCCCTCATTTATAAGACTTACAAGCCTGCAACGATTTCTAAAGACTGTTGATATCTAGTGGAAGGCATAGGAACTGCAAATGGAGTCCTATGTCAATGGATACTGTAATCGCATTGAATAGAAAACTACAAAACAAAAACTACTTCCTGAATGGATTTTTCTCAGGTTTTCACCTGCTAAATCAGTTCTGTTATACTCACAGACACTATTTTAACAGTTTTCGAAACTTTAGAGTGTTTTCTATCCAAATCTACCAGTTGTATGCATATCATATCTTCTGGGCCCGAGTAGCAGGCCGTTAAATTTTGGCATTTATTATTATTATTATTTTTTTCCTTTATTTAACCAGGTAGGCTAGTTGAGAACAAGTTCTCATTTGCAACTGCGACCTGGCCAAGATAAAGCATAGCAGTGTGAACAGACAACACAGAGTTACACATGGAGTAAACAATTAACAAGTAAATAACACAGTAGAAAAAAAGGGGAGTCTATATACAATGTGTGCAAAAGGCATGAGGAGGTAGGGGAATAATTACAATATTGCAGATTAACACTGGAGTGATAAATGATCAGATGATCATGTACAGGTAGAGATATTGGTGTGCAAAAGAGCAGAAAAGTAAATAAATAAAAACTGTGGGGATGAGGTAGGTGAAAATGGGTGGGCTATTTACCAATAGATTATGTACAGCTGCAGCGATCGGTTAGCTGCTCAGATAGCTGATGTTTGAAGTTGGTGAGGGAGATAAAAGTCTCCAACTTCAGCGATTTTTGCAATTCGTTCCAGTCACAGGCAGCAGAGTACTGGAACGAAAGGCGGCCGAATGAGGTGTTGGCTTTAGGGATAATCAGTGAGATACACCTGCTGGAGCGCGTGCTACAGATGGGTGTTGCCATCGTGACCAGTGAACTGAGATATATATATGCCATTTAGCAGACGCTTTTATCCAAAGCGACTTACAGTCATGTGTGCATACATTCTACGTATGGGTAGTCCCGGGGATCGAACCCACTACCCTGGCGTTACAAGCGCCATGCTCTACCAACTGAGCTTCAAGGCGGAGCTTTACCTAGCATGGCCTTGTAGATGACCTGGAGCCAGTGGGTCTGGCGACAAATATGTAGCGAGGGCCAGCCGACTAGAGCATACAAGTCGCAGTGGTGGGTAGTATAAGGTGCTTTAGTGACAAAACGGATGGCACTGTGATAAACTGCATCCAGTTTGCTGAGTAGAGTGTTTGAAGCGATTTTGTAGATGACGTCGCCGAAGTCGAGGATCGGTAGGATAGTCAGTTTTACTAGGGTAAGCTTGGCAGCGTGAGTGAAGGAGGCTTTGTTGCGGAATAGAAAGCCGACTCTTGATTTGATTTTCGATTGGAGATGTTTGATATGAGTCTGAAAGGAGAGTTTACAGTCTAGCCAGACACCTAGGTACTTATAGATGTCCACATATTCAAGGTTGGAACCATCCAGGGTGGTGATGCTGGTCAGGCATGCGGGTGCAGGCAGCGATCGGTTGAAAAGCATGCATTTGGTTTTACTAGCGTTTAAGAGCAGTTGGAGGCCACGGAAGGAGTGTTGTATGGCATTGAAGCTCGTTTGGAGGTTAGATAGCACAGTGTCCAATGACGGGCCGAAAGTATATAGAATGGTGTCGTCTGCGTAGAGGTGGATCAGGGAATCGCCCGAAAGCAAGACCAACATCATTGATATATACAGAGAAAAGAGTCGGCCCGAGAATTGAACCCTGTGGCACCCCCATAGAGACTGCCAGAGGACCGGACAGCATGCCCTCCGATTTGACACACTGAACTCTGTCTGCAAAGTAATTGGTGAACCAGGCAAGGCAGTCATCCGAAAAACCGAGGCTACTGAGTCTGCCGATAACAATCTGGTGATTGACAGAGTCGAAAGCCTTGGCAAGGTCGATGAAGACGGCTGCACAGTACTGTCTTTTATCGATGCCAGATTGTCAAGCCCAGCTGATTTATACGGGTCCAGGTTTTGCAGCTCTTTCAGAACATCTGTTATCTGGATTTGGGTAAAGGAGAACCTGGAGAGGCTTGGGCGAGGAGCTGCGGGGGGGCCGGAGCTGTTGGCCGAGGTAGGAGTGGCCAGGCGGAAGGCATGGCCAGCCGTTGAGAAATGCTTGTTGAAGTTTTCAATAATCATGGATTTGTCGGTGGTGACCGTGTTCCCTAGCCTCAGTGCAGTGGGCAGCTGGGAGGAGGTGCTCTTGTTCTCCATGGACTTCACAGTGTCTCAGAACTTTTTGGAGTTGGAGCTACAGGATACAAACTTCTGCCTGAAGAAGCTGGCCTTAGCTTTCCTGACTGACTGCGTGTATTGGTTCCTGACTTCCCTGAATAGTTGCATATCGTGGGGACTGTTCGATGCTATTGCAGTCCGCCACAGGATGTTTTTGTGCTGGTCGAGGGCAGTCAGGTCTGGAGTGAACCAAGGGCTGTATCTGTTCTTAGTTCTTCATTTTTTGAACGGAGCATGCTTATCTAAAATGGTGAGGAAGTTACTCTTAAAGAATGACCAGGCATCCTCAACTGACGGGATGAGGTCAATGTCCTTCCAGGATACCCGGGCCAGGTCGATTAGAAAGGCCTGCTCACAGAAGTGTTTTAGGGAACGTTTGACAGTGATGAGGGGTGGTCGTTTGACTGCGGCACCGTAGCGGATACAGGCAATGAGGCAGTGGTCGCTGAGATCCTGGTTGAAGACAGCGGAGGTGTATTTGGAGGGCCAGTTGGTCAGGATGACGTCTATGAGGGTGCCCTTGCTTACAGAGTTAGGGTTGTACCTGGTGGGTTCCTTGATGATTTGTGTGAGATTGAGGGCATCTAGCTTAGATTGTAGGACTGCCGGGGTGTTAAGCATATCCCAGTTTAGGTCACCTAACAGAACAAACTCTGAAGCTAGATGGGGGGAAATCAATTCACAAATGGTGTCCAGAGCAAAGCTGGGAGCTGAGGGGTGTCGGTAGCAGGCGGCAACAGTGAGAGACTTATTTCTGAAGAGAGTAATTTTCAGAATTAGTAGTTCGAACTGTTTGGGTATGGACCTGGAAAGTATGACATTACTTTGCAGGCTATCTCTGCAGTAGACTGCAACTCCTCCCCCTTTGGCAGTTCTATCTTGACGGAAGATGTTAATAGTTGGGTATGGAAATCTCTGAATATTTGGTGGCCTTCCTGAGCCAGGATTCAGACACTGCAAGGACAACAGGGTTAGCAGAGTGTGCTAAAGCAGTGAGTAAAACAAACTTAGGGAGGAGGCTTCTGATGTTGACATGCATGAAACCAAGGCTTTTTCGATCACAGAAGTCAACAAATGAGGGTGCCTGGGGACATGCAGGGCCTGGGATTACCTCCACATCACCCGCAGAACAGAGAAGGAGTAGTATGAGGGTGCGGCTAAAGGCTATCAAAACTGGTCGCCTAGAGCGTTGGGGGCAGAGAATAAGAGGAGCAGGTTTCTGGGCATGGTAGAATATATTCAGGGCATAATGCGCAGACAGGGGTATGGTGGGGTGCGGGTACGGCGGAGGTAAGCCCAGGCACTGGGTGATGATGAGAGAGGTTTTATCTCTGGACATGCTGGTTGTAATGGGTGAGGTCACCGCATATGTGGGAGGTGGGACAAAGGAGGTATCAGGGGTATGAGGAGTGGGACTAGGGGCTCCACTGTGAACTAAAACAATGATAACTAACCTGAGCAACAGTATACAAGGCATATTGACATTTGAGAGAGACATACAGCGAGGCATACAGTAATCACAGGTGTTGACTTGGGAAAGCTAGCTAAAACAGTGGGTGAGACAACAGCTAATCAGCTAGCATAACAACAGCAGGTAAAATGGCATTGACTAGGCAACGGGGCCGACAGATAAATCAAACAAGCAGAATGGAGTACCGTGATTAATGGACAGTCCAGCGTGCATCAGCTATGTAGCCAAGTGATCAGAGTCCAGGGGCAGCGGTGGATGAGGCAGGGGGGGCTGGACTGGCGGGTGTTATCCAGGTTTAAAAAAAAAAAAACAGTGACTAAGTAGCTTGAAGCTAGTTAGCAGATTCGCTTCTGAAGGTTCTTGAGTGTGTTCTAAAAATTAAAATAATAGCGATTCCGTATCACATTGGGTGAGGCAGGTTTCCCGAAGGTATAAACAAATTTAAAAAATCGGGAAGAGATAGAAAGTACATATATTGGCCACTGCGATGCAGACGGTTAGCAGGCTTGTGCTAACAAGCTGACAGATTAGCAGGCCAGGGTAAACAAGGTAGTAGTTAGCGGACCTGGGCTAAACAAGCTAGCAGTTAGCATGCCGAATTAGCAAGCAAGGAGATAGCGAGGGCTAGAGAGGTAGCCTTTGGAGGACGTCGCGATGGGGTGAGTCTGTTTATTCCTCTTCGTGCAGTGACATCGATAGACCGGTCGTGGATCCGGGTATAGAAGCCCAGGAGTATGCTAGGAACACAGGAGCTCTGGCCGGGCTAGCTTCAAGCTACGTGGGTGGAAACGCTAGCCAGGAGTAAACAACCAGGGTTGTGGTTTAGCTCGATAGCTAGTTGTGAAGATCCAGCTGAAAATAATGTTCCGTTTGCGGAGAGAATCCGGGGATAAAAAATAAATAGGTCCGTTATGCTCTGGTTAGCGTCGCGTTGTTCGAACTGGCGAGAGCTTTCCGAGCTAAAGGTTAGCTGATGACCGGTTAGCTGAAGACCGCTAGCATAGCTGGTGGTTAGCTGGCTAACTTCAGTTGAGGGGTTTCGGTTCCGAAGTAAATATAAATACTTTAGGAAAAGTAGCTACATTGGGTGAGGCGGATTGCAGGAGAGTATTTGGAAGCTTAGGTTTAGCAAAAAGTTTTTAAAGATATGTGAAGAAAAATATCTAAAACGAAAAAGAGACGGTATTTACAGATATTTACAGAGAGACGATGCGAGAGGACGACTTACTGCTACGCCGTCTTGGAATGTGATAGAACAGCATTTTCATCCAAAATTCCGAATGCTGCCCCCTACCCTAGAGAGGTTAAACAAATCAACATTTATTTTATATTTTATATTCTTTAATTAACCTCTTGGAAGCTAGGGGGCACTATTTTTATGTTTGGAAAAATAACGTTCCCAAAGTAAACAGCCTATTTCTCAGGACCAGATGCTAGAATATGCATATAATTGACAGATTAGGATATAAAACTCTCTAAAGTTTCCAAAAACTGTCAAAATATTGTCTGTGAGTGTAACAGAACTGATATTGCAGGCGAAACCCTGAGGAAAATCAAACCAGGAAGTGGCTTCTATTTTGAAAACTCCATGTTTCATAGCCTCCCATTGCTCCATTTAAAGGGATATCAACCAGATTCCTTTTCCTATCGCTTCCTCAAGGTTTCAACAGTCTTCAGACATAGTTTCAGGCTTTTATTTAGAAAAATTAGCCAGAACGATAACATCGCGTCAAGTGGTCACATGAGTTTTGCTCGCGCAACAGAATTTGGACAGCTATTGTTTTTCCCTCTCTTACTGTGAAAGACATTTGCAGTTGATATATTATCGATTATATATTTATATACAGTATATATATATATATATATTCGGATAATAGTTGGAATTTGTTTCCGTTGTTGTGACGGCTCTTTCCTGTGGATTTCTGAGAATAATGCGCCAAACAAACAGAGGTATTTTGGATATAAAAATAATCTTTATGGAACAAAAGGAACATTTGTTGTGTAACTGGGAGTCTCGTGATTGAAAACATGCGAAGATCAAAGGTAATTGATTTGATTGCTTTTCTGATTTTCATGACCAAGCTACCTGATGCTAAGTGTACTTAATGTTTTGTCATGCAATCGATAAACTTACACAAACGCTTGGATTGCTTTCGCTGTAAAGCATCATTTCAAAATCTGAGATAACTGTAACGGTTTTCTTCTGGGGAAAGAGAGGCGGCGTGGTTAGTTTTGTACGTCTTTAATAAAGATGAAAGTACAACAATCTACAAAACAAGAAACGTGAAAAAACCAAACCAGTCCTATCTGGTGCCACAAACACAAAGACAGGAACAATCACCCACAATAGACCTAAAAGAATATGGCTGCCTAAATATGGTTCCCAATCAGAAACAATGATAAACACCTGCCCCTGATTGAGAACCACTCTAGGCAACCATAGACTTAACTAGAGTACTACTCTAACCACAATCCCATGCCTACAAACAACCCCAGACAAAACAAACCACATAAATCCCCATGTCACACCCTGGCCTCACCAAAATACTAACGAAAACACAGAATACTAAGGCCAGGGCGTGACAATAACAGGTAGATTAACAAAAGGCTAAGCTGTGTTTTGCAATATTGCACTTGTGATTTCATGAATTATGAATATTTTTAGTAATATTATTTGACTGAGGCGCTATGCTATTAAGCGGTTGTTGATGACAATTAAGGGATAAGGGATGGGTAGCGTCAAGAAGTTAACGTAGCCAACCTTTGCCTTCCACCGCAGATGGGGAAGGCCGACATGGGCGGATGTGGTGGATTGAGACACAGCCCATATCTCTAGCTTCAACTGAAGGGTTTTGATGGGGAATTTGATTATTATGTTACTTACATTGTAAAACTGCCACGTCCATTTGCGATATTACATCAACAAGGAAGTTACTGCAAACAACGAGCACAGTTTTTTTTCCTTGGACATCATTGCACATGTGATAGAACAGCAGAATATATACAGATTTATTTTTTCACCACGTTGCGTGATGCTCCCCATCTATTCTTAGTCAACAAAACAAAACAATAACAACAAAGGTGGGGCAGTCAGTGGTGCTATTTCCCCTAATGCAGAAGCATCTCAACAGATAGTGTGAACCTCATCATTAACTCACTCATGCTCACTTCTCCCCTCTGTCTTCCACAGGGAAGTACCAGGCCTTAAAGGCAGGTGCCATTCCCCCCTTGTTGGAGCTGGTGGGCAGTGAGGACAGAGCTGTGTGTGCTAACGCGCTGCGTGCCCTCACCACCCTGGCTGAAGCCCCATGCGCTCGGGAACAGCTACTGGAACACCTGCCACTATTAAAGACAAGACTCAATCACCCAGCTTCCATCATCTGCCGAGCAGCAGCCACTGCCATCCGCGTGATCTCCTGGACCCCCTGAGAGAAAGAGAGTGCAAGGGAAGAAGAGACAAATACCTCTCATTATCTGATTCTCCCTCGCTCCTCCCTCACACACATTGACACACACAGGCACACATGTGCTATCCCAGACACACCACACACACAGTCCTTCTTCTACTACAGACACTCACACTTCTTTAATGTAAATGTATGCTGGTGTACATTTACCAGACTAGTAGACCCACCACTTATTCATCATGTCTGTGTCATCTATTCAATTAATGTGATTAAAACTGAGCACAGTGGCAAGTTTCAGCTCCTCTGTATAGAGGTTCCCCAACTGATGGTCCGTGGGTGATTTTATTTGGCCCCACAAGTTCTGGCTCTCAGTTCACCCTGGACTCTACAAGTTGTCAAAAGTGTTCCACAGGGATTCTGGCCCATGTTGACTCCAATGCTTCCCACAATTGTGTCAAGTTGTTCTTTGGGTGATGGACCATTCTTGATACACACTGGAAACTGTAGAGAAAAAAACCATCAGCGTTGCATTTCTTGACACAAACCGGTGAGCCTGGCACCTACTACCATACCCCGTTCAAAGGCACTTAAATAGTTTTGCCTTGCCCATTCACCCTCTGAATGGCACACATACACAATCTATGTCTCAATATTCTCAAGGTTTAAAAATCCTTCTTTAACCTGTCTCCTCCTTTTCATCTACATGAATTGAAGTGGATTTAACAAGTAACACCTACAGTGCCTTGCAAATGTATTCATCCCCCTTGGCATTTTTCCTATTTTGTTGCATTACAACCTGTAATTTAAATTGATTTTTATTTGGATTTCATGTAATGGACATACACAAAATAGTCCATTAATGCAAATTAATGACTTAAAAATCATACAATATGATTTTATGGATTTTTGTTTTAAATTCCGTCTCTCACAGTTGAACTGTACCTATGATAAAAATGACAGACCTCTACATGCTTTGTAAGTAGGAAAACCTGCAAAAATCGGCAGTGTATCAAATACTTGTTCTCCCCACTGTATATGGATGGAATTAATCGAACAAAAGGACCAATTGTGATGTTTATGGGACATATTGGAGTGTCAACAAAAGAAGCTCATCAAAGATAAGGCATGTTTTATATTTTATTTTGGCATTATGTGTAGCGCCTGCAGAGTAGAAATATGCTACCCTCTTTGTTTACTGTTATGCTATCATCAGATAATAGCTTCTTATTCTTTCGCCGAAAAGCCTTTTTTAAATCTGACATGTTGGCTGGATTCACAACGAGTGTAGCTTTAATTTAGTATCCTACATGTGTGATTTAATGAAAGTTAGATTTTTATATAATTTTATTTGAATTTGCCACGCTGCATTTTCCCTGGCTTTTGGCCAAGTGGGAAGCAAGCATCCCCTATACCATAAGAAGTTAAATAAAAAATAAGCAAACACCTTCTTCCAAAATATGGAAGAAGGTACTCTGGTCAGATTGGTAAAATTGAGCTTTTTGGCCATCAAGGAAAATGCTATGTCTGGCACAAACCCAACACCTCTCATCACCCCGAGAACACCATCCCCACGGTGAAGCATGGTGGCAGCATCATGCAGTGGCTAGATGTGCAATGCTTATAGAGACATACCCCCAAGAGAATTGCAGCTGTAATTGCTGCAAAAGGTAGCTTTATACAAAGTATTGACTTTGGCCGGAGTGAATAGTTATTGCAGGCTCAAGTTCTGTTTTTTTTGTCTCATTTCTTGTTTGTTTCACAATAAAATATATTTTGCATTTTCAAAGTGGTAATGTGTAAATCAAATGATACAAACATCTCAAAAATCAATTTTAGGTAGATTTCCAGGTTGTAAGGCAACCAAATAGGAAAAATACCAAGGGGAGTGAATACTTTTGCAAGCCACTGTATAAGGGAACATAGCTTTTACCTGGATTCACCTGGTCAGTCTGCCATGGAAAGAGGTGTTCATAATGTTTTGTACACTCTGTGGATGTGATCATATACAAATGTAAGCACGGGTTGAAATGATCATGTTTTAGTCTAATATTATATAATTTTGTAGTCTACAATGTTTTAAAAATTATGTTCCGGCACCCTGTCCATCTACTCAAAAAAAAATCAGTCATGGCACCCTTTCGTTACACAACATCCTCTGTTCCATCCATACTGCACAACATGACAGCCAGCCAGGGTTATGATAATCATACAACTGCATGTATCAGCAAAGGCAGAAACAGATGTTGGCCTACTAATTACTAGCCTACATTCACCATCTGTAAATGTATTGTGAGGGGCTTTGAATAAGAATTGCGTTTTGATAAATAAACAAGTTGTAGATGTGACAAGTGCTTGGCCACTCAACCGTTTAATACTGCATGTGTTTGTCTCAAGTTTTATAGGTTATTGACGTCTTTGCGTTGTCATCAACTCCACTCCGGCTGGGGGCACAGAAAATTCTCGCCCTGGTCCATTGTGGATTGATAACTAGAGTGTATTAAATCGCAGAGGCTACAGCAATGAGTAATAGCAAGAGTAAAAAATAAAAAAACAACATCCAGTGTTACTCAATATGTTTGGATTGTTGGCAGTCAATGTTGTTGTAATTGGCTTCAATGAGCCTACATGTCGTTACACATCGCATTTCTCATTTCTCAAAACATACTAGGCTCCCAGAAATTGTATTGTATGAGTGAGCCACGTTCTCAATAAGCAAAATATAGCCTAGGCCAGGGGTGTCAAACTCATTCCAGGGAGGGCCGGCCGAGTGTATGCTGGTTTTCGTTATTTCCTTTCAATGTGTCCAATTAAGACCTAGACACCCAGGTGAGGGGAGTTCCTAACTAATCAGTGACCTTGCCGCAAGCTCTGGACCATTACACCGGATCATCGCAGCTAGCTAGCTGCAACCGAGTGGCTAATGTTGGATAACACCTCTGTCCCGAAGAAAGCACCATTTAACCTTGTCGACAAGGAAACACTCCGAGCCATCACGACTGGTCTGCCAACGTAATTGTCCGATGTGGTTTCAGCAGGCTTTTCCGTTGCGATGTCGCCGAAGACCCATCTGCTAGCCCCGGCCCGCTAGCTTTTTAAACGCTTTGTCTCACGCTCACCTACCGTAGTAGCTCCCTGACTCACCTATTGCTGCTCATTGGACCCTATGATCACTCGGCTATACAGCTGATGCCTGCTGGACAGTTCACTAACACGGTACCTCATTTTGTTTATCTGTCGGCCCCAGCCTCGAACTCAGGTCCTGTGTATACCTAACTGAACCTCTCTGCCCGTTCATCGCCATTTACCCATTGTTGTCTTAGCTCTCCCGATCAACATCTGTGATTGCTTTATGCCTCTCTCTAATGCCAATATGTCTTGTCTACAGCTGTTTCTGCTAGTTCTTATTGTTTTATTTCACTGTAGTGCCCCCAGTCCCGCTCAACATGCCTTAGATAGCTCTTTTGTCCCACCTCCCACACATGCGGAGACCTCACCTGGCTTAACTGGTGCCATCAGAGATAAAACCTCTCTCATGGTCACTCAATGCCTCGGTTTACCTCCACTGTACTCACATCCTACCATACCCTTGTCTGTACATTATGCCCTGAATCTCTTCTACCACGCCCCAAAATCTGCTCCTTTTATTCTCTGTTCCCAACGTACTAAACGGCCAGTTCTTATAGCCTTTAGCCATACCCTTATCCTACTCCTCCTCAGTTCCTCTGGTGATGTAGAGGTTAACCCAGGCCCTGTAGCCCCCAGTACTACACCTCTCATTTGTTGACTTCTGTAACCGTAAAAGCCTTGGTTTCATGCATGTTAACATCAGAAGCCTCCTCCCTAAGTTTGTTTTATTCACTGCTTTAGCACACTCACCAACAATGATGTCCTAGCTGTGTCTGAATTCTGGCTTCGGGAGGCCACCACAAATTCATAAATTTCCATCCCCCACGTCACCATTTTCCATCAAGATAGAACTGCCAAAGAGGGCGGAGATGCAATCTACTGCAGAGAATAGCCTGCAGAGTTCTGTCATACTATCCAGGTCTGTGCCCAAACAGTTCGAGCTACTACTTTTAAAAATCCACCTTTCCAGATATAAGTCCCTCACTGTTGCCGCTTGTTATAGATCCCCCTCAGCCCCCAGCTGTGCCCTGGACACCATATGTGAATTGATTGCTCCCCATCTATCTTCAGAGTTCATACTGTTAGGTGACCTAAACTGGGATATGCTTAACACCCCAGCTGTCCTACAATCTCAATCTCACACAAATTATCAAGGAACTTACCAGCTACAACCCTAAATCCGTAATCATGGGCACCCTCATAGATATCATCCTGACCAACTTGCCCTCTTTTTAATTTCTTTTCTTTTATTTCAACATTATTTAACCAGGTAGGCTAGTTGAGAACAAGTTCTCATTTGCAACTGCGACCTGGCCAAGATAAAGCATAGCAATTCGACACATACAACAACACAGTTACACATGGAATTAACAAAACATAGTCAATTATACTGTAGAAAAAAATAAAACTAAGTCTATATAACAGTGATGAGGTAAGATAAGTAAAAAATACACCTCTGTTGTCTTCAATCCAGGATCTCAGCGATCACTGCCTCATTGCATGTGTCCGTAATGGGTTCGCGGTCAAATGGCCCCCCTCATCACTGTTAAACTCTCCCTAAAACACTTCAGCGAACAGGTCTTTCTAACCAACCTACCGCGGGTATCCTGGAAGGATATTGACCTCATCCCATCAGTAGAGGATGCCAGGTTGTTCTTTAAAAGTGCTTTCCTCACCATCTTAAATAAGCATGCCCCATTCCAAAAATGTAGAACTAAGAACAGATATAGCCCTTGGTTCACTCCAGACTTGACTGCCCTTGACCAGCACAAAAACATCCTGTGGCGTACTACATTAGCGTCGATTAGCCCCCGAGATATGCAACTTTTCAGGGAAGTCAGGAACCAATATACACAGTCAGTTAGGAAAGCCAAGGCTAGCTTTTTCAAACAGAAATTTGCATCCTGTAGCTCGAACTCCAAAATGTTCTGGGACACTGTAAAGTCCATGGAGAACACGAGCACCTCCTCCCTAGGAAATACTGTCACCACCGATAAATCTAGAATTTCAAGAAGCATTTTTTCCAAGACTGGCCATGCTTTACACCTGGCTACCCCTACCCCGGCCGACAGCTCTGCAAACCTCGAATCAACTTGCCCAAGGCCCCCCCCGCTTCTCCTTAACCCAAATACAGACAGCAGATGTTCTGAAAGGGCTGCGAAATCTGTATCCCTACAAATCAGCTGGGCTAGACAATCTGGACCCTCTCTTTCTAAAATGATCTGCCAAAATTGTTGCAACCCCTTTTTCTAGCCTGTTCAATCTCTCTTTCGTATCGTCGGATCCCTAAAGATTGGAAAGCTGCCGTGGTCATCCCCCTCTTCAACGGGGGTGACACTCTAGACCCAAACTGTTACAAACCTATATCCATCCTGCCCTGCCTTTCTGAAGTCTTCAAAAACCAAGTTAACAAACAGATCACCGACCATTTTCGAATCCCACCGTACCTTCTCCACTATGCAATCTGGTTTCCGAACTGGTCATGGGTGCACCTCAGCCACACTCAAGGTCCTAAACGATATCAAAACCGCCATCGATAAAATACAGTACTGTGCAGCCGTCTTCATTGACCTGGCCATGACTGCATCGCTGGGTTCACCAACTACTTCTCAGACAGAGTTCCGTGTGTTTCAATCGGAGGGCCTGTTGTTCGGCCCTCTGGCAGTCTCTATGGGGGTGCTAAAGGGTTTCATTCTCAGGCCGAATCTTTTCTCTGTATATATCAATGATATCGCTCTTGCTGCTGTAATTATCTGATCCACCTCTACGCAGACGACACCATTCTGTATACTTCTGGCCCTTCTTTGGACACTGTGTAAACAAACCTCCAAACGAGCTTCAATGCCATATAACACTCCTTCCGTGGCCTCCAACTGCTCTTAAATGCTAGTAAAACTAAATGCATGCTCTTCAACCGATTGCTGCCCGCACCCGCCCACCCGACTAGCATCACTACTCTGGACGGTTCTGACTTAGAATATGTGGATAACTACAAATACCTAGGATTCTGGTTAGACTGTAAACTCTCCTTGCAGACTTACATTAACCTCTTCAACCTATGGAGGCGCTATGTCATTATTGGATAAAAAGACGTGCCCGTTTTAAGCGCAATATTTTGTCACGAAAAGATGCTCGATTATGCATGGAATTGACAGCCTTGGAAAGACAAAACTCTGACGTTTCCAAAACTGCAAAGATATTATCTGTGAGTGCCCCAGAACTAATGCTACAGGTAAAACCAAGATGAAGTTTCATACTGGAAATGCCCCAGATTCTGAAGGCGCTGTGTTCCAATGTCTCCTTATATGGCTGTCAATGCGCCAGGAATGAGCCTGCCCTTTGTGTCGTTTCTCCAAGGCGTCTGCAGCATTGTGACGTGTTTGTAGGCATATCATCGGAAGATTGACCATAAGAGACTACATTTACCTGGTGTCCCGCCCGGTATCCTGTGTCGAAATTATTGCGTAATCTGTAGGTCCATGCGCGTTCCATTTCTTCAGAAGAGAAAGTCAACTGCCACGAAGGATTTTATCGTCGATAGATATGTGAAAAACACCTTGAGGATTGATTCTAAACATCGGTTTGCCATGTTTCTGTCGATATTATGGAGTTCATTTGGGAAAAAGTTTGCGTTTTAATGACTTAATATATATATTTTTTAAAGATTTTTTTAAACCCAAACATGATGAACAAAACGGAGCGATTAGTCGACACAAATAATATCTTTTGTAAAAACGGAACATTTTCTATCTAACTGAGAGTCTCCTCATTGAAAACATCTGAAGTTCTTCAAAGGTAAATGTTTTTATTTGAATCCTTTTCTGTTTTTTTGTGAAAATGTTGCATGCTGAAAGACAGGCATAATCCAATGCTAGGCTATCAATACTGTTACACAAATGCTTGTTTAGCTATGGTTCAAAAGCATATTTTGAAAATCTGAAATGACAGTGTTGTTAACAAAAGGCTAAGCTTGAGAGCAAATAGATTAATTTCATTTCATTTGCGATTTTCATGAATAGTTAACGTTGCGTTATGGTAATGAGCTTGAGGCTGTTGTCACGATACCGGATCCGGGATGGCTCGACGCAAGAAGTTAAGCATCTCCAATCCAAAATTAAATCTAGAATCGGCTTCCTTTTTCGCAACAAAGCCTCCTTTACTCATGCTGCCAAACATACCCTAGTAAACTGACTATCCTACCGATCCTTTTCTTCGGCAATATCATTTACAAAATCGCCTCCAACACTCTACTCAGCAAATTAGATGTAGTCTAACACAGTGCCATCCCTTTTGTCACCAAAGCCCCATATACTACCCACCACTGCGACTTGTATGCCCTCGTTGGCTGGTCCTCGCTACTTATTGGTCACCAAACCCACTTGCTCCAGGTCATCTATAGGTCTTTGCTAGGTAAAGCCCCACCTTATCTCAGCTCACTGGTCACCATAGCAACACCCACCCATAGCACATGCTCCAGCATGTGTATTTCACTGGTCATCCCCAAAGCCAACACCTACTTTGGCCACCTTTCCTTCCAGTTTTCTGCTGCCAATGACTGGAACGAATTGCAAAAATCACTGACGCTGGAGACTTATATCTCCCTCACTAACTTTAAGCATCAGCTGTCAGAACAGCTTACCGATCACTGTACACAGCCCATCTGTAAATGCCCATCCAACTACCTCATCCCATATTGTTTTTTGTTTTTTCTCTTTTGTACCCCAGTATTCTCTACTTGCACATCATCATCTGCACATCCATCACTCCAGTGTTTATGCTAAATTGTAATTACTTTGCCACTATTGGCCTATTTATTGCCTTACCTCCTTACTTGATTTGCTCACACTGTATACAGATGTTTCTATTGTGTTATTGACTGTATGTTTGTTTATCCCATGTGTAACTCTGTTGTTTTTGTTGCTCTGCTTTGCTTTATCTTGGCCAGGTCGCAGTTGTAAATGTTCTCAACTGGCCTACCTGGTTAAATATAGGTGAAATTTAAAAACTTTAAAAAACTGAATTGATCCATCTCTGGAGGGACCTGAAAAGAGCTGTGCAGCGACGCTCCCCATCCAACCTGACAGAGCTTGAGAGGATCTGCAGAGAACAATGGGAGAAAGTCGGCAAATACAGATGTGCCAACCTTGTAGCATCATACCCAAGAAGACTCGAGGCTGTAATCACTGTCAAAGGTATTTCATAAAAAGTACTCAGGAAAGAGTCTGAATACTTATGTAAATGTCATTTCAGTTTTTATTTTTATTTTTAATTTGCAAGAAATTTGAATAACCTGTTTAGCTTAGTCAAATTGGGTTATTGTACGTAAATTCATGAGGGAATAAAAACAATTTAATCAGTTTTAGGATAAAGTTTTAGGATAAAGCTGTAACTTGTAAAAAGTCAAGAGGTCTGAATACTTTTCAAATGCACTGTAAGTGAATTTGTCCCAATACTTTTGGTCCCCTAAAATAGGTGGACTATGAACAACAAGGAGGTTCTAAATGGTTCACCCGAAATAGATGAAAATACCCTCAAATTAAAGCTGACAGTCTGCACTTTAACCTCCTAGTGTATTATTTCAAATACAAAGTGCTGGCATACAGAGTCCTAATAATTTTGGAGCTCACTGTATGTTGATGTTGCTGGAGATGCTGAATATTAAGTAGAACCATTTTTAAATTTCCTTTTTATGTTTGACTGCATCATGAACTTTGCCCAGTTCCAGCCCAGCTAATAATTATAGGGAGAGATAACTTGTATTGTTACCTGCTTGTAATTGTTACCCGTAATGTTGAGTGTCCAGTTTTCCTTTTTTGCTAACATTTTATCCATGTTAGCAAAAACCTTCTGAGAACCATTTTAGCATGTCTTTGCTTAAGAGTTAGGAGAACATTCTCTTAATATCAAACAGCACATACCCAGAACATGGTCACCATGTTCTCAGAATATACAATATTAATGTTCTAGACATGTTTCATGGGACGTTGCAAGAACATCTTATGTGTCCAGTTTGAGGGTTAGGAGAATATTCCATTAACGTCCCACCAAACATCTCACAACAAAATATATTCATGTTCTACACACATTTCTTGGTAACGTTGCAAGAACATTCGTGTACAGTTTTCTAAGGATTAGGAGAATTTTCCATCCATGTCCCACCAAACATACACAGAACATGGTTGACATGTTCTCGGAACATAAGTTATTACTGTTCAAGGCATGTTTCATGAGAACGTCACAAAAACATTCACTGGGCCCTAACTATACTGGCCCAATAAGCACATAGCCTAGAGATAACCCTTATTGGGACAGTGGTTAGAGTGGTCATCGTTGGTGCTCATCATCATTGGGTTTGAAGCCCACGAGGTCTTCCATTGCTCTCACATTTTTAGCAATATATGTTAAGGTCAGTAAGTTACAACACACCTATCTGATCTAATTAAAGCGGAACTTCACCCTCTGATTTGGACTCGTTTTTTGGCTTGTTCCTAAAGAAATGCTGGTGGCTATGACAGAAGCCAAACATGAGTAATAGTAGTAGTAGTAGTAGTAGTAGTAGTAGTAGTAGTAGTAGTAGTAGTAGTAGTAGTAGTACTTATTCTATGATATCATGGCAGTCCGCAAACAAACGTTAAAGGTGCATGCCGCCATCTACTGTTCTGGAGTGTGGTCAATCGCGGTTTACAACGTTAGTTCCACATTTCTAAATCCTGCCTAACTCAGTACTTCTGAAAAAAAAAGGGCCCTACTAATTTGTAATAGACCCTCCCCCATCGCAAAAATCCTTTCCAAACCCCTCCAACCCTGTCTGACCTCAATGATCCCTCACTTCAAGCCTTCTCTCTCTTCAACATAGTTACAGCAATATACAATGCATTTAAAAAGTATTTCAGACCCCTTGACTTTTTCCACATTGTTACGTTACAGCCTTGTTCTAAAATTGATAAAATTGTTTTCCCCACCTCAATCTACATACTATACCCCATAATGACAAAGAAAATACATTGTTGCTAATTTATTCAAATAAAAAAACTGATATCACATTTACGTAAGTGTTCAAATCCTTTACTCAGTACTTTGTTTGCACCTTTGGCAGCGATTACGGCATCGAGTATGAAGCTTCAAGCTAGGCACACCTGTATTTGGGAAGGTTCTCCCATTCTTCTCTGTAGATCCTCTCAAGCTCAGGTTGGATGGGGAGCGTTGCTGCACATGCATTTTCAGGTCTCTCCAGAGATTTTCGATCAGCTTCAAGAATGGGCTCTGGTTGGTTGTCCTTCTGGAATGTTCTCCCATCTCCACAGAGGATCTTTAGAGTGACCATTGAGTTCTTAGTCACCTCCCTGACCAAGGCCCTTCTCCCCCGATTGCTCAGTTTGGCCGGGCGGCCAGCTCAAGGAAGAGTCTTGGCGGGTCCAAACGTCCTCCATTTAAGAATGATGTAGGCCATTGTGTTCTTGGGGACCTTCAATTCTGCAGAAATGTTTTGGTACTCTTTGTGCCTCGACACAATCCTGTCTTGGAGCTCTACGGACAATTCCTTCGACCTCATGGCTTGGTTTTTGCTCTGATATGCACTGTCAACTGTGGGACCTTATACAGACAGGTGTGTGCCTTTCCAAATCATGTCCAATCAATTGAATTTACCACAGGTGGACTCAAATCAAGTTGTAGAAACATCTCAAGCATGATCAATGGAAACAGGATGCACTTGAGCTCAATTTCGAGTCTCATAGCAAAGGGTCTGAATACTTATGTAAATAAGGTAATACTGCTAAGGCTGTAACATGAAAAGATGGAGCATGTGCCTTCGGAAAGTATTCAGACCCATTGACTTTTTCCACTTTTGTTATCGGCCATACACTCCAGACGCAAACTATCCACATGCTTGCCAACCAGATCTAATGACGAGTTCAATGTACAATGTCCTAGACGCAATCAAGCAAACACCACCTCTTCCTTCCTAATCTGACCTTTGAATCTTTGTCCACTATGCCAGCCCTTGGGCTCAGAGTCCCATCTCTTCTGCCACACATCTATCAAAAAGACTCTGATCTTACAGGTGGCCTCACCTCTACCCAGTGGCTTTTCACTATACTCGCAAGAACATCAGCTAAATATGTGTATATGACCAATACGATTTGATTGGAACATTAATATCAATTATACCTTGTTTTAAACTCTTTTGGCTATCTGGTCTAAAATTCCATGCCCTTCCACAACTGAATGGGCTGGAACCCAGCAGAATCTCACGAGTACACCCAGTCTCTCAATTCTCCATAATAACATTAATGTCTCCAATAGTAGATCACTCCTATTAGAATTGCTAGATGATAAACTATTCAATACAGACAGAGAATCTGAGCATAATATAATTCTGACAGGTTGAACATCCTCCACCCACTGGAGGGCAACTACTATCGCCAACAGCTCAACGGAGTATACTGGCAGTTCATCTGTTAGTCTTATACATATTTGCACATCAAATTCAGGAGTAAACACCTACTCCTGTGCACCCACTATCTGGGTCCTTGGATCCATCTGTAAAAAGCAGTAAAAATGCATAAACTTCTATCAATGTAATAGTCAATCACTTTCCTTATATCACTGACTTCTGACCAATCTTTTCTTTTCTCTACCAAGGTTAGATCAACAACACTATCTGGGAGTAACTACAGAGGAACATCCCCTATCACCACAGAAGGGCCAACCTCCAACTCCCTCAAACAACTCTCATCAGCAAGCTTTCCAACCAAAATTACTGCCTTTTTTTTACTAGTATATTCCCAACAGATCTATGCCATAGAACACTCCTTCCGTGGCCTCCAGCTGCTCTTAAACGCTAGTAAAACCAAATGCATGTTTTTCAACCGTTCGCTGCCTGCACCCGCACGCCCGACTAGCATCACCACCCTGGATTGGATGGTTCTGACCTAGAATATGTAGACATCTATGAGTACCTAGGTGTCTGGCTAGACTGCAAACTCTCCTTCCAGACTCATATCAAACATCTCCAATCTAAAATCAAATCTAGAGTCGGCATTCTGGTCCACAACAAAGCCTCCTTCACTCACGCCGCCAAACTTACCCTAGTAAAACTGACTATCCTACCGATCCTCGACTTCGGCTATGTCATCTACAAAATAGCTTCCAATACTCTACTCAGCAAACTGGATGCAGTTTATCACAGTGCCATCCGTTTTGTTACTAAAGCACCTTATACCACCCACCACTGCGACCTGTATGCTCTAGTCTGCTGGCCCTCGCTACATATTCGTCGCCAGACCCACTGGCTCCAGGTCATCTACAAGTCCATGCTAGGTAAAGCTCCGCCTTATCTCAGTTCACTGGTCATGATGACAACACCCACCTGTAGCACGCGCTCCAGCAGGTGTATCTCACTGATAATCCCTAAAGCCAACACCTCATTTGGCCGCCTTTCCTTCCAGTTCTCTGCTGCCTGTGACTGGAACGAATTGCAAAAATCGATGAAGTTGGAGACTTTTATCTCCCTCACCAAATTTCAACATCTGCTATCTGAGCAGCTAACCGATCGCTGCAGCTGTACATAGTCCATCGGTAAATAGCCCACCCAATTTACCTACCTCATCCCCATACTGTTTATATTTATTTACTTTTCTGCTCTTTTGCCCACCAGTATCTCTACCTGCACATGACCATCTGATCATTTATCACTCCAGTGTTAATCTGCAAAATTGTAATTATCCGCCTTTTGCACACAATGTATATAGACTCTTTTTTTTCACTGTGTTATTGACTTGTTTATTCCATGTGTAACTCTGTGTTGTTGTCTGTTCACACTGCTATGCTTTATCTTGGCCAGGTCGCAGTTGTAAATGCGAACTTGTTCTCAACTAGCCTACCTGGTTAAATAAAGGTGAAATAAAAAAAAAATAAAAACAGGTCTACTTATTCCAGGAGTAACCCTATTATCTCTATCATTCTGCCTAATAGTTCCACCAATCTGCCCTGCAGCCTCAGGATAAGAAACATTGAGTGATTTTATATATTTGGGCCTCTAGCCTCATTCTGCACCTGGCATCCACCATATTCTGCACTGTGTCCCCCCCCCCCCCCCACAATTACAACAGTTAGCGTTGACATTGTTCCCACATTCACCATAATCATGTTCCCCTCCACACTTGGCACATCTTTTCTTTCCGTTGAACAGAGCTGCAACATGTCCCATTCTTTGGCATTTAAAACACCTTAATTGAGGTGGGACAAACGCTAACAGTGAAAGCCAGGAAGCCCATCTTCTCAAACATTAATTGAACTGACAGGCTTTCACTTCTCTGCCCTTCTTTCTTACTGAGTAGCCTTTTGGCTTGAACCACTATGTCCCCCTCTACATTTTATATAATCTATGGACATAGATAGTGGAACCCCAGAAATGATCCCCGTTAGCCTAGCCAAAGCTCCAAGGACATGATTTGTGATTTTATTCCCATTGAGACGTTTCATTTTCAGAATGAAACATGATCAGCACAGAATACTAAAAGGTCTACCATTACCAATGAACTGGGCTAATGTGAATTCACCTACAGTGGGGCAAAAAAGTATTTAGTCAGCCACCAATTGTGCAAGTTCTCCCACTTCAAAAGATGAGAGGCCTGTAATTTTCATCCATGACAGACAAAATGAGAGAAAAAAAATCCAGAAAATCAATGAATGAATTAATGAATTTATTTGCAAATTATGGTGGAAAATAAGTATTTGGTCACCTACAAACAAGCAAGATTTCTGGCTCTCACAGACCTGTAACTTCTTCTTTAAGAGGCTCCTCTGTCCATGTGCTCAGTGTGAACCTGCTTTCAGCTGTGAAGAGCACAGGGCGCCAGTGGTGAATTTGCCAATCTTGGTGTTCTCTGGCAAATGCCAAACGTCCTGCATGGTGTTGGGCTGTAAAGCACAACCCCCACCTGTGGACGTCGTGGGGGGTTGTGGCCACATTTGTGGCCTGCTGGAGGTCATTTTGCAGGGCTCTGGCAGTGCTCCTCCTGCTCCTCCTTGCACAAAGGTGGAGGTAGCGGTCCTGCTGCTGAGTTGTTTCCCTCCTAAGGCCTCCCCCACGTCTCCTGATGTACTGGCCTGTCTCCTGATAATTGTGTCCCATATACAACAGGATTTCCCTGATCTGGGTGCAGAATACACAGGGGTTTTCCCTCCCCATACTGACTGATACCATTCAATTCAATAATTTTAAAAGTCAATACAATTAAAAGTTATGTCTATTAAAAAATGTGTACTGAGTGTCAGGTCTCTCTCCATTCAGAGACATCAATATCAAGCCCGTCTCTATACATGTTTCTGTGAACACATACACACAGTCACTACCAACGGCAGTTAGGATAGGTAATATCTGACACACAAACAGGTGCTATGTTGAAGTTTTAACAGGTGAGATAAAACATTCCCAATTATGGCCTCCACATCAAACTACTGAGGCTGCCATCTGGCAAAAGCATCTCCAGTCCACCTGAAGAAATAGGCAGAGTTGAGGCAGAGTTCATCAATGACACGTGGAATGAAAAGGCTGTTGCTATTGCTGGACATTTGTGCCCTACTGTATTATTAGTAATCATCTTATTGTAGATGTGTTGAGGGCCAGGTCTCACTGCATCTCATGCAACTGTGAACACAAACACACTGCCACTGTTCTATTACCAATTCCAGTTAAGGATAGGTGATATCTGACACAAACATATACCATGTTGAAGTTTAAACAGGTCAGACTTAAACTACTTAATTATGTTCTCCCATCTGTGACCATTGGTAAGCAGGCAAGAGGTGAGTGTAACAGCTTTCTTCCTGGGAAGGAGAGGACCAAAGTACATCATGGTGAGTGTTCATCTTATTTAATTAATAATAAATCCAAACTGACCACTTCAATTTACAAACCAACACATGTGGAAACAGACCTATCTGGGGCATAGACACAAAGACAGGAACAATCACCCACAAACCCCAACACCAAACAGGCTACCTAAATATGGTTCCCAATCAGAGACAATGACCAACACCTGCCTCTGATTGAGAACCATATCAGGCCATACATAGAAAACGGACAAACTAGACACACAACATAGAATGCCCACTCAGATCACACCCTGACCAAACAAAACATAGAAGCATACAAAGCAAACTATGGTCAGGGTGTGACAGTAATGATGTAAGGGGTGCGTAACTGGTGGCAGGAAAGTCAGACGCAGGAGAGCAGAACGGTAGTAGCCGGAGAAGTTTAATAATAAAACCAACAGCCTCAGAATACAAAATAAATGGGTACAAAACCAGTCACGCACCAGTGAAACATGTGCACAAGCACTTACAACAAACAATACCGCACAAAGACATGGGGGGAACAGAGGGTTAAATACACAACAGGTAATGAGGGAATGAAAACCAGGTGTGTGAGAAAATACAAAATAAATGGAAAATGGATCGGTGATGGCTAGAAGATCGGCGACATCGGCCGCCGAACACCTCCCGAACAAGGAGAGGAACCGACTTCGGCAGAAGTCGTGTCAAATGATGACAAAAGTGCATAGATCTTATTATTATAAGGACCTTTTGCCAAAGCAATTGTTGTGAACTAACAAAGTAATGTTGACCTCATGGACATATAGCTGAGCATTACATAAATCTCATTGGGTGGCAGGTAGCTTCGTTGGTAAAGCTTTGGGCCAGTAGCTGAAAGGTTGCTAGTTTGAATCCCTGAGCTGACAAGGTAACAAATGTGTCGATCTGCCCTTGACCAAAGCACTTAACTCTAATTATTCCAGGATTGTTGTCAGAAATGGCTAATACCTAGCCTTGACCCCAGTCTCTCCGGGGTTGTTGTGACATGAAAAATTACATGTCTATCTCACATTTGTCCATTCAGTGAAACAGGACAAATATAAGAACCTCCTATTTGATAGAAATCAAGTGTTAATATCATGAGATTATTTTTTGCTTCGGTGTTTACCTTTTTGTAATGTGGCAAGGTGCAGTGTTGAGGATAATCTGTTACAATTATTTTGCAAATGATAGAATTATGAAAGGATACATTGCGCAACAGTTGCCATTTCGACGTTTGTGACGATCGGTCGATATTTCAAGCACGCGCCATATGCCAATATTAGAGTGCGATGTCATGTTCAGACTACAGATACAACAAATCCCCCCGTTACTGAAAGTGGATTGGACCAGCGGCGCGAGGGGGGAGCAACGAAACACTAGCTTGCTATCAGTCACAGCAGCCTCAGCTTGTCCCCGTTGCCAGGCGCAGCTGCTGGACACAAATATTGTTAGGTGAAACTACTGCGAAACTACTGCGTCGAGCTTTTTGATAATACAATTTAATGAAAAGGGAATACATTAGTCTGCTTTAATAAACTGTGGAAGGAAACTGATCATCTGGAAGAGGACAATTTTCAGGTGCGAGAGCGCTTTTTATGTTTTGTGTCCATATCAAATGTGTCTATCATGCATAGCCAGTATAGTCTGTCATATTATTTTGCAGGAGACTGACATTACATTTAGCTCAGAATTCTCATTCTGACATTGGGTGCGGATTGTGGTACCCAGTTTCGGATTAATGGGATACTGCTGCTTGTCATACAGGTCGCCGAGGCGCACATCATGCAGACATGTTACAGGAGCCTACAATAGGAGATGCAACAATTTATAGGTATAATTCACAAATTTTACATCACTCGTGTTACTATTTTTGACAATGGTAAATCGATGTAAAGTCGTGAATCGTCGATGTACTGTTGTGCGATTATGGTGGATGGATTATGCGAGACATTTTCTCTGCTTTTACATAACAACATAAGCGATGGAGAGATCGGTACAGGTCCCATTCAATGGTTAGCCAGGCTCTTGAAATAATGTTATGAAGCAGCTAGAAAGCTTCAGCTTTTAACCGAGCTTGTATCCCGGGCCATGCCTTGTTGCTCTAAATCATTCAATTGCCTTTTTATAAAAGCATATAGCTGATTTGAGATGTATGCATTATCTTATACACTACATTAACCAAAGGTATGTTGACACCTGCCCATCGAACATCTCAGTCCAAAATCATGGGCATTATTTGGTCCCCCTTTGCTGCTGTAACAGCCCTCTACTGGGAAGGCTTTCCACTAGATGTTGTAACATTGCTTCAGGGACTTGCTTCTATTCAGCCACAAGATAATTAGTGAGGTCAGGCACTGATGTTGGGCCATTTGGCCTGGCTCGCTTTCCAAATCATCCCAAAAGTTCTCAATGGGGTTGAGATCAGGGCTCTGTGCAGGTTAGTCAAGTTTTTTAAACCATTATTTAACTAGGCAAGTCAGTTAAGAACAAATTCTTATTTACAATGACAGCCTACTCCTAACCCAGACGACACTGGGCCAATTGTGCACCTCTCTATGGTACTCCCAATCACAGCAAGTTGTGATCCAGCCTGGATTTGAACCAGGGTCTGTAGTGACACCTCTAGCACTGAGATGCAGTATCTTAGACCATTGTGCCACTCGGGAGCCCAAGTTCTTCCGCACCGGTCTCGACAAACCATTGCTATATGAACCTCACTTTGTGCACAGGGGCATGTCATATTGAAACAGGAAAGGGCTTTTCCCAAACTGTTGCTGCAAGTTGGAAGCACAGAATCGTCTAGAAAGTTAATGTATGCTGTAGCGTTAAGATGCAGTTGGCACTATGCATTCGGGCAGGTACTGTAGCATTCTTCTTGCATCCACCAAACCCAGATTCTCCCATCTTCATCAATCCATAGAACGCATTTCCACTGCTCCAGAGTCCAATGGCGGTGAGCTTCACACCACTCCAGCCGGCACTTGGCATTGCACATGGTGATCTTATGCTTATGTGCGGCTGCTCGGCCATGGAAACTAGTTTCATGAAGCTCCCGAAGAACAGGTATTGTGCTGACATTGCTTCCAGATGCAGTTTGGAACTAGTGTTGCAGCTGAGGACAGGCGATTTGTATGCGCTTCAGCACTCTGCGGTCCCATTCTGTGAGCTTGTGTGGCCTACCATTTCACGGCTGAGCCGTTGTTGCTCCTAGACGTTTACACTTCACAATAACAGAACTTACAGTTGACCGGAGCAGCTCTAGCAGGGGAGAAATTTGATGAACTGTTGGAAAGGTGGCAACTTATGACGGTGCCATGTTGAAAGTCACTGAGCTCTTCAGTAAGGCCATTCTACTGCCAATGTCCGTCTATGGAGATTGCATGGCTGTGTCATAGATTTTGTACACTTGTCAGCAACTGGTGTGGCTGAAATAGCCGAATCCAATACATACTATACTATATATACAAAAGTATGTGGACACCCCTTCAAATGAGTGGATTCGGCTATTTCAGCCACACCGTTGCATTGCACTTATTTCAGAGCAGTTTCAGTTGCATAACATGTTAGATGTGTTTTATTTCATGGCTCTGCTCCAAAATCGTCTCTCCATAGAGGCCTAGAGGTAGTTCTGAGTGATAAACCAACATTTAGTTTTTGCGTTATTAAACAACTAATTGACCGACATTGGTTTATTTTTTTTTGTGAGCCCAACGCGCCTTTTCTCTCGAGAGAAATCAAATAATTCACAAGATAAATCAACTCAAGAACTATGTGGGATGCTGGGCTGAAGGGAGTTGTAGTTTTCATTAAGCAAATATTCAACCTTGTGCTTTTTTTTCCGGCTCAGGCAGAGATGAATACACTTTTACGCCTGCAATGTTAGATACACATAAACCGCATGAGAGAGGAATGTGCACAACATAACGACTAGAGAGCGGGATAGAGACAGTTCGTGAAAGTATGCCTCATGTTCTTTGAAGAACTAGAATAAAGATTTCTCCAGACAGCTCTGCAGCTAGCCTAGCTAAATAGGATGACAGAACAGTATGGAGAGTAAAGTCATCATCTCATCTCTGCTAATCTTTGCAGAGATGAGATGATGACTATAAAAACTGAGTTCGCTGAACAAAAATATAAACCAGGGCAAGATGACCGGAAACATAACCGAATACAAACAGTGTCGCTATTCCCTCCGCAAGGCAATCAAACAAGCTAAGCGTCAGTATAAAGACAAAGTAGTCGCAATTCAACGGCTCAGACACAAGAGGTATGTGGCAGGGTCTACAGTCAATCACGGATTACAAAAAGAAAAACCAGCCCCGTCGCGGACCAGGCAGGATGTTTTGCTCCCAGATAGTCTAATTAACGTTTTTGCCCGCTTTGAGGACAATACAGTGCCACTGACACGGCCTGCTACCACAACCTGCGGGCTCTCCTTCACTGCAGCCGAGTGAGTAAAACATTTAAACGTGTTAACCCTCGCAAGTCTGCAGGCCCAGACTGCATCCCCAGCCGCGTGCACAGTGCGTGCGCAGACCAGCTGGCTGGTGTGTTTACGGACATATTCAATCAATCCTTATCCCAGTCTGCTGTTCCCACATTCTTCAAGAGGGCCACCATTGTTCCTGTTCCCAAGAAAGCTAAGGTAACTGAGCTAAACGACTACCGCCCCGTAGCACTCACTTCAGTAATCATGAAGTGCTTTGAGAGACTAGTCAAGGACCATATCACCTCCACCCTACCTGACACCCTAGACCCACTCCAATTTGCTTACCGCCCCAATAGGTCCACAGACGACGCAATCGCAACCACACTGCACACTGCCCGAACCCATCTGGACAAGAGGAATACCTATGTGAGAATGCTGTTAATCGACTACATGTCAGCATTTAACACCATAGTACCCTCCAAACTCGTCATCAAGCTCGAGACCTTGGGTCTCGACCCCGCCCTGTGCAACTGGGTACTGGACATCCTGACGGGCCGCCCCCAGGTGGTGAGGGTAGGTAACAACATGCATGCCTCCAACTCAATCATCAAGTTTGCGGACGACACTACAGTGTTAGGCTTGATTACCAACAATGACGAGACGGCCTACAGGGAGGAGGTGAGGGCTCTCGGAGTGTGGTGTCAGTAAAATAACCTCACACTCAACGTCAACAAAACAAAGGAGATGATTGTGGACTTCAGGAAACAGCAGAGGGAGCACACCCCTATCCACATCGACGGGACAGTAGTGGAGAGGGTAGTAAGTTAAGTTCCTCGGCGTACACATCACAGACAAACTGAATTGGTCCACCCACACAGACAGTGTTGTGAAGAAGGCGCAGCAGCGCCTCTTCAACCTCAGGAGGCTGAAGATATTCGGCTTGTCACCAAAAGCACTCAAACTTCTACAGATGCGAGAGCATCCTGTTGGGCTGTAATCACCGCCTGGTACGGCAACTGCTCCGCCCATCACCGGGGGCAAACTACCCGCCCTCCAGGACACCTACACCATCCGATGTGACAGGAAGGCCATAAAGATCATCAAGGACAACAACCACCCGAGCCACTGCCTGTTCACCCCGCTATCATCCAGAAGGCGAGGTCAGTACAGGTGCATCAAAGCAGGAACCGAGAGATTGAAAAACAGCTTTTATCTCAAGGCCATCAGATTGTTAAACAGCCACCACTAACACTGAGTGGCTGCCGCCAATATACTGACTCAACTCCAGCCATTTTAATAATGGAAATTGGTGTAAAAATGCATCACTAGCCACTTTAAACAATGCAACTTAATATAATGTTTACATACCCTACATTACTCATCTCATATGTATATGTACAGTGGGGCAAAAAAGTATTTAGTCAGCCACCAATTGTGCAAGTTCTCCCATTTAAAAATATGAGAGAGGCCTGTAATTTTCATCATAGGTACACTTCAACTATGACAGACAAAATTAAGAAAAAAATCCAGAAAATCACATTGTAGGATTTTTAATGAATTTATTTGCAAATTATGGTGGAAAATAAGTATTTGGTCACCTACAAACAAGCAATATTTCTGGCTCTCAGACCTGTAACTTCTTTAACCTCTTGCTCCTACCTGACACACAGGCGTCCCATCTAGACATCTGGAAATGCAAATGCGCTACGCTAAATGCTAATAGTACTAGTTAAAACTCAAACGTTCATTAAAATACACATGCAGGGTATTGAATTAAAGCTACACTCGTTGTGAATCCAGGCAACAAGTCAGATTTTTAAAATGCTTTTCGGCAAAAACATGAGAAGCTATTATCTGATAGCATGTAACACCCCAAAAGACCCGCAGAGGACATAAACAAAATAATTAGCATAGTCATCGCTACACAAACCGCACAAATAAAATATAAAACATTCATTACCTTTGACCATCTTCTTTGTTGGCACTCCTAGATGTCCCATAATCACTATTGGGTCTTTTATTTCCGATTAAATCGGTCCATATATAGCCTAGATATCGATCTATGAAGACTGTGTGATAAACAAAAAAAATAGCGTCTTATAACGTAACGTCATTTTTTTAAATTAAAAAAGTCGACGATAAACTTTCACAAAACACTTCGAAATACTTTTGTAATGCAACTTTAGGTATTAGTACACGTTAATAAGCGACCAAATTGATCACGAGGCGATGTATATTCTTTAGCTGTCCGTCTAGAAATAATGTCCGGGTAAATCTCAACCAAAATATCCGGTCGGAGACTGAACAAATGGCTTGTCTCTTCTTCGTTTGACCAAGAAACAAAGCCTAGGCAAATGACAAGACTGTTGACATCGTGTGGAAGCTGTAGGTATTGCAACCTCAGCCCCATTTATTGTGGTTCGCCTTTATCAATGGGTTGAAGTGGCGGATGGATATATATTTCCATTTTCAGTGATCAGATTTTCCTGCGCTTTTCGATGAGACGCACGTTCTGTTATAGTCACAGCCATGATTTAGCCAGTTTTATAAACGTCTGAGTGTTTTCTATCCACACATACTAATCATATGCATATACTATATTCCTGGCAGGTTAAGAGGCTCCCCTGTCCTCCACTCATTACCTGTATTAATGGCACCTGTTTGAACTTGTTATCAGTATAAAAGACACCTCTTTTTATGGATTTTTTTTCTCATTTTGTCTGTCATAGTTGAAGTGTACCTATGATGAAAATTACAGGCCTCTCTCATATTTTTAAGTGGGAGAACTTGCATAATTGGTGGCTGACTAAATATTTTTTTGCTCCACTGTATATACTGTACTCATTTAAACTGCTGCATCTACTGCATCTTGCCATTATGTAATGCATGTATCACTAGCCACTTTAAACTATGCCACTATGTTTATATACCCTACATCACTCATCTCATATGTATATACTGTCCTCTACACCATCTACTGCATCTTGCCTATGTCGTTCTGTACTATCACTCATTCATATATCTTTATGTACATATTCTTTATCCCTTTACACTTGTGTGTATAAGGTAGTAGTTGTGGAATTGTTTGGTTAGATTACTCGTTGGTTATTACTGCATTTGTCAGAACTAGAAGCACAAGCATTTCGTACACTCGCATTAACATCTGCTAACCATGTGTATGTGACAAGTACAATTTGATTTGATTTAAACGCCATGCAATAAAATGCAAATGAATTACTTAAAAATCATACAATGTGATTTTCTGCATTTTTGTTTTAGATTCCGTCTGTCACAGTTGAAGTGTACCTATGATAATAATTACAGACCTCTACATGCTTTGTAAGTGGGAAAACCTGCAAAATCGGCAGTGTATCAAATACTTGTTCTCCCCACTGTATCTGTAGCTAACACTTTCAGAACAGACACCTAGCTAGTTGGCTAGCTAACTTGCATTGACTGAATACTCAATTTCTAGACAGCTTTTTCTAGCCCAGCTAGCTAGCTATCCTCTCCCAGGTTTGGCACATCTTAAGTCCCTCACTGCAAACAATATTGAATACTGTTTTTTGCATAGTTTCCACAATCTTCCTGTAAAAGTGACTTTATTATTGTTGGTATTACCATGCAGTTAGCTTAATAACTTTGTTTGCTGTTAGTCAAAGTTATCCAAAAAGCTAGCTAACACAGTACGATCCGATGCCCATGTCAAAACTACTGTAATATTTAACACAGCTAGAACTTGCTCACTGAATGAACACGAAAACATGTGCAAGTGGGTTTTTGACTGAACTATACAGATTTATTGCTATTAACTGCTTTGTTATTGTGGATATAATGCATTTAACAGTAGATCCGATGCCCCTGCCCATGTGAAAATCACTAATGTAGCATACAGCTGAACGAACTCAAAAAAGTGTATTTTTGACTGGACTATATAGGCTTGTTAACATGATTGTGAGTATTTTATTATTGTTCCCTCTCAAATTGGTAGTATTAGCTTATAGTTTGTCCACTTCTTGATTAGTCTTTATCAAAAAGCCATGAACAGTAGGCGCGCGGACGCATTCCCATGACGTTGTTTCAATATGGTTGCGGCCACATCTATCTAAGCTGGTACTAGGCACTCAACGTCTAATATTATGTTCTAAAAGTATTTCATAATGTCACGTTCAACAAGGTTACCTAGCATTGACATGTAAAACAATGTTGTAGGTTGATTTGAGTGTTTCAGTTCACGTTATGTGTATGATCTTATTCTTAGTATTTCAGACACATTTGCTTGACTAGTTATAGCCATAGAACCTGGTTGGTTAGCTACCTGCATTCATTCAGGGTAGTAACGTCATGAGTTGTGATTATTGTCCATTGTTTAGCTAGCTAGCTACATATCTTAACAAAAGACTCCACTCTAATTTTGACAAAGTATTTTCATTTCAAGTTCTTTGGGGTCGGGGGCAATATTTTCACATCCAGATGAAAAGCGTGCCCAGAGTAAACTGCCTGCTACTCAGGCCCAAATGTTAGGATATGCGTATTATTTGTAGATGTGTATAGAAAACACTGATGTTTCTAAAACTGTTTGAATGATGCCTGTGAGTATAACAGAACTCATATGGCAGGCAAACACCTGATCCAACCAGGAAGTGGGAAATCTGAGGTTTTTACGTTTAAGTCTTAGCCTATCCAATATACAGTGTCTGTGGGGTCATATTGCACTTCCTAAGGCTTCCAATAAATGTCAACTGTCTTTAGAACGTTGTTTCAGGCTTCTACTGTGACGTGGGAGAGAATGAGAGCTGATTGAGTCATGGGTCTGCCAGAAGGCCATGTGCTCAGTCAGGTACACGCCAGTGAGAGTTATCTCCGTTCCCTTTCATTTCTAAAGACAAAGGAATTCTCTAGTTGAAACATTATTGAAGATTTATGATGAAAACATCCTAAAGATTGATTATATACATCGTTTGACATGTTTCTATGAACTGTAATAACTTTTTTGACTTTGTCTGGACCTAATGCCTGCGCATTTGGATTACTGTACTAAATGCGAACAAAAAGGAGATATTTGGACATAAATGATGGACTTTATCGAACAAAACAAACATTTATTGTGGAACTGGGATTCCTGGGAGTGCATTCTTATGAAGATCAAAGGTAAGTGAATATTTACAATGCTATTTCTGACTTTTGTTTACTCCATAACATGGCGGGTATGTATTGCTTGTTTTGGTCTGAGCGCTGTACTCAGATTATTCCATGGCATGCTTTTGTCGTAAAGCTTTTTTGATATCTGACACAGCGGTTGCATTAAGGAGAAGTATATATTTAATTCCATGCATAAGTTGTATTTTCATCAACATTTATGATGAGTATTTCTGTAAATTGACATAGCTCTCTGCACTTTCACTGGATGTTTTGGAGGCAAAACAACACGCCAATGTAAACTGAGATTTTTGGATATAAATATGAACTTTATTGAACAAAACATACATGTATTGTGTAACAAAGTCCTATGAGATCTGAAGATCAAAGGTTAGTGATTAATTCTCTCTTTCTGCTTTTTGTGATTCCTCTCTTTGGCTGGAAAAATGACTTTTGTTGTGACTAGGTACTGACCTAACAATCGCATGGTATGCTTTTGTCGAAAGCCTTTTTGAAACCGGACACTGTGGTGGGATTAACAACAATTGTATCTTTAAAATGTTGTATAATACATGTATGGTTGAGGAATTTTAATTATGAGGTTTCTGTAGTTTGAATTTGGCGCCCTGCACTTTTACTGGATGAGAGGTTAAAGTTTACGTTAGCTGGCTGGCTTCCTAACTAATGTTACATCATGCGTTGGGATTCATTGTTTACCTAGCTATCTAGCTAAATTTCTTAACAAAAGACTCTCGTCTTAGTGTGCCAGAGCGCAGAATAACTGATGCCTTTTTTGAAAGCTCAACACCCGTTGAATATGTTCGGTGTCAGTAAACATCAGCAATAAAGCGTAATTAAATTGTTGCCAGCAGCACTGTTAGTCACCAACGCTCTGGATAACATGAAACAAGCCTAACCAGCTCTGCAAGGGTGAGTAAAATGGTCAGAGTGGGGTGTTCTCTCTTTAAGCTTAGGTGCTTGACTGTAGTTGTGACTTCAGAGCTTTCGGAACAACCCTACTTATTCATCCAGAGCGTTCACTGTGTGCTCTGAACACAGATAGGACGAGTAATGTTCAGTGAGCTGTTCTCGCTCTCTCTGATGTCTAGAAGTAGCTGGCAAGATAGTACAGAACGGTTGGATCAACCCAAAAAGAGATGGGTGGGGTTAAGGCTTAAGATGGTGTGAACAATGCTGAATGGGTGTAGACAAAGGGCTCTTCAATAGTAGTACCAAAACATTGAATGACGGTTTTCTCAAAAGTGAGTTGATCAACTTTCAAAGCAGAATTGGCGCCGGAGAAGAAGGCAGACGTTTTACGTGTCTCCAACCAATTGTTTTTTGTTTGTTTATTTGCGTTGTTTGTAAAAAATTAAAATAAACGTATTTTGTACATAATGTTGCCGCTACTGTCTCTTATGACCAAAAAGAACTTCTGGACATCAGGACTGCGATAACTCACCACTGTCACATTCACTGTCTTCAAACTCCCTGTCATAAATGAGCCTAGGTGCAGCGTGCATGTAATTCCACATCCTTAATTGAAGTGAAACCGTCACAAAAAACAGGTAAACAGAAACCAAAAGTGATGCAACCGTGGAGCACACAAACACTCACAGAAAATAAATAATTACCCACAAACACAGTTGGGAAAAAGGCTACCTAAGTACATTTCCCAATCAGAGACAACGATAGACACCTGCCTCTGATTGGGAACCATACCTGCCAAAAACAAAGAAATAGAAAACATAGAATGCCCACCCAAATCACACCCTGACCTAATCAAATAGAGAGATAAAAAAGGCTCTCTAAGGTCAGGGCGTGACAACCACGGACTGTCAGAATCCTTTTTTCCCTTTAATAAGTCTGACGAGCCCAACACAAACTTTAAACTGCTTTCTCGGGAACATGCCCAGATCCCCAGGATTTGCGTGAAGAGGACGCAGAGAAAAAGAGGCCAGAGGGTGGGCTGCCTTCTGAGAATTCGTAGGAGATTGAATAAACCCCCACTTCCTTCTATTCTGCTAACAAACGTGCAATCTTTGGAGAATAAAATTGATGACCTACGCGCAAGATTAAACTGGACATTCAAAACGGTAATAACTTATGGTTCACGGAGTCGTGGCTGAATGACGACACTGGTTATACTCAGTACCGGCAGGATAGAACAGGGGCATCTGGTAAGACAAGGGACGGTGGACTATGTATTTTTGTAAATGACAGCTGGTGAACAATATCTAAGGAAGTCTCGAGCTATTGCTCGTCTGAGGTAGAGCATCTCATGATATCTACCTAGAGAGTTTTAATCTGTATTTTTCGTAGCTGTTTTACATACCACCACAGACTGAGGCTGGCACTAAGACCGCATTGAATGAGCTGTATTCCGCCATAAGCAAACAAGAAAACGTTCATCCAGAGGCGGCGCTCCTAGTAGCCGGGGACTTTAATGCAGGGAAACTTAAATCCATTTTACCACAGACTGGAATATGTTCCGTGATTCCTCTGATGGCATTGAGGAGTACACCACATCAGTCATTGGCTTCATCAATAAGTGCATCGATGATGTCGCCCCCACAGTGACCATACGTACATACCCCAACCAGAAGCCATGGATTACAGGCAACATCCCCACGGAGCTAAAGGCTAGAGCTGCCGCTTTCATGTAGTGGGACTCTAACCCGGAAGCTAATAAGAAATCCCGCTATGCCCTCGGCGAACCATCAGACAGGCAGAGCATCAATACAGGACTAAGATCGAGTCGTACTACACCGGCTCTGACGCTCGTCGGATGTGGCAGGGCTTGCAAAACATTATAGACTACAAATGGAAGCACATCCAAGAGCTGCCCAGTGACACAAGCCTACCAGATGAGCTATACTACCTCTATGCCCGCTTCGAGGACAATAACACTGAAACATGCATGAGAGCACCAGCTGTTCTGGAAGACTGTGTGATCACGCTCTCCGCAGCCAATGTGAGTAAAATCTTAATACAGGTCAACATTCACAATGCCGCTGGGCCAGACAGATTACCAGGATGTGTACTGCGAGCATGCACTGACCAACTGGCAAATGTCTTCACTGACATTTTCAACCTCTCCCTGTCTGAGTCTGTAATACCAACATGTTTTAAGCAGACCACCATAGTCCCTCTGCCCAAGAACACTAAGATAACCTGCCTAAATGACTACCGACCCGAAGCACTCACATCTGTAGCCATGAAGTGCTTTGAAAGGCTGGTCATGGCTCACATCAACACCATTATCCCAGAAACCCGAGACCAACTTCAATTTGTATACCACCCCAATAGATCCACAGATGATGCAATCTCTATTGCACTCCACAATGCCCTTTCCCACCTGGACAAAATGAACACCTATGTGAGAATGCTATTCATTGATTATAGCTCAGCGTTCAACACCATAGTGCCCTCAAAGCACATTACTAAGCTAAGGACCCTGTGACTAAACACCTCCCTCTGCAACTGGATCCTGGACTTCCTGACGGGCCACCCCCAAGTGGTAAGGGTAGGTAACAACACATCCGCCACACTAATCCTCAACACTGGGGCCCCACAAGGGTGCATGCTCAGCCCTCTCCTGTACTCCCTGTTCACCCATGACTGTGTGGTCATGCACGCCTCCAATTCAATCATCAAGTTTGTAGACAACACAACAGTAGTAGGCTTGATTACCAACAACGACACAGCCTATAGGGAGGAGGTGAGGGCTCTGAGTGTGGTGCTAGGAAAATAACCTCTCACTCAATGTCAACAAAACAAAGGAGATGATCGTGGACTTCAGGGAACAGCAAAGGGATCACCCCCAGATGCACAATTGAGAGCATAATGTTGGGCTGTATCACTGCCTGGTATGGCAACTGCACCACCCATAACAGCAGGGCTCTCCAGAGGGTTATGCGGTCTGCACAACATATCACTGGGGGAAAACTTCCTGCCCTCCAAGACACCTACAGCACCCGATGTCACAGGAAGGCCAAAAAGATCATCAAGGACAACAACTGTGTTTTAGTCTATGCTGCTCTGACATTGGTCATGCATATATTTTGTAAATTGAAAAATTATGTGGCTAAACCATAGACATTAAAACAAGTAGATAGTGATAGCGCTGATGTCATCTGGGTATTCCTGTATAAAAACTCCCAATTTGAAGTGTGCCGTATTGCTGAATAGGGCTGAATGTTCCCAAAAACATCATTAAGGATCATGGTAAAAGTGTCCTTAACTGGCAAAGGACCATGGTCGATGTAGTGGTTTTCACCCTGCCCGAGAGTCAAGCTTAATGTCAATGGCATGAGGGCGCAAGCCTCCTCTTAGCCTGCCGGCCCGTGATTGGTCTGTGTCTGCATCGCAATTTCATTAAATATCTAGATTTGTTGCAAACCTTAAAATAATTAATGAATAAAGAGCCATCATATTCATGCAAAAAGTCCTAATAATGGAATAAAAGCATGGTGATTTAAGAATTTTGTGAAGTTAGTGTGGGAGAAGTGGAAAATTATTGCTGTCCATCAATAATGAGAAACCACCTGGGATTGACAAACTAGATGGAAAGCTATTAGGGATGGTAGAGGGCTATATTAACACTCCTATTTGCCACATCTTTTATCTGAGCCTGGAGAAAAAAGTGTTTGTCCACAGACCTGGAGTGAAGCTAATGTCATTGCACTACCCAAAAATGGTAAAGCTACCTTTGCTGTCTCTAACTGCCGATCAATAAGCTTGCTGCTTGCTTCTTAGCTAATTTATGGAAAATATTGTGTTTGACCAGATAATCAAAAAGTGAGTTTACAAGTTGATCAAATCTAACTGCCTATTGCTCAGGACCTGAAGCAAGGATATGCACATTCTTGATACCATTTGAAAGGAAACACTTTGAAGTATGTAGAAATGTGAAATTAATGTAGGAGAATATAACACAATAGATCTGGTAAAAGTTAATATAAAGAAAAAAACATGCAGGTTTTTTTCATCTTTGAAATGCAAGAGAAAGGTCACAATGTATTATTCCAGCTTAGGCGCAATTTAGATTTTGGCCAATACCAAAGCAGTGTTTAAGTGTATCAGTGAAGCAGTGAATCCCTAGTAGAATCAAATGTGGGACCTTTCTTGCCTTTTTATATCAGCCTTTGAGCCAAATAATTGAAGTGGGTTGATTTTCCATAGCTCAAAAAGATTGGTTGCTTGAATATTCTCCATTTTGCATATATTTGATAATTCCACTTGATTCTCTGATATATAACAATCAAAACGTTCTATAGACCAGCGGGTATACAACATTGAAGGATACCTCTACATTCCTCTACATTAGACTACATTAGACTATATTACATGCATGACCATGTGGACTTTTCCAAAATGCAAAAAACTAGAAAAACAAACTCACCCGCGCAAGATCCTAATGATATGTGACCGACCGGCTCAAATCGGTTTTATGTAGCAACATTTTAAATTGTGTTTTTTTACATTGGATAAAAGTAGAGCCTCAGAGCTACAAAATGGTATATCTTACACTGCATATTTGAGGAACAATGGAAAAGTAATTCTGCTTTGAAAGCCTTTTGGATGTTTTGGTAGCTAGTGAAGAGCTCTTCTTTGTCTACACCCATTCAGCATCGTTCACACCCTCTTAAGCTTTAGCCCCACCCATCTCGTTTCGCTTTTGGAGGGTTCAGAGCACACACTTGACACTGGCCAATATATTTGTTTAGCTCTGTGTAACCGATGTGAAATGGCTAGCTAGTTAGCGGGGTGCGTGCTAATAAATCAAATCAAATTTTATTTGTCACATACACATGGTTAGCAGATGTTAATTGCGAGTGTTGCGAAATGCTTGTACTTCTAGTTCCGACAATGCAGTAATAATCTATGAGTAATCTAACCTAACAATTTCAACACAACTACCTTATACACACAAGTGTAAAGGGATGAAGAATATGTACATAAAGATATATGAATGAGTGATGGTACAGAACGGCATAGTAGATGGTATCGAGTACAGTATATACATATGAGATGAGTAATGTAGGGCGGAGCAGTTGCGTTTCAATCGGTGACGTCACTCGCTCTGAGACCTTGAAGTAGTTGTTCTTTTTGCTCTGCAAGGGCTGTGGCTTTTGTGGAGTGATAGGTAACAATGCTTCGAGGGTGGCTGTTGATGATGTGTGCAGAGTGTCCCTGGTTTGAGCCCAGGTAGGGGTGAGGAGAGAGACGGAAGCTATACTGTTACATTGATGCTGTTGACCCTGATCACTGGTCGCTGCGGAAAAGGAGGAGGTGAACTGGCTATCTAGTAAGCGGGGTGCGCGCTAATAGCATTCCAATTGGTGACGTCACTCGCTCTGAGACCTTGAAGTAGTTGTTCCCCTTGCTCTGCAAGGGCCGTGGCTTTTGTGGAGCGGTGGGTAATGATGCTTCGAGGGTGGCTGTTGTTGATGTGTGCAGAGGGTCCCTGGTTCGGGCCCAGGTAGGGGCGAGGAGAGGGATGGAAGCTAAACTGTTACATCTGGATAACATAAAACAGCCTAACCAGCTCCGCTGGCAACAATTTTTCTTTTTTGCCGACGTTTACTGACACCGACCATATTCAATGGGTGTTGTGCATTCGTAAATTCATGAATTATTTTGCGCTCTGGCATACTCAGACTGAATTTACGAACGCACCCGAAATGGTTACTTGCATAGTGGAGTCTTTTGTTAAGACATCTAGCTAGCTAGGTAAACAATGAACCTTGCTAGATAAACAACGTGTAAGATCATACACGTCATGTAATGTTAGCTAGCGAGCCAGCCAGCTAACATTAGCTAGTAAAAACAACAATGAACATAACGACATGTTTTGGCACTACTACCCTGCATGAATCTGCTGGTAGCTAACCAACCAGGTTCAATGTTAGCTAACTAACATAAGGCTCTAACTTGCCAAGCAAACGGCTCTGGGATACGAATAATAACATCATACACGTAACGTTCGCTAGGGAGCTAACCAGACAGCTAAAGTTAGCTAGCTAGCTAACAGTACACTTTAGCTTAAGACATGTAGCTAGCTAGGTAAACAATGTGTAAGATCATACACGTAACATTAGCTAGCGAGCCATCCAGCTAACGTTAGCTAGTTAAACAACATTGAACATAGTGCCAAATCATGACATTACTACGCCTTGCATTAATCTGCTGGTAGTGGTAGCTAACCAACCAGGTTCAATGTTAGCTAGCTAACATTAGGCTCTAACTAGCCAAGCAAACGTTAGCTAGGGAGCCAGTCAGCTAACGTCAGCTAGCTAGCTAGCTAACAGTACACTTAGATAGTCTAGCTCGTTTGAAATTAAACAACTCTCTGTCAGAATTTGAAATGTGTAATAGCTAAATGTAGCTAGTTAAGACTATCTTACCTGTGTACATCATCATGCATGATGGACCTGTCTCCCTGTCACTGATGCCATGCCATGTTTGCCCTTAGCTTGAAGATGTAATCCGGAGACAGGTGTTTTCTCCGTCTTTTTAGCTATCATACTCTAATTCCACTGATTTCAAAACTTGATCCTCAAGAAAGTGGAGAGCCACACTTATGTAGCTCCACTACACAATATATATTTTTTAAATCATCAAATCGACAGGATTACCATCTGAGCTTCTATGGCAGACCAATCCGAACTCCTCTCTCGACATGTCCAGCCCACTCAATATCTCAGCCAGTCATGGCTAGTGGGAAGGTTGCTGACTTCTTCTATGGTTTAACCAACAAGGCTCATAATTTAACAATTGTATTTACAGATGGCATACAAGTTTATTATTAAGGCACATGGATGTTAACGTGTAAAAAAAAAAGGTTTACGTTCAAATGGCTCTGTGAAGTAGTGACCCGCGACATACGCCTAGTTTCCTGAAACGAGTCACATATCGCTAGGAGTTCACCATTTTCTGTAGTGAAGTAATATTTGATGTACACTCACTGGCCAGTTTATTAGGTACAACACTCAGTTCATGAAAATGGATTGCTCCTACAGGCAGTGAGTCACATGGCCGTGGCTTGCCATATAAAGCAGGCAAACAGGCATCGGGGAATTCAGTTACTGTTTGATTGAATGTTAGAATTGGCAAAACCAGTGACTTGATCGACTTTGCGTGATATGACTCTCGGTGCTAGCCACGCCAGATCCAGTATCTCAGAAACAGCTGCCCTCCTGGGCTTTTCATGCATGACAGTGTTTAGGGATTTCCCGTGAATGATGCCACAAACCAACATCCAGTGAGCAGCAGTTGATGAGAGAGGTCCAAGGAGAAATTCAAGAATCATGCAAGCTAACAGCCGGGCCACAAACAGACAAATAACGGCGCAGTGCAACAGTGGTGTGCAGAACCACATCTCGGAAAGCACAACTCATCGATCATTGTCACGGATGGCTATTGCAGCAGAAGACCATACTATCAGCTAAAGGCAAGAATAAGCAACACTGGACAATTGAGTAGTGGTCTGGTCTAACGAATCGCGTTTCCTGTTGCGTCATGCTGATGGCAGAGTCAGGATTTGGCGGAAGCAGCATAAGTCCATGGACCATCCTACCTGGTATCCACAGTACAGGCTGATGGCGGTGGTGTGTCATCGTCCGATCTGCAGCAACTGCATGATGCCATCGCATCAGCATGGATCAACATCCCTGTGGAACATTTACGACTTGTTGAATCAATTCCTGAATAATTCAGACTGTTCTGGCAGGTGAGTCTATATATCTATTATATATACAGTGGGTGTAACGGCGTTCTTCGTTTGTTGAAAGAGAGTCGGACCGAAATGCAGCGTGGTGGTTACTCATGTCTTTAATGGAAGAATAGCGATACATGAAAATAACTGAAAGATACAAAAACAACAAAGGGAACGTGAAACCTAATACAGTGGTGAACACTACACAGAGACAGGAACAATCACCCACGAAATACAAAGCGAAACCCAGGCTACCTAAATACGGTTCCCCATCAGAGACAACAAAAATCTGACTCTGATTGAGAACCGCCTCAGGCAGCCAAGCCTATACTAGACACACCCCTAATCAACCACAATCCCAATGCCTACAAAAACCCCAATACGACAATACAATAACCTCATGTCACATCCTGGCCTGAACAAATAATTAAAGAAAACACAAAATACTAAGACCAAGGCGTGACAGTGGGGCAAAAAAAGTATTTAGTCAGCCACCAACTGTACAAGTTCTCCCACTTAAAAAGATGAGAGGCCTGTAATTTTCATCATAGGTACACTTCAGGTACACTTCAACTATGACAGACAAAATGAGAAGAAAAAATTCCAGAAAATCACATTGTAGGATTTTTTATGAATTTATTTGCAAATTATGGTGGAAAATAAGTATTTGGTCAATAATAAAAGTTTATCTCAATACTTTGTTATATACCCTTTGTTGGCAATGACAGAGGTCAAATGTTTTCTGTAAGTCTTCACAAGGTTTTCACACACTGTTGCTGGTATTTTGGCCCATTCCTCCATGCAGATCTCCTCTAGAGCAGTGATGTTTTGGGGCTGTTGCTGGGCAACACGGACTTTCAACCCCCTCCAAAGATTTTCTATGGGGTTGAGATCTGGAGACTGGCTAGGCCACTCCAGGACCTTGAAATGCTTCTTACGAAGCCACTCCTTCGTTGCACGGGCGGTGTGTTTGGGATCATTGTTATGCTGAAAGACCCAGCCACGTTTCATCTTCAATGCCCTTGCTGATGGAAGGAGATTTTCACTCAAACTCTCACAATAGATGGCCCCATTCATTCTTTCCTTTACTCGGATCAATTGTCCTGGTCCCTTTGCAGAAAAACAGCCCCAAAGCATGATGTTTCCACCCCCATGCTTTACAGTAGGTATGGTGTTCTTTGGATGCAACTCAGCATTCTTTGTCCTTCAAACACGACGAGTTGAGTTTTTACCAAAAAGTTATATTTTGGTTTCATCTGACCATATGACAGGGGCGGCAGCGTAGCCTAGTGGTTAGAGCGTTGGACTAGTAACTGGAAAGTTGCTAGTTCAAACCGCAGAGCTGACAAGGTACAACTCTGTCGTTCTGCCCCTGAACAGGCAGTTAACCCACTGTTCCTAGGCCATCATTGAAAATAAGAATTTTTTTCTTAACCTACTTGCCTAGTTAAATAAAGGTAAAATAAAATTCTCCCAATCTTCTTCTGGATCATCCAAATGCTCTCTAGCAAACTTCAGACAGGGCTGGACATGTACTGGCTTAAGCAGGGGGACATGTCTGGCACTGCAGGATTTGAGTCCCGGGCGGTGTAGTGTGTTACTGATGGTAGGTTTTGTTACTTTGGTCCCAGCTCTCTGCAGGTCATTCACTAGGTCCCCCCGTGTGGTTCTGGGATTTTTGCTCACCGTTCTTGTGATCATTTTTTCCCCCACGGGGTGAGATCTTGCGTGGAGCCCCAGATCGAGGGAGATTATCAGTGGTTTTGTATGTCTTCCATTTCCTAATAATTGCTCCCACAGTTGATTTCTTCAAACCAAGCTGCTTAGCTATTGCAGATTCAGTCTTCCTAGCCTGGTGCAGGTCTACAATTTTGTTTCTGGTGTCCTTTGACAGCTCTTTGGTCTTGGCCATAGTGGAGTTTGGAGTGTGACTGTTTGAGGTTGTGGACAGGTGTCTTTTATACTGATAACAAGTTCAAACAGGTGCCATTAATACAGGTAACGAGTGGAGGACAGAGGAGCCTCTTAAAGATGAAGTTACAGGTGTGTGAGAACCAGAAATCTTGCTTGTTTGTAGGTGACCAAATACTTATTTTACACCATAATTTGCAAATAAATTCATTAAAAATCCTACAATGTGATTTTCAGGAATTGTTTTTCTCCTTTTGTCTGTCATAGTTGAAGTGTACCTATGATGAAAATTACAGGCCTCTCTCATCATTTTAAGTGGGAGAACTTGTACAATTGGTGGCTGACTAAATACCTTTTTGCCCCGCTGGGAGCAAAATCCTTTTCCAGTCATTTAGTTCTCAACAGAACCGTTTGTTTTGTTCTCTACCACTTTTCCAACCAACAAAATAAAGTTCTGAATCGGTTCAAACCCACAAAAAGTAACATTTTATATCGTTCCTTTTTAAAGATCTGAAATATACTTTTTTTTAAATTTAGCTCAACATTAAATTACTTCACCAATCAGTGCCATTCACAGTGTAGGCCGCGAGATGCAACGGAAATTTTGAGGGTGAGGAGAGAGCAAGACAGGATGGATGAAGAATTTCATGAAGCGCTGGGCATCTTGTTATGAAATGCGTTATCGCAATTAAGCCCACATAATTACACCTACAGAGGAGCAGCTTCTATGGATGATCTTTGAATGTCCTTGATCTTCTGAGTTGGTTTAACACAAGTTGTACCAGAGCAAATGTTAGCTAGGTAGCTAACAAGCTTGTGTGTGCAAAGCAGCACTAGATTGAAAAACACTTCTTAACTTTTTGTAGTTAATAAATCCTATGTGAAATGTGGTAACTATAGTATCCTTAACCTAGCATTGAAAAAGTCAATCCATTCTTCTCTAATTAAACATCTCTCCCTAATTTCTGAATTACTCTTGTAACGTCGTCAGTAGACTACAGTAACCTATGCTTCAGAGGGGAGGGGAAGGTAGCCTACACAAACACGCACACCCTCTGGCAAAGACTTCCAGTTGACAGGCAGACGCTGGAATACATTTCTGAGTGACAGAGTGAGGGCTTTGCATAGGCGCTTCGTTGCGATTTTTGTGGGACTGGAAAAAAATGCTTGGAACATAAAATAACATTATTAACCAGTTCCCATGCTTTTAAAATAAAGTTTCTGTTCTGGAACAGTATAGATCATATTTGTTTTCGGTTCAGGTTTTGTTCCTCAAATCATTTTTTCCTTTTCCAGTTTCCAGTTCTGTGTCCTGAACTGGTTTTAACCCTTGAGCTGGACCATTGGTGAGTTACAGGAATAAACTACAGTATCAAGAAAGGTCTCAGAGTTTAATTATACTGTATCAAAGGCATATATTTAATATAATTGTAAAATAAATTATTACCTTATACAAGGCATGAATGAAGCTTAAGTTAGAAGGCAATGTCAGCATTACAAGGCATTATTAATCTAGCCATGATCAGAGAGGGAGAGAAAGAGAGAAGTCATAGCCTAGCCATTGTGTATCTCACCAGAGCAGGTGAGGAACAAAAAGAAAGATAAAATTAATCTAATACGCTTTTATAACATCTGAGTTGTTTGGATTGAAAATCTGAGTGGTTGACCAATAGGATACTGTAAAGTTAACCTCCAATCAGAACACCATCAGACCTACAGGATATCACCACAACAGCACCCAATGTTTCACAGAGGTGTGACAGAAGGGGGATGTGGATACCCTTACAAAAAAAGCAACATTTGCAGTTTCACATGTGAAAATAGCTGTGTTCACATGTTGAGATGAAATTTCACACGTGAAAACATATATATATATATATTTTTAGAGTTCACATGTTAACCCCACATTTTCACAACTGTTGAGAATAACATGTTTTCGACTCAAATTGCAGTTTCACATGTGAAATGTTCTGTTTCACATGTTAACTTTCACGTGAGAATCAGATATGCATTTTAACATGTGAAAAACAATCACAAAGGGCCTAAGGCACAGCTTCACAGTGCTAACTGTGCCACCAGAGATTCTGGGGCGGCACACAATTGGCCCAGCGTCATCCAGGTTAGGGAGGGTTTGGCTGGCCGGGATGTCCTTGTCTCATCGTGCTCTAGTAACTCCTGTGGCGGGCCGGGCGCAGTGCACGGTGACTAGGTCGCCAGGTGTACGGTGTTTCCTCAGACACATTGGTGCGGCTGGCTTCCGGGTTGGATGTGCATTGTGTCAAGAAGCAGTGTGGCTTGGTTGGGTTGTGTTTCAGAGGATGCATGGCTCTTGATCTAAGCCTCTCCTGAGTCTGAACGGAAGTTGCAGCGATGAGACAAGACTGTATTTACTACCAATTGGATACCACGAAATTTGGGTGTAAAAAAAGTTTCATATGTTGAAAAACTTACACGTGATTGTTGTTTTTACACGTGAACTTGCAAGATTTTAAGATTTTCATGAGATTTTCACATATGAAACGGCAAATTCGATTTTTTAGCTGTGTATCTAATTTGCAGTTTCACATGTAAACAAAGTAAATGTAAAAAACACTGTATAGCCTAAAAACATGGTTAAAACTATAATTTTTTGTTATCAGTAATTGCATCTATAGCGTAGTCTATGGATTTGAATGATTGCATTTGTCCACCCCATCCCTCAAATTTTTACAGAAGCTGTGGCAGGAAGAACACTGTTAATGTTTCAATTAACGATTGACGCACTAAACACCTTTTAATAGGATAAAAGTGTCTGCTAAATAATTAAAAATGTAAATATGGTGTAATCTTCTAGTGAGTGAGTTACATTTGTGCCATTAATATCAAGCAAAACTTCCGAAGTCGAGAATAAAATTGCAAACAAAAGAATATTAAAAGCGAAACATAAACAATAAAGTATTTACAGCAAAACAAAATATTGTAAGGCAATAGTTTTTAAATGCGAAAGCCAAAAAAAAAAAATTCAGTAAAAAAAAATAATGCAATTAAATAAAAATGCTATGGATATGTTACCCAGGCCTTTTCCCAGCAACATAGCACCCTGCATCCCACTGATGGTTTGCCTCTGAAGCTAAGCAGGGTTGGTCCTGGTCTGTCCCTAGACGAGAGACCAGATGTAGTTGGAAGAGGTGAAGTAATAGTGTGAAAAGAATGTCACATGGGAATTTTTTTCACAAGAGAAAATTGTGAAAAATTTACATTTGAAACTTAACACGTCTGTGAACCACATCTGTAATTTAACATTATTTTTTACAGTTGCAGTTGGAAGTTTACATACACCGTAGCCAAATATTTGTAAACTCAGTTTTAAACAAATTCCTGACATTTATCCTTGTAAAAATCCCATGTCTTAGATCAGTTAGGATCACCACAATAAGTTGGGTGAATTTTGTTCCATTTCTCCTGACAGAGCCAGAGTCAGGTTTGTAGGCCTCCTTGCTCGCACACGCTTTTTCAGTTCTGCCCACAAATTGTCTATAGGATTGAGGTCAGGACTTTGTGATGTCCACTCTAATACCTTGCCTTTGTTATCCTTAAGCCATTTTGCCACAACTTTGGAAGTATGCCTGGGGTCATTGTCCATTTGGAAGACCCATTTGCGACCAAGCTTTAACTTTTTGACTGATGTCTTGAGATGTTGCTTCAATATATCCACAATTTTCGTCCCTCATGATGCCATCTATTTTGTGAAGTACACCAGTCCCTCCTGCAGCAAAGCACACCCACAACATGATGCTGCCACCCCCGTGCTTCATGGTTGGGATGGTATTCTTCAGCTTGCAAGCCTCCCCCTTTTTCCTCCACACATAACGATGGTCATTATGACCAAACTGTTCTATTTTTGTTTCATCAGGCCAGAGGACATTTCTCCAAAAAGTATGATCTTTGTCCCCAAGTGCAGTTGAAAACCGTTGTCTTGGCTGATTTCTTTTGATTTTCCCATGATGTCAAGCAAAGAGGCACTGAGTTTGAAGATAGGCCTTGAAATACAGCCACATGTACACCTTCAATTGACTCAAATTATGTCAATTAGCCTATCAGAAGCTTCTAAATCCATTACATAATTTTCTGGAATTTTCCAAGCTGTTTAAAGGCACAGAGAACTTAGTGTATGTAAATTTCTGATCCACTGGAATTGTGGTACAGTGAATTATAAGTGAAACAATCTGTCTGTAAATAATTGTTGGAAAAATAACTTGTCATCCACTGAGTAATGTCCTAACCGACTTGCCAAAACAATAGTTTGTGCAGTGGTTGAAACCAAGTTTTAATGACTACAACCTAAGTGTATGTAAACCTCTGTTTTCAACTGTATCTTAGTGCTAAGCACTAACTAGCCTGCCAACAGTAAAGCATCCTGAGACCATTCATGTATGGGGTTGCTTCTCAGCCAAGGGAGTGGGCTCACTCACAATTTTGCCTAAGAACACAGCCATGAATAAAAAATGGTACCAACACATCCTCCGAGAGCAACTTCTCCCAACCATCCAGGAACAGTTTGGTGACAAGCAATGCCTTTTCCAACATGATGGAGCACCTTGCTATAAGACAAAAGTGATAACTAAGTGCCTCAGAGAACAAGACATCAATATTTTGGGTCCTTGGCCAGGAAACTCCCCAGACCTTAATCCCATTGAGAACATGTGGTCAATCCTCAAGAGGTGGTTGGACAAACAAAAACCCACATATTCTGACTAACTCAAAGCATTGATTATGCAAGAATGGGCTGCCATCAGTCAGGATGTGGCACAGAAGTTAATTGACAGCATGCCAGGGCGGATTGCAGAGGTCTTGAAAAAGAAGGGTCAACACTGCAAATATTGACTCTTTGCATCAACTTCATGTAATTGTCAATAAAAGCCTTTGATACTTATGAAATGCTTGTAATTATACTTCAGTATTCCATAGTGACATCTGACAAAAATATCTAAAGACACTGAAGCCGCAAACTTTGTGAAAATTAATATTTGTGTCATTCTCAAAACCTTTGGCCAAGACTGTACTGTACTATACTATACTATATCAATGCAATATATCATGGAGGACTACACTATTAATGGAGTGTATGGGTTGATTTATTACACTCAGGTAGGCTAAGTTAATTTTTTACATTATTTGAAATTCCATATGTGGAAACTTTGCTACTGCAACATGTCAACCCCACCTTTTACATGTGAGTAGAATAACACTATTTAACCCCTATATATGAACATGCATTTAATTCCACATGTAAAACTGTTAATTTGATTTTAAAATGTGGAGTTTTCTTATATTTAAAACTGCAAAGGGGATTTTCATATGTGAAGTGAACTTGCATCTCCACATGTGAAAGTGGAGTTTTCTAACATGGTAAACCGCAAATGTGACTTTTACATGTGATTTGTTTTTCACATGAGGTGAAAACATGTTATTCTCCTCACGTGAAAATATGGTTTCACATGTGAAGTTTTAGCTCAACATGTGAATATAGCCATTTAAATGCAATTTACACATGTGAATCAACAAATGTCACGTGTTTTTTTCATTAGGGTGTCTGTGCATGTGTACTCTACATAGAGTGCTTTCAGAAAGTATTCACACCCCTTGACTTTATCTGCATTTTATTGTGTTACAGCCTGAATTTAAACCTAAAGCACAATGCAAAATATACAAAATGATTTCCTCCATTTTGAATTCAGACTGTAACACAATAAAATGCGGAATAAGTCAAGTGGGTATGAATTCTTTCTGAAGTCTGTAGGTGTGTGCGTGTTGGTGTGTGTACATGCGTGCGATTGTCACATTTAAGTATGTTGTCTGTTCTCTGTTCTTATTGAGTTTGTCTATCGTTCTGCTGTTACTCAAGTGCCCTACGTCATTGTGGTTTCATGGAAGCCAGACTAATGCCTTATCTATGAGTGCAGCTGGTTTGCATATGGAGCACATGTGTGCCATCAGAATGAAAGGAGGCCAGGCCAAGGTGATGTGAACACTTTTTGCTGGCTGACGGAGCCAATCCGGAGAGCGTTGCCATGGCGACGAGAACAGGCCAACTGGGTGTAGGCTGATCTTGCTTTGCTGAGATAAGTGTGTTTCTCTCAAGGAAGACTCTGAGGTTGTTCACAACGACACCAATAAACACAGATACAGAGCACTCTGTACCTTGTCAATACCAGTGGGTGTCACAACTCAGGATTTCCTTGGTACAGATACTTTCCGAGACAAGCCAGAATCATGGATACCAATTCTCTCATTTGTACCCCTGTCTGGATAGAGCATAAAATGTGTTGCATCTACCAGTGCAATCATGGTTTGTCTGAATGATAATATTACCTCACATATGCTTGCAACAGAAAGGTCTGGATACTGTATCTTGTTGGGTTGTTTATGACATGATTTTGATAACCCCGTTACCCTTGCAGTAATGCGTCAGACCAGATCAGTTGCCAGTTAAGTGTTGATGGGCTATGGGAGCTCTGTTTTTCCACTGTCAGACTTTGCACCCGTGTCATCAGTAGTTTATGTTTCCATCTCCGAGGCCCCAAAAAAGCCCAAAAGTCTAGGGCCGTGGACATACCCTGACATGGGGCCAGACTGAGGGGATTGGGACTTTTCAGCCCATACAACTGATTCACTTGCCTTTTGCAAATTTCAATTATAAACACAATTATAACAATCGAGTGGGACATAAATGTAGGAAAACCACTTGGATTATAAATGCTGACGCATTGTATGAGATTAAGTAAAAAACCACTAGAAAATATCTTACTGATACAATTGACCTAGATATGAAAGAATACAGAACAAGCCTACACCACAAACAGAGACTTGCCTCTGATGTGTTGTGAGTGATGAGACTTTTCTCATAGTCAGAGACTATTAGCCCCTACAACAGCATGCAATTTTTTTCTTAGCAAGCTCTAGGCCTATATCAACTCGGTGGATTACACTGGCGAGGTCATAATCTTTCCTTTTCCGTTTTTGATTAGATTTCCCTCTTCCAGTGCAGATATTGCAGCAGTGTTTTTTTCTCTGCTGCTGCTGCTCAGTCAAGTGCACCAAGCTTTTATGACTAGACTGGAGAAAGCCACCATTATTGTCCTTACGACCCAAATTAACTGCCTCACATCTAGTCAACATCAAACATGCTTCATGTGACAAAGAAACGAGGCCGGTAATTCTACTGGCAGGCATGCTCGTCTTTCAGCCTCAAGTTGGAGATGTATCTGAAATCAGGACTTCGAAAACCATGTCAGGTATGGATGAGGATGTGTGATTTGTTGGTTTCCCATTCCCTCTTTCTCTTGTCTATGTAATGGAATCTATCATTCTTTATTGGGCAAACATTCCTGTGGTCTTCACTTGAAGTATCCCCTACTTTTCTCGCCCCTTTGTCGGATAGTTGTGTGCATTGAGTGATAGTAATTACCCTCACTGACAGGCACCACCCCCTAAAACAATCACAGAAAAGAGATGCCCCCATAAAAGTCAACCCATTGGCCCTTTGCACTTGAAACTGGCCCTGTTTAGTGTTTGTACTGAATAGAGCAGTCAGCAGAAAAAAACTGAACACAAGCTATTGACAATTGACTTGGAGGGAAAACACCAGGCTCATACCCCCCACCTGGCCGTCAATAAATCTATGTAATGTGCAGCTCTGGAGAAAACACAATGGGCAGCTCAGTGCAGGCCCGATTTAATCCCTGAGCACTGTGTTTGGAGGCTTGTGTTGAAAAGAGAGACCCGGGTTGGAGGGCGTCACAAACTACCAGGAACTTGCCAGGCCTTGTCAGGCCCTGACATTTGCCTCAAAAAGGGGGAAAGACATACGACTCAAGTGGGCCAGCTCCGCTGTATTCATCCATCCTCTGAGTCCAAACAGAGAGAGGTGGTCCTTTCTCTGGTGGGGGTCCCCCCCGGTTTTGCATGTCCCTTTCTCACAGCTCTCTGCCATCACCATGTTGCCATCATCAAAGAGCTTTAGCAGAGGGGACATGAAATGAATCAAATGCTGCTTTGAGGAAGTAGTTTATACCTCTTGGATTAGCGTTTGTTCGTTGAAGGGAATTTAATAGGGGTGAAACGGTTCACAAAACTCAGTTTGCTACGATACGGTACAGTGTTGTCACGGTTTGGTACGGTTTCGATACATCCACAAAATAAATGCCTGAGAAATATGTAATTTGTTTTTAGATTTTCCATTTATTATAATAGTTAATATGGGTATCTTGAATTCCCAAGAGGATATGGAAACAAAGGGACAACAAAAAACAGCAGTGCCTGCCTTATAACATTAAATAAAATAGTCATTTAAAACAGAACTTCAACAAGAGTGCATAGTCCACCAGCATATATCAAAATTAAGTCACATAGCAGTGTCTTAAACAAAATAGGACCACTTGAGACTGGTTACTTGAAAGAAAATATATATATATCAGATTTTCATACTTATTTTCCACCATAATTTGCAAATAAATTGTTTAAAAATCCTACCATGTGATTTTCTGGATTTTTTTCCCTCATTTTTCTGTCATAGTTGAAGTGTACCTATGATGAAAATTTACAGGCCTCTCTCATCTTCATGCTCTACAACATCCGCAGAGTACGACCCTGCCTCACACAGGAAGCGGCGCAGGTCCTAATCCAGGCACTTGTCATCTCCCGTCTGGATTACTGCAACTCGCTGTTGGCTGGGCTCCCTGCCTGTGCCATTAAACCCCTACAACTCATCCAGAACGCCGCAGCCCGTCTAGTGTTCAACCTTCCCAAGTTCTCTCACGTCACCCCGCTCCTCCGTTCTCTCCACTGGCTTCCAGTTGAAGCTCGCATCCGCTACAAGACCATGGTGCTTGCCTACGGAGCTGTGAGGGGAACGGCACCTCAGTACCTCCAGGCTCTGATCAGGCCCTACACCCAAATAAGGGCACTGCGTTCATCCACCTCTGGCCTGCTCGCCTCCCTACCACTGAGGAAGTACAGTTCCCGCTCAGCTCAGTCAAAACTGTTCGCTGCTCTGGCTCCCCAATGGTGGAACAAACTCCCTCACGACGCCAGGACAGCGGAGTCAATCACCACCTTCCGGAGACACCTGAAACCCCACCTCTTTAAGGAATACCTAGGATAGGATAAAGTAATCCTTCTCACCCCCCCTTAAAATATTTAGATGCACTATTGTAAAGTGGTTGTTCCACTGGATGTCATAAGGTGAATGCATCAATTTGTAAGTCGCTCTGGATAAGAGCGTCTGCTAAATGACTTAAATGTAAATGTAAATGTAATCTTTTTAAGTGGGAGAACTTGCACAATTGGTGGCTGACTAAATACTTTTTTGTCCCACTGTATATCGGACACTATTTTGACAATTACAATTATTACTTTATAATGAATTGTTATCACTTATTAATAAAATAATAAATGTCACATTAACAAAGTGAATTCCTTACTGTACCTGTTGTATATTTGTCACAATCTCTGCTGTGAGTTCATTGTAGACTCTCAGACGAGCAGCAGCATCCAGGTGCAGAAGGGTCTTGAACCGGGGGTCCAAAGCGGTGCTCTTGTGTAAGAAGTCTTGAACACCAGGGTCAGCATATCTAGGCTCCAGGTTAACTCTGATAGCAGTCTTGACATTCCTTACTGTGGGTTCATCTTCATCAGATGCCACTATTGATTTCAGGATCATTGTTTTCATAGGCAGGACCATGGATGCTGATGGAATAATCTGTGCATATCAGTGTTATGACTGTTTTGAGAGGTTTGCACACTTTGATAACTTCCTCTGTTAGTCTTATGTCATTTTCAGACAAAGTCACAATATCTTTGACATTCTTCCTCACAGCTTGATCCGTCAGTGTAGAAAACACCTCAACTGTCTGCTCAAGGTATCTCTCGACCATGTCATGGCTTGAATTCCATGTCATGGCTTGAATTTGAATCTAGTAGGGACATCTTGGATTAGTTTGTGGTTTGGCAGCTCCAGCATCTTCTGTTTTGTCTTGTAAACATGTGCAGCAGTTGTTATTTTATGAAAGAAGTATACCACCTTCCTGATCTTTGCTAGGAGGTGAGAGATTGGATTCACTGACATTGCATTTTTGAGATGCTAGATTAATAACGTGATCAAAGCATCCTATATGTTTCCCCAATCCAGCTAATGCAACTGCATTTACAATAAGCTAGCATTCTGTAGCTCTAGATGTCCAACTGTCTGTTGTTAGAGCAACAGACCACGTTTCTGACAACTCGCTCTCAAGTTGTTCTTTTGTTTTTTTGTATGTCTGGGCAAAATGTGTACGGGAAGGAATAGTGAAGCGTGGCATGACCACTTTTTCAACATGTTTCTGAAACCCGCATTCTCTACCACAGAGAAGGGTCTTATATCTGTCGCTATGAATTTTGCTATCGCTGTGTTGATTTCTTTAGCCCTACCGGAGTCGGCCTCATATTGTTGCCTGGAGGCTGTGTGTGGGGAGAAGTGGTTTCCGTAAATGTTTTTCGCCTCGTCCCACCGATTGGCACTTTGGGGTGATGTTGGCGCAAATAAGTAGTCATGTTGCTCACATTGCCACTCGAAAAGGCTATCGGCAATGAACAGAGCCTACATGTTGTAGAAGTTTTATCCACCACTCGTTGGCAATGCCTGTTATAGTTTACAGGGAAACCGAAATGTTCCCAGACGGCAGACCTGAATGGTACCTGAATGGTCTTCTAGTTCTGGCTCGCCAATGCTTGCCATATTGCTCCTTTGCATTTAGCTAACTGCTAATTCCTTCATAAGCTAATTGCTGCTACGAAGGTCTCAGCTCTGTTCTCGCTGGAGGATTATAACTAATGAGCGGAGCTGCATACGAGACGAAACAACTTTTTTTTTTCAAAGACAACTTTATTACTATGTGGATATTAATTCCCACGTTCATTTATACGCCATTTTTATATACGAATTAATGTATTGTTCGGTTCACAGTGCATACCGAACCGTGCACCATGGACCCTGTACCGAACGGTTCAATACGAATACACGTACCGTTTCATGGTACTATATTAACTGTGAGAAAGCATCATCATTGTCCTTGTAGAGCGCTAATGGTGACCGTTACCACAGTAGAGTATATGAAAGGATAAAAGTTCCCCTGTTCACTGAGCAATTGCCTTCCGCAGAACACAACATCCCATCTCAATACATGTATCATTGTTAAGACTGTAAAATGCACTATGAAAAACAACAACTAAAACAGGAGTACAACCATGCAGAAAAATGCTTGCGTCCTTATTGTTGTTGTTTTCTATGCAGGGGAAGAAGGGAGGGTTGGTTAAGTGGATGCACTATTTTGCATAGCTGCTTTCTCATGCCCCCTTATGAAACGTAGGATCTTAATTTGATCACTCTTTTGTTGCTGAGAATTTTCCTGCACAGCAAGAAATGCAAACTTGTAGTGAATTCAAGGTTTTTAAAAGGCTGACTCACCCTCTCTGTGAGCTGGGTACTGTAGGTGTTTGCTGTGTAAAGGCCTCCCCAATTTGAGCAGGTAAAGCCTCTGCAGAACACATTGCGATCCAAATCAATGCCAAAACAATGCAAGCATGGCAGATGTGGCACATCTCTCTAAATGTGTCCCAAATGGCACCCTAGTCCCTATATAGTGCACTTCTTTTGACCAGGTTCCTTAGGGCTCTGGTCAAACGTAGTGCACTATGTAGGAAGTAGGGTGCCATTTAACGCCATTTGGGATGAACATCAGTCACCTACACATGCATTGAGCAGCACACATGGGGAAACGTAACCTCGTAGAAGCCTGCCTGTGCCCACACACTTCAGAGGCCATTCCTCCACACTCCCTCTCCTATTGATACAGTAACTATGCCCCAGGCAACAGAGTCTCCATTGCAAGCTGTTTGGCAACAATATTGCCTTTTTCTCTTATCACGTTTGGATAAAGGATGCATTATATCTTGGTCTGCCATCATGAGACATCATATGTGAGAATTGTCCACAGGAGCTATTCAGAAGTGATTGCTAGTATTTGTCAACAAGATATCACTTTCAGGATTTGGTTTTCAACATAGCTCAAGATTGTCGCATTTTCATCTATTTGAGATTGCTGTGAATAATGCACTGGTTTATAAGGAATAATATGATATTTGATGATCACTCCACTACTTAAATCCATGTTACCTCATTTCTACCAGCATATCACATGTGCAACCAGAGGGTGAAAAAAACTAGACCAGCTTTACTCCACACAAAGAGACGCATACAAAGCTCTCCCTCACCTTCCATTTGTCAAATCTGACCATAATTCTATCCTCCTGATTCCTGCTTACAAGCAAAAACTAAAGCATGAAGTAACAGTGTCTCGCTCAATATGGAAGTGGTCAGATGACGCGGATGCTATGCTACAGGACTGTTTTGCTAGCATAGACTGGAATATGTTCCAGGATTCATTGAAGAGTATACCACATCAGTCACTGCCTTCATCAGAAGCCATGGATTACAGACAACATCCGCACCGAGCTAAAGGCTAGAGCTGCTGCTTTCAAGAAGCAGGGCACTAATCCGGACACTTATAAGAAATCCCGCTATGCCCTCAGATGAACCATCTGGGCTTGCAAACTATTATGGACTACAAAGGGAAACTAAGTCATGAGCTGCCCAGTGACGCGAGCCTACCAGATGAGCTAAATGCCTTTCATGCTCGCTTCGAGGCATGCAACACTGAAGCATGCATGTGAGCACTAGCTGTTCCGGGCGACTGTGTGATCACACTCTCTGTAGCCGATGTGAGCAAGATCTTTAAACAGGTCAGCATTCAGAAGGCTGCGGGGCCAGACGGATTACCAGGTGTACTCAGAGCATGCGCTTGCGCAGTGTCTCCACTGATATTTTCAACCTCTCCCTGACCGAGTCTGTAATACCTTCATGTTTCAAGCAGACCACCATAGTCTCTGTGCCCAAGAGAGCAAAGGTAACCTACCTAAATGACTCCCACCCCTTAGCACTAACACCAGTAACCATGAAGTGCTTTGAAAGGCTGGTCATGGCTTACATCAACATCATCAGCCCGGAAACCCTAGACGCACTCCAATTCGTTTACTGCCCCAACAGATGACGCAATCTCAATCACAATCTCCAAAGCACTTTCTCACCTGGACAAAAGGAACACCTATGTGAGAATGCTATTCATTGACAATACAGCTCAGCGTTCAACACCATAGTTCCCACAAAGCTCATCACTCAGTTATGGACCCTGGGACTAAACACCTCCCTCTGCAACTGGAACCTGGACTTCCTGATGGGCCACCCCCCAGGTGGTAAAGGTAGGCAACAACACATCTGCCATACTGATCCTCAACATGGGGCCCCTCAGGGGTGCATGCTTAGTCCCCTCCTGTACTCCCTGTTCACCGACGGCTGTGTGGCCAAGCACAACTCCAGCACCATCATTACGTTTGCTGAAGACAACAGTGACCTGATCACTGATAACGATGAGACAGCTTATAAGGAGGTCAGAGACCTGCCTGTGTGGTGCCAGGAAAACAACCTCTCCCTCAATGTCAACAAGACAAAGGAGCTGCTCGTAGACTTCAGGAAAATGATTGCTGATCAAGTAGTAGAGCGGGTCGAGAGTTTCAAATTCCTTGGTGTCCACATCACCAACAAATGATCATGGTCCAAACACACCAATACAGTTGTGAAGAGGGCATGACAACACCTTTACCCCCTCAGGAGATTGTAGCATTTTTTTGATGATCTAGGGACCAATACCAAAAATGTACAGCTATATCATCAAGAGCATCCTGACCGGTTGCATCACCGCCTGGTATGGCATCTGCTCAGCATCTAACCTGTAATGCACAACAGAGGGTAGTGCGTACGCCCAGTACATCACTGGGGCCAAGCTTCCTGCCATCCAGGACCTATATACTAGACGGTGTCAGTGGAAGGCCCAAAAAATTGTCAAAGACTCCAGTTACTCAAGTCAAAGACTCGAATCTCTGCAACCGCACGGGAAGTGGTACCGGAGAGCAATGTCTAGGTCCAAAAGGCTCCTTAACTGCTTCTACTCCCAAGCCATAAGACTGCTTAAACCTCTTAGGGATCCCTTAAGCTCGAATCCCGTTAGCGGGATAGATTTGACAACATCCAGTGAAATTGCAGAGTGCCGAATTCAAACTACAATATTATAAATATTTAGCTTTCATAAAATCACAAGTGTAATACATCAAAATAAAGCTTAACTTCTTGTTAATCCAGCCACTGTGTCAGATTTCAAAAAGGCTTTACGGCGAAAGCACACCATGCGATTATCTGAGGACAGCGCCCCACATATACAAACACATGAAAAACATATTTCAACCAGGCAGGTGTGACACGAAAGTCAGAAATAGCGATATAATAAATGCTTTACCTTTTGATCTTCTTCTGTTGGCACTCCAAAAGGTCCCAGTCACATCACAAATGGTCGTTTTATTCGATAATGTCCAACTTTATATTCATAAATACTCAGTTTAGCTGGCGCGCTTCAGTCAATAATCCACCCAGTTTCCCTCCATCAAAATGCATACAAAATTAATCCCAAACATTACTAATAAACTTTTCCAAACAAGTCAAACAACTTTTATAATCAAACCTTAGGGTACCTAATACGTAAATAAATGCTCAAATTTAAGACTGAGAGTCGTTATTGTCTTTACCGGAGAAAAATACCAAAGAACGCGCTCTCATTCACGCGCTTGGAAGCACTACAGCCAAAATGGGAACCACCTAGAAAAACTTCAATTTCTGGCTCATTTTTCCAAAAACCAGCCTGAAACTCTTTCTAAAGACTGTTGACATCTAGTGGAAGCCATATAGGAACTGAAATATGGGAGGACTTCGCCTTATTATAAAAGTGATAGGCTGATTTCTTTTTTTGGGGGGGGGTGGTTTGTCCTCTGGTTTTGCCTGCCATATCAGTTCTGTTATACTCACAGACATCTCTTTTTTTTAGCTTCTGGGCCTGAGTAACAGGCAGTTTACTTTGGGCACGCATTTCATCCGGATGTCAAAATACTGCCCCCCATCCCAAACAAGTTAACAATTAATCAAATGGCCACCCAGACTATTTACATTGACACCCTCCATTTTGTTTTTACACTGCTGCTACTCACCGTTTATTATCTTTAGTCACTTTACCCCTACCTACAGGTAGAAATTACCTTGACTAACCTGTACCCCCGCACATTGACTCGGTACCGGTACCCCCTCTATATAGCCGTGTTATTGTTATGTTATTCAATCAGACATTTTTATAAAGCCCTTCTTTCATCAGCTGATGTCACAAAGTGCTGCACAGAAACCCAGCCTAAAACCCCAAACAGCAAGCAATGTAGGTTTAGAAGCACGTGGCTAGTTAAAACTCCCTAGAAAGGCCGGAACCTAGGATGAAACCTAGAGCGGATCCAGGATATGAGGGGTGGCCAGTCCTCTTCTGGCTGTGCCGGGTGGAGGTTATAACAGAACATGGCCAAGATGTTGAAATGTTCATAGATGACCAGCAGGGTCAGATAATAATAATCACAGTGGTTGTAGAGGGTGCAACAGGTCAGCACCTCCGAAGTAAATGTCAGTTGGCTTTTCATAGCCGATCATTCAGGGTATCTCTACCACTCCTGCTGTCTCTAGAGAGTTGAAAATAGCAGGTCTGGGACAAGGTAGCAGGTCCGGTAAACAGGTCAGGGTTCCATAGCCGCAGGCAAAACTGTGGGGCAGCCGCATGACCAGGTGGACTGGGGACAGCAAGGAGTCATCAGGCCAGAGAGAGAGAGTCATCAGGCCAGAGCAAGAGAGAGAGTGAGAGACTTAAATTCACACAGGACACTGGATATGACAGGAGAAATACTCCAGCCATAACAGACTGACCCATAACAGACTGACCCTAGCCCCCCGATAAACTTTCACAAAACACTTCGAAATACTTTTGTAATGCAACTTTAGGTATCATTAAACGTTAATAAGCGATCAAATTGATCACGAGGCGAAGTATATTCTTTAGCTGTCCGTCTGGAAAAAATGTCCGGGTAATTCTCAACCAAAATATCCGGTCGGAGACCGGAGGAAATGCGTTGCCTTGCGTCTGTTTGACCAAGAAACAAAGCCTAGGCAAATGACAAGACTCTAGACAACGTGTGGAAGCTGTAGGTATTGCAACCTCAGCCCCATTAAATGTGGTTCACCTTTATCAATGGGTTCAAGTCACGCATGGATATATATTTCCATTTTCAGTGATCAGATTTTCCTGCGCTTTTCAATGAAACGCACGTTCTGTTATAGTCACAGCCGTGATTTAACCAGTTTTATAAACGTCTGAGTGTTTTCTATCCACACATACTAATCATATGCATATACTATATTCCTGGCATGAGTAACAGGGCGCTGAAATGTTGCGCGATTTTTAACAGAATGTTCGAAAAAGTAGGGGGTAGGATTAACAGGCTAACCTAGAAGTGACAAAATCATGAATACATTTTTCTGCATAATATTTGGGCAGAAAGTTTCTGATTTTTGCTATGTTACTTAGATGGAGAAAAGCTGTCCTTGAAAGAGTCTTGATATGTTCGTCAAAAGAGAGATCAGGGTCCAGAGTTTTTTTTTTTTAAATACATTTTTATTGAACCTTTATTTAAATAGGAAAGTCAGTTAAGAACAAATTCTTATTTTCAATCATGGCCTAGGAGCCTTGTCAGCTCGGGGATTTGATCTTGCAACCTTTCAGGTACTAGTCCACAGCTCTAACCACTAGGCTACCTGCCGAGTAACGCCGAGGTCCTTCACAGTTTTATTTGAGACGACTGTACAACTATTAAAATGTATTGTCAGATTCAACAGAAGATATTTTTGTTTATTGGTACCTAGAACTAGCATCTCTGTTTTGTCCGAGTTTAAAAGTAGAACATTTGCCACCATCCTCTTCCTTATGTCTGAAACACAGGCTTCCAGGGAGGGCAATTTTGGGGATTCACCATGTTTCATCGAACAGTACAGCTGTGTCGTCCGCATAGCAGTGAAAGTTAACATTGTGTTTCCGAATGCCATCTCCAAGAGGTAAAATATATAGTGAAAACAATAGTGGTCCTACAACAGAGCATTGAGGAACTTTACAGTTGATTTGTCAGAGGACAAACCATCTACAGAGACAAACTGATATCTGATATCTTTCCAACAGATAAGATCTAAACCAGGCCAGAACTTGTCCATGTAGACCAATTTGGGTTTCCAATCTCTCCAAAAGAATGTGGTGATCGATGGTATCAAAAGCAGCACTAAGGTCTAGGAGCACGAGGACAGATGCAGAGCCTCAGTCTGATGCCATTTAAAGGTAATTTACCACCTTCACAAGTGCAGTCTCAGTGCAATGATGGGGTCTAAAACCAGACTGAAGCGTTTCGTATACAGTTTTGTATACATTGTTTGTCTTCAGAAAGGCAGTTATTGTGTTTTTATATAATTTTACTTTAGTTTATTGAGTAAATACTTTCTTTACTCTATTTCTTGAACTGCATTGTTGGTTAAGGGCTCGTAAGTAAGCATTTCACGGTAAGTGTCATGTTTTGTCATTTATTATCATGTCTTGTCCCTGTGCTTCCCATTCTATTCGTTTCCCTCTGCTGGTCTTATTAGGTTCTTTCCCTCTTTCTAGCCCTCTCTCTCCCCCTCCCTCTCTCACTCTCTCGCTCTCTCTTCTCTCTATCGTTCCGTTCCTGCTCCCAGCTGTTCCTATTCCCCTAATCATCATTTAGTCTTCCCACACCTGTTCCCGATCCTTTTCCCTGATTAGAGTCCCTATTTCTCTCCTTGTTTCCCGTACCTGCCCTGTCGGATCCTCATTTATAATTCACCGTGCTGTGTCTATGTTTTGCCCTGTCGTGTCGTGTTTCCCTCAGATGCTGCGTGGTGAGCAGGTGTCTGAGTCTGCTAGGTTCAAGTGCCTTCCCGAGGCAACCTGCAGTTCTCGATCAAGTCTCCAGTCTGTTCTCGTCTTTACGTGTAGTATTATGCTTTTTGTTTTGTAAAGTTTATTCTGGATTAAATACTCTGTTTTCGCCAAGTCGCTTTTGGGTCCTCATTCACCAGCATGACAGAAGGATCCGACCAAGGAATGGACCCAGCGACTACAGACGCTCGTAACACTGCCGTCGAGATCCAAGGAGCCATGCTCGGCAGACACGAGCAGGAATTGTCTGCTGCTCGCCATGCCGTGGAGAGCCTGGCCGCTCAGGTTTCCGACCTCTCTGGACAGTTCCAGAGTCTTCGTCTCGTGCCACCTGTTACTTCCTGGCCTGCCGAGCCTCCAGAACCTAGGGTTAATAACCCACCTTGCTACTCCGGGCAGCCCACTGAGTGACGCTCCTTTCTCACCCAGTGTGAGATTGTGTTCTCTCTCCAACCCAACACATACTCTAGAGAGAGAGCTCGGGTTGCTTACGTCATTTCACTCCTTACTGGCCGGGCCCGAGAGTGGGGCACAGCTATCTGGGAGGCAAGGGCTGATTGTTCTAACAATTACCAGAACTTTAAAGAGGAGATGATTCGGGTTTTTGACCGTTCAGTTTTTGGTGGGGAGGCTTCTAGGGTCCTGGCTTCCCTATGCCAAGGTGATCGATCCATAACGGATTACTCTATAGAGTTTCGTACTCTTGCTGCCTCTAGTGACTGGAACGAGCCGGCGCTGCTCGCTCGTTTTCTGGAGGGACTCCACACAGTGGTCAAAGATGAGATTCTCTCTCGGGAGGTTCCTTCCAGTGTGGACTCTTTGATTGCTCTCGCCATCCGCATAGAACGACGGGTAGATCTTCGTCACCAGGCTCGTGGAAGAGAGCTCGCATCAACGGTGTTTCCCTGCTCCGCATCGCAACCATCTCCCTCCTCTGGCTCTGAGACTGAGCCCATGCAGCTGGGAGGGATTCGCATCTCGACTAAGGAGAGGGAACGGAGGATCACCAACCGCCTGTGCCTCTATTGCGGATTTGATGGACATTTTGTTAATTCATGTCCAGTAAGAGGCCAGAGCCCATCAGTAAGCGGAGGGCTACTGGTGAGCGCTACTACTCAGGTCTCTTCATCTAGATCTTGTACTACTATGTCGGTCCATCTACGCTGGACCGGTTCGGGTGCTACATGCAGTGCCTTGATTGACTCTGGGGCTGAGGGTTGTTTCATGGACGAAGCATGGGTTCGGAAACATAACATTCCTTTCAGACAGTTAGACAAGCCTACGCCCATGTTTGCCTTAGATGGTAGTCATCTTCCCAGTATCAGATTTGAGACACTACCTTTAACTCTCACAGTATCTGGTAACCACAGTGAGACTATTTCTTTTTTGATTTTTCGTTCACCTTTCACACCTGTTGTTTTGGGTCATCCCTGGCTAGTATGTCATAATCCTTCTATTAATTGGTCTTGTAATTCTATCCTATCCTGGAACGTATCTTGTCATGTGAAGTGCTTAATGTCTGCCATCCCTCCCATTTCTTCTGTCCCCACTTCTCAGGAGGAACCTGGCGATTTGACAGGAGTGCCGGAGGAATATCATGATCTGCGCACGGTCTTCAGTCGGTCCCGAGCCAACTCCCTTCCTCCTCACCGGTCGTATGATTGTAGTATTGATCTCCTTCCGGGGACCACTCCTCCTCGGGGTAGACTATACTCTCTGTCGGCTCCCGAACGTAAGGCTCTCGAGGATTATTTATCTGTGTCTCTTGACGCCGGTACCATAGTGCCTTCTTCCTCTCCGGCCGGGGCGGGGTTCTTTTTGTTAAGAAGAAGGACGGTACTCTGCGCCCCTGCGTGGATTATCGAGGGCTGAATGACATAACGGTTAAGAATCGTTATCCGCTTCCCCTTATGTCATCAGCCTTCGAGATTCTGCAGGGAGCCAGGTGCTTTACTAAGTTGGACCTTCGTAACGCTTACCATCTCGTGCGCATCAGAGAGGGGGACGAGTGGAAAACGGCGTTTAACACTCCGTTAGGGCATTTTGAGTACCGGGTTCTGCCGTTTGGTCTCGCCAATGCGCCAGCTGTTTTTCAGGCATTAGTTAATGATGTTCTGAGAGACATGCTGAACATCTTTGTTTTTGTCTATCTTGACGATATCCTGATTTTTTCACCGTCACTCGAGATTCATGTTCAGCACGTTCGACGTGTTCTACAGCGCCTTTTAGAGAATTGTCTCTACGTAAAGGCTGAGAAGTGCTCTTTTCATGTCTCCTCCGTTACTTTTCTCGGTTCCGTTATTTCCGCTGAAGGCATTCAGATGGATTCCGCTAAGGTCCAAGCTGTCAGTGATTGGCCCGTTCCAAGGTCACGTGTCGAGTTGCAGCGCTTTTTAGGTTTCGCTAATTTCTATCGGCGTTTCATTCGTAATTTCGGTCAAGTTGCTGCCCCTCTCACAGCTCTTACTTCTGTCAAGACGTGTTTTAAGTGGTCCGGTTCCGCCCAGGGAGCTTTTGATCTTCTAAAAGAACGTTTTACGTCCGCTCCTATCCTCGTTACTCCTGACGTCACTAGACAATTCATTGTCGAGGTTGACGCTTCAGAGGTAGGCGTGGGAGCCATTCTATCCCAGCGCTTCCAGTCTGACGATAAGGTTCATCCTTGCGCTTATTTTTCTCATCGCCTGTCGCCATCTGAGCGCAACTATGATGTGGGTAACCGTGAACTGCTCGCCATCCGCTTAGCCCTAGGCGAATGGCGACAGTGGTTGGAGGGGCGACCGTTCCTTTTGTCGTTTGGACAGACCATAAGAACCTTGAGTACATCCGTTCTGCCAAACGACTTAATGCCCGTCAAGCTCGTTGGGCGTTGTTTTTCGCTCGTTTCGAGTTTGTGATTTCTTACCGTCCGGGTAGCAAGAACACCAAGCCTGATGCCTTATCCCGTCTGTTTAGTTCTTCTGTGGCTTCTACTGATCCCGAGGGGATTCTTCCTTATGGGCGTGTTGTCGGGTTGACAGTCTGGGGAATTGAAAGACAGGTTAAGCAAGCACTCACGCACACTGCGTCGCCGCGCGCTTGTCCTAGTAACCTCCTTTTCGTTCCTGTTTCCACTCGTCTGGCTGTTCTTCAGTGGGCTCACTCTGCCAAGTTAGCTGGTCATCCCGGTGTTCGAGGCACTCTTGCGTCTATTCGCCAGCGATTTTGGTGGCCGACTCAGGAGCGTGACACGCGCCGTTTCGTGGCTGCTTGTTCGGACTGCGCGCAGACTAAGTCGGGTAACTCTCCTCCTGCCGGTCGTCTCAGACCGCTCCCCATTCCTTCTCGACCATGGTCTCACATCGCCCTAGACTTCATTACCGGTCTGCCTTTGTCTGCGGGGAAGACTGTGATTCTTACGGTTGTCGATAGGTTCTCTAAGGCGGCACATTTCATTCCCCTCGCTAAACTTCCTTCCGCTAAGGAGACGGCACAAATCATTATCGAGAATGTGTTCAGAATTCATGGCCTCCCGTTAGACGCCGTTTCAGACAGAGGCCCGCAATTCACGTCACAGTTTTGGAGGGAGTTCTGTCGTTTGATTGGTGCGTCCGTCAGTCTCTCTTCCGGGTTTCATCCCCAGTCTAACGGTCAAGCAGAGAGGGCCAATCAGACGATTGGTCGCATACTACGCAGCCTTTCTTTCAGAAACCCTGCGTCTTGGGCAGAACAGCTCCCCTGGGCAGAATACGCTCACAACTCGCTTCCTTCGTCTGCTACCGGGTTATCTCCGTTTCAGAGTAGTCTGGGTTACCAGCCTCCTCTATTCTCTTCCCAGCTTGCCGAGTCCAGCGTTCCCTCCGCTCAAGCGTTTGTCCAACGTTGTGAGCGCACCTGGAGGAGGGTGAGGTCTGCACTTTGCCGCTACAGGGCACAGACTGTGAGAGCCGCCAATAAACGCAGGATTAAGAGTCCTAGGTATTGTTGCGGCCAGAGAGTGTGGCTTTCCACTCGCAACCTTCCTCTTACGACAGCTTCTCGTAAGTTGACTCCGCGGTTCATTGGTCCGTTTCGTGTCTCCCAGGTCGTCAATCCTGTCGCTGTGCGACTGCTTCTTCCGCGACATCTTCGTCGCGTCCATCCTGTCTTCCATGTCTCCTGTGTTAAGCCTTTTCTTCGCACCCCGTTCGTCTTCCCTCCCCCCTCCCGTCCTTGTCGAGAGCGCACCTATTTACAAGGTACATAAGATCATGGACATGCGTTCTCGGGGACGGGGTCACCAATACTTAGTGGATTGGGAGGGTTACGGTCCTGAGGAGAGGAGTTGGGTTCCGTCTCGGGACGTGCTGGACCGTTCACTCATTGATGATTTCCTCCGTTGCCGCCAGGATTCCTCCTCGAGTGCGCCAGGAGGCGCTCGGTGAGTGGGGGGTACTGTCATGTTTTGTCATTTATTATCATGTCTTGTCCCTGTGCTTCCCATTCTATTCGTTTCCCTCTGCTGGTCTTATTAGGTTCTTTCCCTCTTTCTAGCCCTCTCTCTCCCCCTCCCTCTCTCACTCTCTCGCTCTCTCTTCTCTCTATCGTTCCGTTCCTGCTCCCAGCTGTTCCTATTCCCCTAATCATCATTTAGTCTTCCCACACCTGTTCCCGATCCTTTTCCCTGATTAGAGTCCCTATTTCTCTCCTTGTTTCCCGTACCTGCCCTGTCGGATCCTCATTTATAATTCACCGTGCTGTGTCTATGTTTTGCCCTGTCGTGTCGTGTTTCCCTCAGATGCTGCGTGGTGAGCAGGTGTCTGAGTCTGCTAGGTTCAAGTGCCTTCCCGAGGCAACCTGCAGTTCTCGATCAAGTCTCCAGTCTGTTCTCGTCTTTACGTGTAGTATTATGCTTTTTGTTTTGTAAAGTTTATTCTGGATTAAATACTCTGTTTTCGCCAAGTCGCTTTTGGGTCCTCATTCACCAGCATGACAGTAAGGTCTACAGCTGTTGTATTTGGCATATGTAACAAATACGTTTTTATTTTATTATAGTTTTTGTGGATTATGGCCATAATTCCTCCTGTCTCTCTGGAATGTTATAATATTTTAAAACCAACAATGTAATTTAGCCGATGCGATGGCTGTCCTCTATTTGGGGAGGGTGGATGGCCACGAAGGAAAATTGGAGCACCAGACACTTGATCCCCATATTGATTGATCCTAAGCAGAAAGAGAATCCCAAAGACAAATGTTACAGAACACCACCTCCATGTCTCCTGTGAGATCCCATTGGTTATCTGGAACCAGCATCTCTACTGCATGCTCTTCAGTTGCTACTAGACACAGATGTTGGGTCCATTTTGTATTTCCCCCACTAATGGTTAAGGTTAGGATTGGTTTCCATTGTACCAACTGATATTCTCACCATGGCATGTGAAATGACTTAAAATGAGTTGTACTTTGCAATCATAACTGTGCATAATGTATGCTATATGTTGTGATTAGTAGAGGTTTCTACAGTACTGTATATCAAAATAATAGCATATTTTGCTCAGTGCATATATACGACCTGATGTCTTTTGCTTGTCTCTGTTATCTCGAACTCTGAGTTATTTCAATGGGATCCGTATTTGATCAGATGATCAATGGTGAATTCCCATTGAGAGAACAGGCTATGTTGTGTATTTAGGGTCTTCTGAGTTGCTTTCCTAAACCAATACTACAAAATTGGACTATAAAAAGCTGTATATATTTAAATCGCTTAATATTCTTTGCTGGTTTACTCTCAAAAGCTATAAATATCACAAAATAATAGGAATACCCCAAATCTGAGAATATTTAGCAATTTGTTATATAATCACATTTCTATTTTGTCTTCTAGGTCAGAGCTTGGGATGGATAACCCCAAAGTGACAGAAATGATTCCTATTCTTGTCTGAGGTAAGACTTCTGTTATTTAGAAAAGTGTATGCCATTTATAGATATGGTCCTACGAAACATAACTTTTAAGTTATTAACTCAGACTGGAAGGCTATGCTATGGGTATCTACTACCATGCTAGCAGATACGCATAGACTTGTAGCCATTACGCTAACGCAAAACTACCTCTAACTTCCTTCATACTGGACACAGAGACATACAAGTGGTATCCACAAGTTCATCTGATAGATAAAGGGCCTCCTTGCCAAAATCCAGAAGTATCCATTTAAAGGGGAAATCTGCAGTTGTTACATTTTTACACTCCCCAGCAAGAAAACCAAATAATGTTGCTCTAACAGAAGGAGGAACTAAGTCACTGACCACAACCAAAACGAAACAGGTGGGGTTTTAGGATGGGTTCTGAAAGACACTCATGAGGGTGTCCACTGAAAGTTGACTAGCAACAACAACTAGAACCCACCATGAGAGACCACTAAATTTTCCCAAGAAGAGGCAAACAAAATAAAACCCACACCATACTTAAAAACAGGACGCAAACCAAAATGATCGAGAAAAGCGATTTGTTTGTCTTGAAATCAAATAGTGAGAGCCAACTTAGTGAGAGCCAACTTCCTGTGAAGTTAAATCACACTGCAGCACACCGTGCTGGCTGCCGCAGAATTCTATGGCAGGTTATTTAAGTGTCAGCCATTGTTGCCATTAATGCTAGTTAGTGCTAGTTTGACCACCAGTGGGCATCTTTGAGAAGCATTTGACAATCTTTAATATTGGCTGTACTAGATCATTTAACCTTTTTTGTAAGAACGTAGTGTATGGGATTGATTTGAAGAAATTTTGCTAAATTAATTTTATTATTATTATGTTGTTTCTATTCCAAGAAAAACGAAACCCTCAGGGTTTCCATTAGGAAAATATGGCGCTGTACAACGTGACCGGTCGGGAGTAGGCTACAGCACTAAGAGCAAAATAATCCTAACATTTACACACCCTAATTGTAGTCTAACCAATACCCAAACGGAGATTAAGTGAAAATAAAAATGTCATTGATTTATCAAGACCAGTCCCCATGCTTGTCTCAGAGCAGCGTGAAATGGTGCTGAAATAGTTGACCACACGCAGGTAGGGTATTGTTTGTTGGGGGGAATTTTCACACCTACAATAGTCTGAATGTTAAACTAATCGTTGGATAATAGATTGGCTATCGGAACTCATTAACACGTTACTTTGTGTGTTTCGATATTTTCTCTCACACACTTGCTGTCTTGACCTCTGAATGCTCAGCAATAAAAATCCAACTGACATTTTCTCTTAAGGTGCTGACCTGTTGCACCTTCTATAACCACTGTTTATATTACTTGACCCTGCTGGTCATCACTTTTACATTGTATTCAAATTCCAGCGAGACTATTCAAGCCATCGACTTGGTTGAAGATGATGGGCGAGCGGCAAATGCAGTCTGGAATCTGCTGGCATCACAGCACAACATCGACATCGCTGTCAGAAGACAGTTGAAGAAACTTGAGTGGACTTATGGAAGGGCTCTGTAAGACATATTACATATATACAGTTGAAGTCGAAAGTTTACATACACTTCGGTTGGAGTCATTAAAACGTTTTTCAACCACTCCACACATTTCTTGTTAACAAACTCTAGTTTTGTCAAGTCGGTTAGGACATCTACTTTGTGCATGACGCAAGTAATTTTTCCAACAATTGTTTACAAAACGATTATTCCACTGGGACAGAAGTTTACATACATTAAGTTGACTGTGCCTTTAAACAGCTTGGAAAGTTCCAGAAAATTGATTTAGAAGCTTCTGATAGGCTAATTGACATAATTTGAGTCAATTGGAGGTGTAGATGTATTTCAAGGCCTACCTTCAAACTCAGTACCTCTTTGCTTGACATCATGGGAAAATCAAAGAAATCAGCCAAGACCTCAGAAACAAATGGTAGACCTCCACAAGTCTAGTTCATCCTTGGGAGCAAAAGACAAATAAATGTGTTTTAGTTACATTTGCATAAAATGAGATGAGGATTGGGTAGCAGTCCACCATCTCATCTATGTTGCCTGGGCCGAATGCAGCCTTAAGTTAAGATCATTCTTCTCCAAGAGCTGATCCTCAGATCCTCTGTCCGGGTGTTTATTCCTCAATCCTAAATATGTTATTACCGTATAGGACAATTCAGGATAAGTCAGACGCTTTTCTCTTAATACAATACTTCGATAAAATTGCTACAATAGGACTATTGAATAAAACTATCCATGCAACATTTCTTACTGACTCCAGTTTGACTACAGTGTCTAACATGACCTTTATCTATGATATGCAGGTTTAGAGAACCAACATACTACAGAGGGGAAATCTATGACCTGCATCCGTATCAGTGCCCTGCTCCCCTGACTTCTTGGCACTACTTTTCCTCTTTTCCTCCTTGGATAGAATATAATAGAATTAGATTCCAGATCACAAATAATAGACATGTTACATCAGGTCAATGCAGCTAAGTGTTACTAGTCTAGTAGTTGCCCTGTCACTCCTGCCATTTTACCTTTCCTATCTTCTTGGGCTCCTTCTTGAGCTGGGCCACTGGTTCTTCCTCAACAACCTCCCTCCCCTCCCTCTGGGGATCATCATCATCTCTCTGTACTACCTGAAGGACATAGGAATTTCATGTCAATGTCAGATTAGATTATTGCAAAGGACATCATAGAGCTACAGCCATATCAGAGCTAAACTGGTGATTGACATAATAGAGAGAATTATACATTTGTTTTGCAATAGCCTATGTTATTAATGACGTTTTCCTTAGTTACATTCCCAAATATTTTGTGTCATTTAACCTACCTTTTCTTCATCCATACAGTATTTTTTATATCTCGAAAAACTTGTCCTTGTCTGTGTTGTTTTCACTCATGTTGAGTTTATAAACACCATGGGACCACGCAGCCGTCATACCCCTCAGGAAGGAGATGCGTTCTGTCTCCTCGAGATGAACGTACTTTGGTGCGAAAAGTACAAATCAATCCCAGAACAACAGCAAAGGACCTTGTGAAGATGCTGGAGGAAACAGGTACAAAAGTATCTATATCCACAGTAAAACAAGTCCTATATCTACATAACCTGAAGGGCCGCTCAGCAAGGAAGAATCCACTGCTCCACAACCGCCAGACTACGGTTTGCAACTGCACATGGGGACAAAGATGGTACTTTTTGGAGAAATGTCCTCTGGTCTGATGAAACAAAAATAGAACTGTTTGGCCATAATGACCATCGTTATGTTTGGAGGAAGAAGGGGGTGGCTTGCAAGCCAAAGAACACCATCGAAACCATGAAGCACAGAGGTGGCAGAATCATGTTGTGGGAGTGCTTTGCTGCAGGAGGGACTGGTGCACTTCACAAAATAAATAGCATCATGAGGGACGCAAAATTATGTGGATATATTGAAGCAACGTCTCAAGACATCAGTCAGGAAGTTAAAGCTTGGTCGCAAATGGGTCTTCCAAATGGACAATGACCCCAAGCATACTTCGAAAGTTGTGTCAAAATGGCTTAAAGACAACAAAGTCAAGGTATTGGAGTGGCCACCACAAAGCCCTGACCTCAATCCTATATAAAAATTGTGGGCAGAACTGAAAGCGTGTGCGAGCAAACCTGACTCAGTTACACAAGCTCTGTCAGGAGGAATGGAACAAAATTCACCCAACTTATTGTGGGAAGCGTGTGGAAGGCTACCCGAAATGTTTGACCCAAGTTAAACAATTTAAAGGAAATGCTACTAAATACTAATTGAGTGTATGTAAACTTCTGACCCACTGGGAAAGTGATGAAATAAATAAAAGCTGAAATAAATCACTCTTCTATTATTCTGACATTTCACATTCTTAAAATAAAGTGATGATCCTAACTGACCGAAGACAGGAAATTCTTACTCTGATTAAATGTCAGGATTTGTGAAATACTGAGTTAAATGTATTTGCCTAAGGTGTATGTAAACTTCCTACTTCAACTGTATTTATATGTTCAGTATATATTCTTATTCCATTCCTTTTGTAGAAAAGGCCCATGGAGTTGGTGGAGTAATCCTTTAATTCATTGCCATTTACTCAGCTGGGCCAGGGGCGCTTTAATTAGGTCAGGTGGAAATGTCCGACAGATCTCAACTCCGTAAAAGCTCACCTTGTCAATGCAACGGGTCATCTACTGGAGTGATTCGACAACTGTATTGACCTGGCTCAAGTCGGAGTCCTGCAGGTATAAGGTGTTTGTCGGAACTCGCATCGCGGAAATCCAAGACCTAACAGAAGTCCAGGACTGGAGGTATGTTGATAGCATAAACAATCCTGCTGATGACATTACTAGAAGTAAAACCCTTCAGGAATTGGCTAAACCCCATCACTGGAGCTTGGGACCACCATTCTTGTCCCAACCAGATAACGAGTGGCCGACAGCCCCCAGGCGTGCGGCCCCTCCGCAACCAACTGAAGCTCATGAGTTAAGGAAGTCTGCCCAATGCTACAGCATTTCTACGGAACCAACAACGGCTCTCCCTGACCTAACACAATCCCAAACACTGACGGATCTGATCGCCGCCACAGACCAGACCTCACATGGTGTGGCTTCTATACCCACCCCCCTCGCGGCAGAGACACTACTCCTCCAGCAAGCACAAGCAGTTAGCTTCCCTGAGGAGTTAAAACCTCTGAAAGCCGGTAGGGAAGTGACTAAGGACAGCCGTCTTCTCTCTCTTGCCCCAGAATATGATCCAATCCTTGGAGTGATCAGAGTCGGAGGGAGGCTGCGCCAATCAGAGCTTTTGGACCCAGATGCTATCCACCCAATTATCCTTGACTCCAGACACCCTCTTACCAGGCTCCTCATCAAGAGTTATGATGAGCAGCTTCTCCACACAGGGCCAGAGAGGGTCTATGGGGCGATGAGGCAGAAGTACTGGATAATTGGACGACGAGGAGCCATTCGTAAGCAACAATACGCCTGCGTAGAATGTCAGAGATGGCGGGCCGGAGCTACGGTGCCCAAAATGGCAGATTTACCCCCTTCTCGCTTGTGCCTCCTTAAACCACCCAGGTCAACAGGAGTAGATTGCTTTGGCCCCTTGATGATCAAGTTAGGTCGTCGTGTGGAAAAGCGCTGGGGCATTCTATTCAAGTGTTTGACAACCAGATGTGTCCACCTGGACCTACTGGAGAGTTTGGATACGGAAGCCTTCCTCATGGCCCTACGGCGGTTTATCTCCCGATGGGGGAAACCCTACGAGATCCTGGCTGACAGAGGTACGAACTTCAAGGCAGGAGAAGCCAGGTTGGAGGAAGCCTTCCAAGCCATGGAACCCAGCCTCCAGGATCAGCTGATTGACCAACAAATCTCATTCAAATTTAACCCTCCAGGCGCTCCTCATTTTGGAGGAACATGGGAGTGAGAGATCAAATCTGTAAAGATGGCCTTACGAGTCATCCTGGGGGACCAAACTGTCACTGAAACTGTCTTGAGGACCGTCCTGATAGAGGTGGAAGGGATTCTGAACTCCAAACCCTCTCTCTGCAGACCCTGATCCGGTTACACCGAATATGCTCTTGATGGCATTCCGAGATACGTCACTTCCTCAAGCCATGTATGCTGATACAAACCTCGTAGGCAGACGCCGGTGGCAACACAGCCAAATCTTAGCTGACCATTTTTGGGATTACCTACCAAGTCTACAGCACAGAGGGAAATGGCGGAGAGAAATGGCCAACCTGGAAACTGGCCAAGTAGTAATGATGGTGGACCCTCAGCTGCCTCGAGCCTCCTGGCCGATGGGCCGTATAACTAAGACCATACCTGGGACCGATGGTCGTGTTAGATCAGTGGAGATCCAGGTGAAGAACCGGACATATATCCGTCCAGTTGCCTGACTAATTCTTCTCCCTGAGATGACAGAGGACGCGGAGCAATGAGCCTTTTGAGGAGTGTGGAATTTAACAAATTTCCGGGGTGGCTGTAGAAAAGGCCCATGGAGTTGGTGGAATAATCCTTTAATTCATTGCCATTTACTCAGCTGGGCCAGGGGCACTTTAATTAGGTCAGGTGGAAATGTCCGACAGATCTCAACTCCATAAAAGGAGGAAATTGCCATCGCCTGATCTCGCTGCTTTCTCTTCCTTAACTCCATCTGATCCAGAAGTTCTGTGCGTCCATGAATCCACGTAAGTCCACCGACTATGTTACCTTTCATCTGAATTATCTGTGGCGATCGGGAGAGTGGGCCATTCAGTAATTGTTAATAGTTATTACCGCGGAGCGCGGCTTGGAGCGCAGCTAAAAACATATTGTGTAATGTGAATTGTCAATGATCACGGCCCTACGGATCCTCATAGGCCAATTATGCAATAGATATGGTTCACGTGTATTGAAATTAATTATATGTACATATGAAGACAATTGAAAGAGTGAAATGAGAAACGTCATAGTTTGCTAACTGATTGACTTTGATCATGGGGATTATAGATTGTATCACCATTCACTGTTTGTATTCTTTCATAATTTATGTTAAATAGTTACGAGCCTAAATGACTCGCGGATGATTACTATTGACTAAATGAACTGAACTGTTGAATTCCCTAACTTATGTTAATAATGACTGATATGATTTGATCTTTGATTATGAATTTGATTGGATACATGTTATTTGTTTCCTTTGTGATGTAGCACAGACCACTCAGTAAATATACCACTTCATGGTTAAAGGATTTCCTGCCTCGGTCTCATACATTCCTCTGTCACCTGACACGTGACCACCTGTTCACCTTCACTGTCAGTCATCCTACCTGTCCAGCTACCCACACAGATTCCACTAATCTTTCACCTTTATTTATATTTGTGTGTATTGGGTAGTTTTTTGCATTTCACCACACTCGCAATAACATTGGTCAAAATGTTCTAGGGAGGTGCTGTACAGTCATTGCTTTTGTCCAATCACAATGCAACTTAGGTTTTGGGTTACACAGCTAAGAGGTGAAAAAGGCAATGCTTGGGGAATGTACAGTGCATAGCAGAGGATTGGGCTTCATGCTGTTGCTTGCTTCTCCTGTTCGATGGTTTCTTTGGTGGGCAAGGGATTTTTCTCCTGTGTCTTGGTCTTCTTCAACTTGGTCTTGTTTAAGTTTGTGACTTCAGTGAGATCTGGCTTGTCAGACATGTTTGCAGAGGATCTGAGTTGTACTGGCTACTGATGTGTCTCAAACCTGATTGCGCAGAGAACGAGTGAAAGATGTTCATATGTCTTGTTGACGCCAAGATGGCCTGCTATGCTACCATCGTGAGCCAACTCAGTATCTCTTGTCGAACCGTAACTGGAACAACAATTTGAGATACACTGGGCCAATCTTCTTGCTGAGATGTGGCGCAAGAATGCCATTTCCTCATTAGAACACCATCTCTGTCAAAGTAACCCACACTCTCTCTTCATCAAACTTTTCCTCTGGAAGTATGTCTGTCTAGCAATCAGCTGCTTCCTTGACATTGAAGTGTGAACTGTAGGAACCCTCTCTTCCTTCAGCGGTCCTACAAAGTCATTCACTTTTGGGGTTTTTTCAAAGGAGAAGTCAACTAAGAAGGTTTACTGAAATCAGAATCACCCATAAATGTCTCAGACAAATCAACCATGGTGTGATCGCTGACATCCTCCTCAACTATAGACTTGCTCCTGGTGCCTTTCTTAGATGTAGCACGTATAACGCCACATGCTGGGAACACTCTAGGGTACTTCTCTGATAACCCATTAGGTTGCTCTACTCTGGGTTCCTTAATAATTTGGCAAGACCTTCCCTCTAGTCAAATCGTTTTCTAAAATGAATGAGACCCCTTCACCGGTAGGCTAGGCCTCACTCCAATGACAACAGATCCAGAAATAAGATCAGACTCGAGTTCCACATTATACAAAGGAACTTCCATGCAACCCATCTCCACGCCTTGTATTAGTCAGACAAAAGCAAAACACCCACCAAAATGAAGACCTGGTCTGCCCCAGTGTCTTGCAGTATCTTCACCGGCTGTTTAACATCATCGCCGCTCTGCAGAGACACGAGCCTACCTGAAACAAAGGATTCATACACATCTGATCCAAAATCTTGTTTAGGAGATAAACCAGTCCCAACCATAGACTTAATGGACTAGAGTGCTCCCAGAAGAATATTTTATATGTTTCAACTTAGGACACAAAGAGACCATGTGTATTTTCTCACAGCAGTAATGACAAACAGACGGATATGAAAAAACAGCTTGTAAGCCTGAAGGATAGCAGCTTTATCAGTGTCATAATCTGTACTCTCATCAAGAGATAGAGGGTTTTGATGGGGTAAGACAATTGAACTAAGATCATGATGTCACGTTCTGACCTTTATTTCCTTTTTCATTTTGTATTTATTTTAGTATGGTCAGGGCGTGAGTTGGGTGTGAGTTGGGTGGGCAGTCTATGTTTGTTTTTCTATGTTTTGGGGTATTTGTATGTTTCGGCCTAGTATGGTTCTCAATCAGAGGCAGGTGTCATTTGTTGTCTCTGATTGAGAATCATACTTAGGTAGCCTGGGTTTCACTGTGTGTTTGTGGGTGATTGTTCCTGTCTCTGTGTTTGCACCAGATAGGACTGTTTTAGGTTTTCTCACGTTTGTTATTTTTGTTAGTTATCTCATGTGTAGTCTCTTTATAAATTAAAGAACATGAATAACCACCACGCTGCATTTTGGTCCGCCTCTACTTCACCTAAAGAAAGCCGTTACACATGAGGTATAAGTTACTCTTCAATAACCAATGGGTATATACAGTGGGGCAAAAAAGTCTTTAGTCAGCCACCAATTGTGCAAGTTCTCCCACTTAAAAAGATGAGAGGCCTGCAATTTTCATCATAGGTACACTTCAACTATGACAGAAAAAAATAGAGAAAAAAAAATCAAGAAAATCACATTGTAGGATTTTTATTGAATTTATTTGCAAATTATGGTGGAAAATAAGTATTTGGTTAATAACAAAAGTTTCTCAATACTTTTATGTACGCTTTGTTGGCAATGACAGAGGTCAAACGTTTTCTGTAAGTCTTCACAAGGTTTTCACACACTGTTGCTGGTATTTTGGCCCATTCCTCCATGCAGATCTCCTCTAGAGCAGTGATGTTTTGGGGCTGTTGCTGGGCAACACAGACTTTCAACTCCCTCCAAAGATTTTCTATGGGGTTGAGATCTGGAGACTGGCTAGGCCACTCCAGGACCTTGAAATGCTTCTTACGAAGCCACTCCTTGTTTGCTCGGGCGGCGTGTTTGGGATCATTGTCATGCTGAAAGACCCAGCCATGTTTCATCTTCAATGCCCTTGCTGATGGAAGGAGGTTTTCACTCAAAATCTCACTATACATGGCCCCATTCATTCTTTCCTTTACAAGGATCAGTCGTCCTGGTCCCTTTGCAGAAAAACATCCCCAAAGCATGATGTTTCCACCCCCATTCTTCACAGTAGGTATGGTGTTCTTTGGATGCAACTCAGCATTCCTTGTCCTCCAAACACGACAAGTTGAATTTTTACCTAAAAGTTATATTTTGGTTTCATCTGACCATATGACATTCTCCCAATCTTCTTCTGGATCATCCAAATGCTCTCTAGCAAACTTCAGACGGGCCTGGACATGTATTGGCTTAAGCAGGGGGACACGTCTGGCACTACAGGATTTGAATCCCTGGCGGCGTAGTGTGTTACTGATGGTAGGCTTTGTCACTTTGGTCCCAGCTCTCTGCAGGTCATTCACTAGGTCCCCCCGTGTGGTTCTGGGATTTTTGCTCACCGTTCTTGTGACCATTTTGACCCCACGGGGTGAGCTTTTGCGTGGAGCCCCAGATCGAGGGAGATTATCAGTGGTCTTGTATGTCTTCCATTTCCTAATAATTGCTCCCACAGTTGATTTCTTCAAACCAAGCTGCTTAGCTATTGCAGATTCAGTCTTCCTAGCCTGGTGCAGGTCTACAATTTTGTTTCTGGTGTCCTTTGACAGCTCTTTGGTCTTGGCCATGGTGGAGTTTGGAGTGTGACAGTTTGAGGTTGTGGACAGGTGTCTTTTATACTGATAACAATTTCAAACAGGTGCCATTAATACAGGTAACGAGTGGAGGACAGATGAGCCTCTTAAAGAAGAAGTTACAGGTCTGTGAGAGTCAGAAATCTTGCTTGTTTGTAGGTGACCAAATACTTATTTTCCACCATAATTTGCAAATAAATTCATTAAAAATCCCACAATGTGATTTTCTGGATTTTTTTCTTAATTTTGTCTCTCATAGTTGACGTGTACCTATGATAAATTACTACAGGCCTCTCTCATCTTTTTAAGTGGGAGAACTTGCACAATTGATGGCTGACTAAATACTTTTTTGCCCCACTGTATATATATATATATATATATATATATATATATATATATATATATATATATATATATATATATAATTATAAAAAAAAAAAATTCACACATACAGCTGAAGTCGGAAGTTTACATACACCTTAGCCAAATAAAATTAAACTCAGTTGTTCACAATTCCTGACAGTAAATCTGAGTAAAAATTCCCTGTCTTAGGTCAGTTAAGATCACCACTTTATTTTAAGAATGTGAAATGTCAGAATAATAGTAGAGTGATTTATTTCAGCTTTCATTTGTTTCATCACATTCCCAGTGGGTCAGAAGTTTATATACACTCAATTAGTATTTGGTAGCATTACCTTTAAAATGTTTAACTTGGGTCAAACTTTTCAGGTAGCCTTCCACAAGCTTTCCACAATGTTGGGTGAATTTTGGCCCATTCCTCCTGACAGCATTGGTGTAACTGAGTCAGGTTTGTAGGCCTCCTTGTCGCACACGGTTTTTCAGTTCTGCCCACAAATTGTCTATAGGATTGAGGTCAGGGCTTTGTGGTGGCCACTCCAATACCTTGACTTTGTTGTCCTTAAGCTATTTTGACACAACTTTGGAAGTATGCTTGGGGTCATTGTCTATTTGGAAGACCCATTTGTGACCAAGCTTTAACATGATGTCTTGAGATGTTGCTTCAATATATCCACATACATACTTTCCCTACCTCATGAAGCCATCTATTTTGTGAAGTGCACCAGTCCCTCCTGCAGCAAGCACACCCATAACATGATGCTGCCACCCCCGTGCTTCATGGTTGGGATGGTGTTCTTTGGCTTGCAAGCCACCCCCTTTTTACTCCAAACATAACGATGGTCATTATTGCCAATCAGTTATATTTTTGTTTCATCAGACCAGAGGATATTTCTCCAAAAAGTATGATCTTTGTCCCCATGTGCAGTTGCAAACCGTAGTCTGACTTTTTTTTATGGCGGTTGTGGTGCAGTGGCTTCTTCCTTGCTGAGCGGCCTTTCAGGTTATGTCGATATAGGACTCGTTTTACTGTGGATATATATATTTTTGTACCTGTTTCCTCCAGCATCTTCACAGGGTCCTTTGCTGTTGTTCTGGGATTGATTTGCACTTTTCGCACCAGAGGACATTCATCTCTAGGAGACAGAACACGTCTCCTTCCTGAGCGGTATGACGGCTGCATGGTCCCATGGTGTTTATACTTGCGTACTATTGTTTGTACAGATGAACGTGGTATCTACGGGCTTTTCGAAATTACTCCCAACGATGAGCCAGACTTGTGGAAGTCTACAATTTTTTCTAAGGTCTTGGCTGATTTCCTTGATTTTCCCATGATGTCAAGCAAAGAGGCACTGCGTTTGAAGGTAGGCCTTGAAATACATCCACAGGTACACCTCCAATTGACTCAAATGATGTCAATTAGCCTATCATAAGCTTCTACAGCCATGACATTATTTTCTGGAATTTTCCAAGCTGTTTAAGGGCAAAGTCAACTTGGTGTATGTAAACTTCTGACCCAATGGAATTGTGATACAGTGAATTATAAGTGAAATAATTGGTCTTTTAACAATTGTTGGAAAAATGACTTGCACAAAGTAGATGTCCGAACCGACTTGCCAAAACTATAGTTTGTTAACAAGAAATTTGTGGAGTGGTTGAAAAACGAGTGTCTCCAACCGAAGTGTATGTAAACTTCTGACTTCAACCGTATATATACACACGCTGAGTATACAAATCTGCTCTTTCCATGACAGAGTGACCAGGTGAATCCAAGTGAAAGTTCTGATCCCTTATTGAAGTCACTTCAATCAGTGTAGATGAAGATGAGGAGACAGGTTAAAGAATGATTTTAAGCCTTGAGACAATTGAAACATGGATTGTGTATGTGTGCCATTCAGAGTGTGAATGGGCAAGATAAAAGATTGAAGTGCCTTCAAGAACTCCAATGCTGCTGGGTTTTTCACGCTGAACCGTTTCCCGTGTGTATCAAGAATGGTCGACTTAACACAACTGTCGGAAGCATTCGAGTCAACATGGGCCAGCATCCCTGTGGAACACTTTCGTCACCTTGTAGAGTCCATGTCCCGATGAATTAATGCTGTTCTGAGGGCAAAAGGGGGTGCAAGTCAATATTAGGAAGGTGTTCCTAAATTTCTGTGCACTCAGTGTATATATATATACACGGTACCAGTCAAAAGTTTGGCCACACCTACTCATTCCGGGGTTTTTCTTTATTTTTACCTATTTTCTACGTTGTAGAATAATAGTGACATCAATACTATTAAATAACACATATGGAATCATGTAGTATCCAAAAAAGTGTAAAAGGCCAGCATCCCAGAGTTGCCTCTTCACTGTTGACATTGAGACTGGTGTTTTGCAGGTTCTATTTAATGAAGCTGCCAGTTGAGGACTTGTGAGGCGTCTGTTTCTCAAACTAGACACTCTAATGTACTTGTCCTCTTGCTCAGTTGTGCACCGGGGCCTCCCACTCCTTTCTCTATTCTGGTTAGGGCCAGTTTGTGCTGTTCTGTGAAGGAGTAGTACACAGCATTGTAGGAGATTTTCAGTTTCTTGGCAATTTCTGCTTATGCTCCAGATTCTCAACTAGTCTAAAGAAGGCCAGGTGTATTGTTTCTTTAATCAGCACAACAGTGTTCAGCTGTGCTAAGATAATTGCAAAATGGTTTTCTAATGATCAATTAACCTTTTTAAAATGATAAACTTGGATTAGCTAACACAACGTGCCACTGGAACACAGGAGTGATGGTTGCTGATAATGGGCCTCTCTGTACGCCTATGTAGATATTCCATAAAAATCTGTGGTTTCCAGCTACGATAGTCATTTACAACGTTAACAATGTCTAAACTGTATTTCTGATGAATTTTATGTTATTTTAATGGACAAAAATGTGCTTTTCTTTCAAAAACAAGAACATTTCTAAGTGACTTTTAAACGGTAGTATATATAGACACATTATACAGCAATGTGATGGGCACTGCATTGTGCAATTTGAGACTAATAAAGAACTACTACTGGTACTATGAGCAACCAATGATCTCTCTGAATGCCTTGTTCAATGTCCAATGGCACTTCACTCTTAACACATTTCAAGGATGATTTGCTCGGTACTCGTTTAAGTGACACTTTTGTCAATTGATGTTTCAATTGTCCTTGCCACTGAGTGGGCATTATTGAATTGCAACTTTTATGTGCCTCTATTTTATGATCATCTCTCTCATTGTTTAACACTGACTCTCTTTCTTTCAGTGAAGCCTCATCAAGAGAACATTTTTTTTGTCATCCTATAAAATGATGCCAAAGGTATGGTTTTTATTGATCGTGGTTGGTATTAGAGCGTTGCCTGACGAATCATACAGAATTTAATTATGCTTTTCTATATGTCTCTACATACATTCATCGAGGAGAAGAAATGTTAGTGGATGTGGCATTTTTCCCTAGTAATATAGATGGGAAGCAAGGCATATTAGAGTGTACATACATGTTTTAGAGGTAGTTCAATTTCCTAACTAGTAAAGTTTTCACAGACTATTTATCTGGAAACAGTATAAGTTAAGTGGTCCTTCTGTAGCTCAGTTGGTAGAGCATGGCGCCTGTAACGCCAGGGTAGTGGGTTCGATCCCCAGGACCACCCATACGTAGAATGTATGCACACATGACTGTAAGTCGCTTTGGATAAAAGCGTCTGCTAAATGGCATATATTATTATTTATTATTAAGTGTGTTGATCTGTTACACAGAATCCTACAGATGAAGAACCATATATGTAAAAAATAAATGATAAAAATGGACAAACGTGACACGTCATATATTTTTTCATATCAAGTAATACAGTATGGTGCAATACCAGTCCAAAATTTGAACACACCTACTCATTCAAGGGTTTTTCTTTATTTTGTAAAACTATTTTCTGCATTGTAGAATAATAGTGAAGACATCAAAACTATGAAATAAACTAATCAAAATACATGTTATATTTGAGATTCTTCCAATAGCCACCCTTTACTTTGATGACAGCTTTGCACACGCTTGGCATTCTCTCAACCAGTTTCACTTGGAATGCTTCTCAACAGTCTTGAAGGAGTTCCCACATAGGCTGAGCACTTGTTGGCTGCTTTTCCTTCACTCTGCGGTCCAACTCATCCCAAGCCATCTCAATTGGGTTGAGGTTGGGTGATTGTGCAGGCCAGGTCATCTGATGCAGCACTCCATCACTCTCCTTGGTCAAATAGCCCTTACACCGCCTGGAGGTGTGTTGGATCATTATCCTGTTGAAAAACAAATGATAGTCCCACTAAGCGTAAACCAGATGGGATGGCATATCACTGCAGAATGCTGTGGTAGCCGTGTTGGTTAAGTGTGCCTTGAATTCTAAATAAATCACTTACAGTATCCCCAGCAAAGCACCCCCACACCAGCACACCTCTTCCTACGTGCTTCATGGTGGGAACCACACTTGGAGATCATCTGTTCACCTGCTCTGTGTCTCACAAAGACACTGCGGTTGGAACCAAGAATCTCAAATTTGGACTAATCAGACCAAAGGACAGATTTCCACTGGGCTAATGTCCATTGCTTGTGTTTCTTGGCCCAAGCAAGTGTCTTCTTATTATTGGTGTCCTTTTGTAGTGTTTTTTTTTCTTCCAGCAGCAATTTGACCATGAAGGCCTGATTCACGCAGTCTCCTTTGAACAGTTGATGTTGAGATGTGTCTGTTACTTGAATTCTGAAGCGTTTATTTGGGCTGCAATTTCTGAGGCTGGTAACTCTAATGAACTTATCCTCTGCAGCAGAGGTATTTATGAGTCTTCCTTTACTGTGGCGGTCTTCATGAGAGCCAGTTTCATCAAAGCGCTTGATGGTTTTTGCGTAATATGGACTTGATCTTTTACCAGATAGCCCTATCTTCTGTATACCACCCCTATCTTGTCACAACACAACTGATTGGATTAAACGCATTAAGAAGGAAAGACATTCCACAAATTAACCTTTAACAAGGCACACATGTTAATTGGAATGCATTCCAGTTGACTACCTCATGAAGCTGGTTGAGAGAATGCCAAGAGCATGCAAAGCTGACATCAAGGCAAAAGGTTGTTACTGTGAAGCATCTCAAATCTAAAATCTATTTAGATTTGTTTAAAAAAATTGTTGTTGTTATTTCATAGTTTTGATGTCTTCACTATTATTCGACAATGTAGAAAATAGTAAAAAATTAAGATACACCCTGGAATGAGTAGTTGGGTCCAATCTTTTGACTGGTACTGTATATGCCATGTAGCAAACACTTGTATCCAGAGTGAGTGCATATGATCTGGAAGTTGCTAGTGTCATGCTCTACTAACTGAGCCACAATCTCAATGTTGTTGCTGTGTGTCAAACCCTATGACCTTTGACAATTTGTGTGTTTGGAAGCAGCAGCTGGCCCGCACCTCACCTGGGAGTGTGTGTTCCCTCCGTGGTATCAGCATCCCAGGATCCCTAGCCGTGGCCATCACAGTGAGTCTGCACCATAAGGCAGCCACTCCTCCACACACACACACACACACCCTTGTGGGTACCTAAAAAGTATTTCCATTCAAAATCCTATTTTCCTTAACCCCTAACCATAAACCTAACCCTTACCCTAACCCTAACTCTAACAATAATTTGAACCCTTAACCTAACCCCTCTGAAAATAGCCTTTATCCTCGCATGGATAATTATTTTTTGTTTTACTATCCTGGTGGGGACTTTGGGGGATTTCAGGTCCCCACAAGGATAGAAGAGCAAGACCACACACACACACCTCACATGACAATGCAATCCCATGTCATGTTCTCCCTCTTCTTATATTCCTCTTTCCAGGCCAAAATGGACAATCAGGTCATTGGCTATAAGGACTTGGCAGCCATCCCCAAAGACAAGGCGATACTGGACATCGAGAGGCCGGACTTAATGATCTACGAACCCCATTTCAATTACACGCCTCTGGAACTATCGGAGGTGCCCCGAAGCAGAGAGGTCATAGGGCACAGCACACCACCCTCCATCATATTACAGCGCTAAGTGTTTCCTCTCTACCCTAATGGTTTACCATTAAGTTTTAAGGCGCGGATATCCTTCTCTCGTTTGGAATGGCCCTATTGTATTCAGGATGTATTTATATGATTAACAGTTAATGATCATATGAGTTTTTGTCTGTCCTACTATGACACAAGTGGTGTTCTATCAAGACAAACATAATATAATTGTCTTTGATTACACTTTTTTAGCTAACCTGTTTGACTAGTTAAGTGATTATAATATTTGTCCTATTAACTCTGTGTGTGATAGGATATAACTCCACTATATATAGACTATATACAATGTATGCATTAATATATACTCGCGTATACATATCCGTCAAACACTTAGCTGCACCATTGAAATGCAGGGCAGGTACATTTAGCCTGATTGACCTTCGTGTAGTGTTCTCTCCCATGCAAACACTTAGCTGAGCCTCAATTGGCACCTTGTTATATAGTGCACTACTTTTGACCAGAGCCCTATACTATTTAGGGAAAAGGGTGCTATGTGGGACACAGACGTATTACAGAGATCAATGGAATTCAGTAAGGGCTTTCTAGAAATTGTGATGTGATAAGATTTTGTCATTTCCCTTTATCTGTCAAAACCCGATTAGGCTTGTAACACTGTCTGTCAAACAATGTCTGTCTCACTAAGCCCACAAAGAAGATTGCAGCCATGGGAGAAAATTCAACTGATCAAACAGCCCTCTGTTTCTTTTCTCTCCTTCAGAGGTCCATGTCTCCGTGTTCATTCTCCCACCCGGCTTCTCCTGAGGTAAGATGGATGGATGGGGTCTGTGCTCTCGGATGAGGAATCATTTGAGCTGTTAATTGTCAGTCCACTGCACAGTACCCCATAAAGAGCTCTATCTCCTCTCCTATCTCCTTCTCATACAGTCACACACACCTACTGTTTATAATTATGGAATCGTTATTGAAAGGTTTTGTGCTCCACTGGTATGGTTAAAAACACACTCACACACACTTAAGTGATAATGCTCCCAGAGCAGGTATTTGGAGGATATATTCGCACCATGCCAATTTATCCTCTAAACACCGGCTTCGAGAACATTCTTGCTTTTATACAACGTGTAAAATATGATTGACATATTTTCATTAAATACGTTATTTTCATTAATTTATTCGTACTATCTAGGGTTGCTACCCAAGCTGGCTGGTCGTTCGTTCTATCAGTTCGGTCGCCAGAGACGCGACCCAGTCATTAAGTCTTTTTGTTCTAAGTAGTTCATTCTAAATGTTCCTTTGCCATGATGGCTGCCAAAGTTCTTACCCCTTGCTTGCTAGCTAGCCAACTGTGGCTAACACAGTCACGTCAAACAGTGTAGCCAGAATAACAGCAAGGTAGCTGCGTTTGCGTTTGTTGAAGCTGTTTTCAAATTATTATCCATTACAATGAGCTAATGATGTGCGATTTTACCAGGCCACTGCTCAGAAGAGAGAGCCAACTACACAGCAAACACAATTATTTCAAACTGAAGCTGGAATGACAGCAAATCAGCTGCATTTTGTGTTTTAATATTGAATTTTTTAAATATTGTATATCCATAAAAATTATGCCGATTCATGTTTTCGACTGACTGAGAAAAGATTCCAGCCTGCCGGTGTATAAGGACACAAGGGGAGATCCTAATGCAGACACAGTTCCAGACAAAGGGCAGTCTCGAGGTCAGGCCAGGCAGAGGTTCAGGCAGGGGTTCACCTGATTGACTTGGCAAACAAGATGAACTGGCACAGAGAGACAAGAAACACTGGGAAATATACACCGGGGATAATAAGCGACACCTGGAGGGGGTGGAGACGATCACAAGGACAGGTGATACAGATCAGGGTGTGACACTGTCTGTCTCGTCCCCACATGTTCATTACCATAGGACAGCTGGAGATCGAATTTCAATATTGAAACAATGTTACAAATGGCAGAGACAGATAGCAAGGTTATTACAAATCTCCACTGTTGAAAACCAAATGCTAGTTTAAAAGAAATTGAAAATAATGTCTGTTTTTACGGTGTAGATCTAATATATAAATTGCATGGCTGTGCTGATGAGACAGTGGTTTGCGCAATAAGATGGAATAGAGTACTTTTAAAAATATTTTTTATTTATCTAACCTTTATTTAACCAGGTAGGCCAGTTGAGAACAAGTTCTCATTTACAACTGCGACCTGGCCAGGATAAAGCATAAACAAACGTACAGTCAATAACACAAAAGAAAAAAAGAAATAATCTATGTACAGTGTGTGCAAATGTAGAAGAGTAGGGAGGTAGGCAATAAATAGGCCGTAGAGGCAAAATAATTACAAATTAGCATTAATATTGGAGATATTTGTGCAGATGATGTGCAAGTAGAGATACTGGGATGTATAAAAGAGCAAGAGGGTAAGTAATAATATGGGGATGAGGTAGTCGGGTGTGCTATTTACAGATTGGCTGTGTACAGGTACAGTGATGGTTAAGCAGCTCTGACAGCTTATGCTTAGTTAGAGAGGGAGATAAAAGACTCCAGCTTCAGAAAGTTTTGCAATTCGTTCCAGTCATTGGCAGCAGAGACCTGGAAGGAAAAGTGGCTAAAGTAAGTGTTGGCTTTGGGGATGACCAGTGCAATATACCTGCTGGAGCGCGTGCTACAGGTGGGTGTTGCTATGGTGACCAGTGAGCTGAGATAAGGCGGGGCTTTACCTAGCAAAACTTATAGATGACCTGGAGCCAGTGGGTTTGGCGACGGATATGTAGTGAGGGCCAGCCAACGAGAGCATTGGGGTTGCAATGGTGGGTAGTTTGGTGATAAAAACGGATGGCACTGTGATAGACTACATCCAGTTTGCTGAGTAGAGTTTTGGGGGATATTTTGTAAATTACATCACCGAAGTCAAGGATCGGTAGGATAGTCAGTTTTACGAGGGTATGTTTGGCGGCATGAGTGAAGGAGGCTTTGTTGCGAAATAGGAAGCCGATTCTAGAATTCATTTTGGATTGGAGATGCTTAATGTGAGTCTGGAAGGAGAGTTTACAGTCTTAACCAGACACCTTGGTATTTGTAGTTGTCCACATATTCTAGGTCAGAACCATCCAGAGTAGTGATGCTAGTTGGGCAGGAGGGTGCGGGCAGCATTCGGTTGAAGAGCGTGCACTTAGTTTTACTAGCATTTAAAAGCAGTTGGACGCTACGGAAGGAGTGTTGTATGGCGTTGAAGCTTGTTTGAAGGTTTGTTAGCACAGTGTCCAAAGAAGGACCAGATGTATACAGAATGGTGTTGTCTGCGTTAGAGGTGGATCAGAGAATCACCAGCAGCAAGAGCAACATCATTGATGTATACAGAGAAAAGCGTCGGCCCGAGAATTGAGCCCGGTGGCACCCCCATAGAGACTGTCTGCCAGAGGTCCGGAGAACAGGCCCTCCGATTTGTAACACTGAACTCTGTCTGAGAAGTAGTTGGTGAACCAGGCGAGGCAGTCATTTGAGAAACCAAAGCTGTTGAGTCTGCCTATAAGAATGTGGTGATTGACAAAGTTGAAAGCCTTGGCCAAGTCGATGAAGACGGCTGTACAGTACTGTCTTTTATCAATGGTGGTTATGATATCATTTAGGACCTTGAGCGTGGCTGAGATGCACCCAAGACCAGCTCGGAAACCAGATTGCATAGTGGAGAAGGTACGGTGGGATTCGAAATGGTCGGTGATCTGTTTATTAACTTGGCTTTGAAGATTTTAGAAAGGCAGGGCAGCATGTATATAGGTCTGTAACAGTTTGGGTCTAAGGTGTCTCCCTCCCCCCTTTTGAAGAGGGGGATGACCGTGACAGCTTTCCAATCTTTGGGGATCTCAGACTGATGGAAGAGAGGTTGAATTAGTTATAGGGGTTGCAACAATTTCAGCAGATAATTTTTGAAAGAGAGGGTGCAGATTGTCTAGCCCAGCTGTTTAGTAGGGTTCCAGATTTTACAGCTCTTTCAGGACATCAGCTGTTTGAATTTGGGTAAAGGAGAAGTTTGGGGGGGGGGGGGGTTGGCAAGTTGCTGCAGGGGGTGCTGAGGTGTTGGCCAGGGTAGGGGTAGCCAGGTGGAAAACCATGGCCAGCTGGGGAAAAATACTTATTGAAATTCTCGATCATCATAGATTTATCGGTGGTGTCGTGTCTTTGGCATCATTAAACTGAAGACTTATTTTTATCAAATAAATTCTCTGTAATTATTATTACGTGACTTAATCGTGTAACTGTAATTATCTAGGAAGTCACAGCACCAAGGAAAATGTTAAGATTACAAAGTAATAATTTTTAATATCTGATCAACTAGTCTTCTAATTAATTAATTATTCTTTACCTCACGTTAGTCTCATTCCAAACGTTGTAAATTGTTGGTTATCTTCACGAACCCAGTCTTACCTATGAATCATCCATACATCAATTGTCTTAAATAATTTATTTACTAACTAAATAATCACAGAAATGCGTAAACAAACAAACAATAGATATAGTTACAAGGAAATGATTGCTAAACCGGCATGGAGGCTTGTTAGACAAAGGTACCTAGGAGGGTGCGAAAGGTAAGACACTACAAAGTTGATAATTATAACAATTGAAATGCTCATCTTTGCACATGAATGCTCACTCATTCGGGAATAATTGCAATCAATATGTATATTTACGCTCAGTGTGTCATCGTGATCTCGGTTTGTCCGCCCTCTCTCTCTCTCTGCCGTGGTTAGAATGGATAGTTCAGAGTAACATTCAGCAATAGTTGTTATAGACTAGGTGTTTCGGCGGTTGCTTTCACGTTCATCGGGTACATATTTCCTAGCTGTAGACTAGTAATTAGTACCAAAAATGTGTTCTTATTCTGTCGGTATCGATAGTCTCAGAGTTTAACTACATGGTATAGTTAAGATTTCAGCAATCCACTCAAACCTTAGCCCTCTCGTGGTTATCAAGGTAAGCTGGTCTCTACACTGAAACCCTAGCCCTCGCAATTGAGAGAAGCATGGTCTGAAGATGAATTCCCAAGGTGGGGGTTATATTCGGAAGATCAGAAAGGGGCTGTCCCATGACGCCAGATCAATGTCTGTGCTCATGGGGCGGGCCAATGATTTAGTTCAACTCCAAAGGGAATTGGAGTTTCCTTCATTAAACAGTTTAAAATCACATTACATAATTTCACAAATAGTTTCATCTTTACTCATTCATTTATACAACAATTAGATGCAAACCTCATAACTGAGACACTTGTATAAACAGGGTTATGGTAATGTGGCTGTATTGTCTCTCATGAGTTTCATGAAATTGTACAAAATGGATCATTTTGTAGCTGGCTACTTCACCGACCGTTTATACATTCTCCAGAACGTGAATATTGTTCAGTTATGAAGTTCTGTGATGTGGAAGAAATTCCTTTGTTCTCCTGTGAAACCTTTTTTCTCTCTCTATACTGTCTGGCCATGAGGAAGAGAGTCTCGTCCAGGAATTTACAACCTGAGATAACAGCAGCCTGGGTGTAGGCGAGAGAGAGAGGGGAAGGCACGCTATACCCAAAGAGGGCCACATCACGACATTGGTGACAGTGTTTCCGCTCCTCAGTGCAGTGGGCAGCTGGAAGGAGGTGCTCTTATTCTCCATGTATTTTAGTGTCCCAAAACTTTTTGGAATTAATGCTACAGGAAGCAAATTTCTGTTTGAAAAAGCTAGCCTTAGCTTTCCTAACTGACTGTGTATATTGGTTTCTGACTTCCCTGAAGAGTTGCATATCGCAGGGGCTATTCAATGCTAATGCAGAACGCCACAGGATGTTTTTGTGCTGGTCAAGGGCAGTCAAGTCCGGGGTGAACCAAGGGCAAAATCTGTTCTTAGTTCTACATTTTTTGAATGGGGCATGCTTATTTAAGATGGAGAGGAAAGCACTTTGAAGAGCAACCAGGCATCCTCTACTAACGGGATGAGGTCAATATCCTTCCAGGACACCCGGGCCAGGTCGGTTAGAAAGGCCTGCTTGCTGAAGTGTTTTGGGGAGCGTTTGACAGTTATGAGGGGGGGTTGTTTGACCGCGGACCCATTACGCATGCAGGCAATGACGCGGTGATCGCTGAGATCCTGGTTGAAGACAGCAGAGGTATATTTAGAGGGCAAGTTAGTAAGGATAATATCTAAGAGGGTGACCATGGTTATGGATTTTGGGTTGTACCTGGTAGGTTCCTTGATAATTTGTGTGAGATTGAGGGCATCTAGTTTAGATTGTAGGACGGCCGGGGTGTTAAGCATGTCCCAGTTTAAATCACTTAACAGTACAAGCTCTGAAGATAGATGGGGAGCAATCAATTCACTTATGGTGTCCAGGGCACAGCTGGGGGCTGAAGGGGTCTATAAACAGCAGCAACTGGGATAGACTTGTTTCTGGAAAGGTTATTTTAAAAGAAGCTCGAATTGTTTGGGCACATACCTGGATAGTATGACAGAACTCTGCAGGATATCTGTGCAGTAGATTTCAACCACCCCCTTTGACAGTTCTATCTTGTTGGAAAATGTTATAGTTAGGGATGGAAATTTCAGGATTTTTGGTGGCCTTCCTAAGCCGGGATTCAGACACGGCTAGGACATCCGGGTTGTGCTAAAGCAGTGAATAAAACAAACTTAGGGAGGAGGCTTCTAATGTTAATGTGCATGAACCCAAGGCTTTTACGGTTACAAATGAGAGCGCCTGGGGAATGGGAGTTATGCTGGTGGCTGCTGGGCCTGGGTTAACCTCTACATCACCAGAGGAACAGAGGAGGAGTAGGATAAGAGAATGGCTAAAGGCTAAAAGAACTGGTTGTCTAGTGTGTTCGGAAAAGAGAGTGAAGGGGTCAGGTTTCTGGTCACGGAAGGATAGATTCAAGGCATAGTGTACAGGCAAGGGTATGGTAGGATGTGAGTACAGTGAAGGTAAGCCTAGGCATTGCTTGGTGATGAGAGAGGTTTTGTCTCTTGAAGCACCATTTAAGCCAGGTGCGGTCACCACATGTGTGGGCGGTGGAACAACAGCTAAGGCGTATTGAGCATGGCTGGAGGCTCTATAGTGAAATAAGACAAAAATGACTACCAGAACAGCAATAGCCAAGGAATATTGACTTTAGGGAGAGGCGTGTGTAGCCGAGTAATCACAGGTTCTAGTGAGTAGCTAGGCGAGCTGGAGGCACGGAGATTCAGACAAATTCAGACAGCTAGCAGCAGTCTAGCAGATAGTCCTCAGGGGGACGTCGTAACGGGGGAGCCTGTTGAAACCCCCTCGGACTGTTACGTCGGCAGACCAGTCATGATGGTTTGGTGGGGCTCCGTGTCGGCAGCAGAGGGTCCAGGCCAATTGGCAAAAGAGGTAATTGAAGCCCAGTGATTATCTGATGGATTTCTTCAGGCTAGCCGGGAGATGGGCCTAGCTTGAGGCTAACTCCAGGCTAACTAGTGCTTGCTTCGGGACAGAAACCCCCTCGGACGGTTACGCCAGTAGACCACTTGTGATGGATCGGCGGGGCTCCTTGTCGGCAGCAAAGGGTCCAGGCCAATTGGCCAAAGAGGTAATTGAAGCCCAGGAATTCTTGATAGATCTATTCGGCTAGCCGGGAGATGGGCTTGGATTCGAGGCTAGCTCCAGGCTAACTGGTGCTTGCTTCGGGACAGAGATGTTAGCCAAGAGTAGACACTTGGATAGCAGCTATAGCTAACTGCGATGATCCAGAGTAAAGGTTCAGAGCTTGCGGTTGGAATCCGGAGATATGGTGGAGAAAAGCAGTCCGATATGCTCTGGGTTGATATCGTGGTGTGCTGGCTGGCAGAAGTTGACCGGGCTGAAGCTGCCAGACGGTGCTGGCTAACTAGCAGTGGTTAACTGACTACTAGCTATAGCTGGCTAGCTTGAAGGGGGTTACGGTTCTAAAGTATAAAAAATAGCAGGTCCATACCGCATTGGGTGAGGCGGTTTGCAGGAGAGTATGTTCAGTCCGTAGATGGAAAAATTAGATTAAAAATATATACTAAATGTATACGAAGAAGGAAACAATATATACAAGGGATGGGACAAGACAATCAAAACATCCCACTGCTACGCCATCTTGGATTCAAATAGGTATTTCAACAGGTTTTTTATTTGTGGAAAAGACACCGGCAGGAATGCAGTTTTAACCAATCAGCATCCAGGATTAGACCTATCCATTGTCTAAAAGCCCACGACTCCACACAAGCATGTTTGCAAAAAGCAGTTACCATGGAAACAATGAGCATCTGTTACACTCTTATTGTTTGCTGTGACCTCACTGGCTTCTTCACTCAGGGATGAAACCTAATGTACACAGAACCCTCCTTTTCATGCACTTTCCCAATATGTGCTTGGGTTACGGTTTGAATATCAATTAGGATCCGGACGGTAATGTTAATCTCGTGTCCCTAGACCATTCTTTTCAAGGATCCCAAGGAGTGGCTGGAGAGCAGGGAGTCACCTGGAGGGTCATCAGCAGGTTCAAACCTCCAGCTCAAAACCAGCTCTGCATTAGACACCGCCACCAAGCTCCCCACACAGCACTTTCACAGGCCAGGTATTGTAATCCATCAGCACACTTATCCCCTTCTCTTCTCTTCTATCTTCTCTGCACCCTTCTCCTCTCAGGGTGCTTTGCTTTTCATCTGGGACTTCATTTTATCTTTTCATTGCAGATAATGGAATGAATATATACAAGAAGCCACCAATTTACAAACAAGGTATTTCATGCAACTTAATTGATGTCTGTGTGTTGACAGTTTAGTAATTTATTGTATACTGGCATAATATTTGACATTAAAAGGTAACATTGGATGTTTTTCTGTGAACATTTACTGTATATATCCTTGTGTTTGTGTGTGTGTGTGTCTCTAGATGTATTAGCATCCATCCCCCAGGGGAAACACATAGAGGATCTCATCATTGAGTCATCTAAATTCCCTGCCGCCCAGCCACCTGATCCCAACAAACCCTCCAAGATTGAGACAGATTACTGGCCCTGCCCCCCCTCCCTGGCTGCAGTTGGTAAGTCTCACACTATTAATCACAACTGTGAATAGTAATGAATAGGGTTGCAAAGCCACCGGTATTTTAACAAAGTAACTGTAATCTTCTGTAATTTTGCTAATTGACAGGTAATCTATGGTCATTTAGGTAATTTATACTTGAATAACTTTTAAAAAATGTATTCATATATAGTATAATTTTTGGGGAATATCTGTGTCCATATGGTCCATGAGTTTTTGGTGGATAGACCATATGGTTCAAGAGAACCTAATTTAATGAAAAAAGCATCTAATCAATAATGGGATAATTTTTTATTAACTCTGCAACTCTTTCATGCATTTCCTTTTGTTAATTTTTATTTTATTTTTACAAATGCCACCAGTTTGGTGCCAAAACATTTACAACAAAACACATTGAGGTAGTAAAATAAACTTCATGTTGAAACCTTCATATTAAACACCAATCGTATTCAATAAGTTGATGGTTTATATTTAGAATAATGTTTTACAGCTTTGTAATTCAGTTTTATATTTTTAAATAATTGTATTTTAAAATGTTATATACTTTACATGTGGTAAGGTCAAAGATAATTACAGATGCCTGTGATAATCTCAAGAACCCAAAAAGGTTTTATAAGATATGTCATCTTATAAAATTCCCCCAAATCTAGAAAATTACCAACATTTTGTTAGTTTACTGGCAAACTTTGAAAGTTTCCAGTAATATACTCTCCTTTTGCAACCCTAATAGTGAACGATTCCAGCCAGCAAGCACTTATAAAACATTGGTGGCTATGAGGCAGCCCACCGTTGTAGGTACAGTAAACTGATATCGGACCAGTGTCGCTAACCGTCATGGTGGCATGCCTCTAGCAACACAACAGCACACCGACCATCCTTAGCAGTTCCGCCAGTTAATGCTGCTCTTAGCCTGAAGTGTCGGCTACCGCTGTATAGCTGATGGCTAAAATTGGCAGTGGGCTGCTAACATTGCCGACGCCGGGCCGCTGATGAGCTACTAAGCTTCAATGAGGAGGTATAGTTAGGGTTGGTAGTGGAGAGTAATAGAGTAATAGAGCTTAGTAGAACCAGGGTTTCCTCTAACACTTGCCTCCCCTCTACCACAGAGACAGAGTGGAGGAAGAAGGCTGAGTCCCGGAGGAGGGAGGAGGGAGAGAGGGATGAGGAGGACGATGAATATGACAATGGAGACCTGCCCGATGATATGTGGGGACTACGGCAACTGCAGAAGCAGGAGCTCAACAAAGTACGGAACAGGTTTTTTTTGTAACAAATTCTCCCAAATTTGGCTACTGAACACACCTAAGTGTTTTCTTAAGTGTAACTCAATGATAGTGGTTGCTTTGAAAACCTTTTGACATTCTATATGTCTACCCTGCAGATTCAGTCGAACTTGGGAAAGATAATCTTGAAAGAGGAGCTGGATAAAGCTGTGCCCATCCGCAGGAAAACTCGCTCACTGCCTGACCGGACAGCAATGCACATGGGTAAGAGAGAGGCAGATTCACTATGTATACGTGAAAGTATGTTTATCAACCTTTTATGTTCAAGAGACCAGGAAACTAAGGTCCTTCTTCCTCGAAGGACTACTTATATTAACAATTTAACTTGTTTGACCAACAAGCAACATCCCAGGTAACCGGTGCTAATCCCCAGTGTAGGGGTTGACTAACACTGTGTTAGATTGTGACCTTCTGAGTGTGGTGGAAACGAGAAAGAAACACAAAATCACACATATGCTCCATTTAAAATTCTTTGTAGAAATGGTAAAGATTCCACACTTCCTCCACCTACAACATCGCTTGTGTCCCCCCATATGGCACCCTATTCCCTAGATTGTGTACTGCATTTGACCATGGGCCCTGGTCAAAAGTAGTGCACTATATGGGGAATAGTGTGGCATTAGGGACGAAAATCATCCACCCCCGACTTTGTCCTGCATCTTCTCTTCTCCGTGACAGCCTTTTATATTCTGTAAGTAAACATTGACATGCCAGACAGACTAGCCTGTAAAAGCATATCGCTCATCCGCCTTCACAGCTAGTTTCTGACAATGTTCTAGGCACGTTAAATGAGAACATTGCAAGAACAATGTGTCCAGTTTTCTGTGGATCAGGAGAGTATTCCATCAAAGGACAGCCAAACATACACATATAGACATGTTCTCAGAACATAAGATATTCATGTTCTAGACACGTTTCATGGAATGTTGGCAAACACATTTGTGTCCAGTTTTTTGTGGGTTGGGAGAATATTCCATCAACATCCCACCTAACACACAGAACATGGTTTCCATGTTCTCAGAGTATACAGTGCCTACAGAAAGTATTCACACCCCTTGATTTTTTCCACATTTTGTTGTGTTACAGCCTGAATTTAAAATTGATTTGTGTCACTGGCCAACACACACAATATCCCATCATGTCAGTGTTTGTAGAAATTAATACAAAAATGAAAAGTTGACATGTCTCGAGCCAATATGTCTTCAACCCCTTTGTTATGGCAAGCCTAAATAAGTTCAGGAGTAAAAAACAAGTCACATAACACTGTGTACCATAATAGTGTTTACATGATTTTTGAATGACTATCTCATCTCTACCCCACACATACGATTATCTGTATGGTCCTTCAGTCGAGCAGTCGAGCAGATTTACCAATGCCTTGCAAAGAAGGGCGCCTATTGGTAGATGGGTAATTTAAAAAGCAGAAATATGAGCATGGTGAACTTATTATTACACTTTGGGTGGTGTATCAAAACACCCAGTCATTACATAGATGCAGGTGTCCTTCCTAACTCAGTTGCCGGAGAGGAAGTAAACTGTTCAGGGATTTCACCATGAGTCCAATGGTGACTTTGAAACAGTTCGAGTTTAATGGCTGTGATAGGAGGAAACTGAGGATGGCTCACAAACATTGTAGTTACTCCACAATACTAACCTAAATGACAGAGAAAAGAAGGAAATCTGTAGTTTTTCCCCCCAAAAAACATCCTGTTTGCAATAAAGCACTAAAGTAAAACTGCAAAAGAATATTCCAAAGAAATGTACTTCATGTCCTGAATACAAAGCATTATGTTTGGGTCAAACACAATACATCACTTGAGTACCACTCTTCATATTTTCAAGCATGGTGGTGGCTACTTCATGTTATGGGTATGCTTGTCATCGGCAAGGACTAAGGATTTTTCTTTGACCCCCCCAGAGGAATTAGACTAGAGCTAACCACAGACAAAATTCTAGAGAGAAAAACCTGGTTCAGTCTGCTTTCTAACAGATACTGGGAGACAATTCCCCCTTTCAGCAGGACAGTAACCTAAAACACAAGGCCAAATATACACTGGAGTTGCTTACCAATACGACATATAATGTTCCTGAGTGGCCTAGTTACAGTTTTGACTTAAACCGGCTTGAAAATCTATGGCAAGACTTGAAAATTATCAACAAGGAACTGTACATAGCTTGAAGAATTTAAAAAAGAGTAATGTGCAAATATTGTAAGATCCAGACTTACCCCAAAAGACTGTAATCGCTGTCAACGGTGATTCTAAAATGTATTGACTCAGGGGTGTGAACACTTGTGTAAATTAGATATCTGCATTACATTTTCAATACATTTGCAAAAACGTCTAAACTACACAACATACACTTTAGTATTACTTTCTTAGCTACAGTATACATATCTACCTGGCATATTACATAATTTATGCAGCAGCATACAATAAATTTTTGGACTCACCTCAACTGTGCTCACTTGAACAGGAAGGTGGCACGGCGGTCCTTTGTGAGCAAATTTTGTCTTCAAAGTCTGGTATTCTCTGGATTTACGGTGCTTCAAATCAACTTGGAACTCGGGGAAAAAACAAGGTTGAATCATGATGTCATTGATCCTCAGGTCGTAGCACTAGAAAGAGGCCGGATTTACAATTCCGAGTTGGATGACCGTTCAAAACGTATTTTCCCAGCTCATTTATTCCAGACTTCCCAGTCGTCTTCAACTCACTGAAGTCAAGTTTTCCCAGTTCCGAAACAGTTGTTTTGAGTGCGGCACAAATCATGCTTAATTGACAGCATGGCCAATATTTATAATTTTAAACTTGGAAAAGAGACCCTTAATCCCAGATTTGGGACCACACAGCCCCTCCACTGAATAGCAGGCAAGTGATTGCTTTGTAATCCTAGCAGTTAGCCAATGTCACTGATTCCTTCCAAACCACTCATTGTTGAATTTGCGATTTCCAACTTCTTGTGTAATGTTTATGTCCAATGGCCGATGAGCACCGATACGTTTTATCTATAATTTCTATTCATTATTTCTCGCCATATGACAAGGATTAAAAAGGAATTGCCAGTAGATTGTCTACTTGATTCATGATGATGACTGCTAGCTAAGATTTTGAAAGTATGATGTTGACATGATCAGTCCAATCAAAGCTACTGTACATATAACATGATTTGACATAATTTCATCTGTGGCTAATGACCTTGAGCTTTGGATGAGCACTTCTAATGCAACTCTATGGTAGCACCCAAGGGGCTAGAATTTTGTACCTCTACCCATAGACTTGGCGGTGACATAGTGTCGCCATGACTGACAGAACACTGAGCCAATCACTGCGTGACCCTCTGTATTTTCTGCTGGCTAGCCCCACCACCACAGAAAGCACTGAGCTAGGCTACATTTTGGAGCTGCCTTAATCAAGAAAACAAAAAAAGAGGCCATGTTTGTATGCAGTTTTATTAACTCAATGATACATTGTTTGCAAACTGATATGTGACACTTATTAATGGTAAAATAACATGCAAAACAGGCAAGCCCCGTCTTGTTTTTAAAACAAGAGGTTACCACTGTGCAGGTGTATCATTAAAACAGGTTAATTTGCCCCAGACAACGATACAGAAAGTCCTTAAATTGTGGAAACAAGTCAATCAAATCAATAATTGACAGAGACATGGTGGTGTAGGAGGAAAATGCTGTAAACTAAGAGGTTGAGTTCAAATCCCAGATGAGAACATGTTGAGTAATAATTACTATATTAATGAACATGCACAATGTTGTCGAAGTGTGTCAAATATGTACATTTAAAACACTGTGTGTATGAGTATCCCTGAACTTGCCAACAGACAAAAACAGCTGTGATTGGATTAGTGGTTCACCAATTAGGGGCTTGGCAACAGTAACATGGGAGGTGCTTCTTTGGGACCTTCAAGCCTCGTCCTGACAACTGATACACAGAAATGTTCTTGCAACGTTCCCATGAAATGTGTCTAGAACATTAATATCTTAACAACCATATTCTGTGTATGTTTGGTGGGATGTTGATGGAATATTCTCCTAGCCCTTAGAAAACTGGACACAGGAATGTTCTTGCAACGTTCTCATGGAACATGTCTAGAAAATATATATCTAATATTGTGAGAACATGGCAACCAATGTCCTGTGTATGTTTGGTGGGACATTTGGTGGGACACATGAATGTTCTTGCCACGTCCCATAAAACGTATCTAGGACATTAATGTTGTACAGTATATTCTGTGAACATTGTAACCATGTTCTAGATAAGTTCTGCTTGACATTAAGGGAATGTTCTCCTAACTTTAACACCAAAACATGCTAAAAAAGGTTCTCAGAAGGATTTTGCTAATATAGATACAATGTTCCCCAAACTAACGGAAAACTGGAGACTTAAACATTAGAGGGAACATTAAGTTGTTAGCTGGGTATATTTTGGCCAAAGCGTTTGATACAGTAGATCATTCCATTCTTGTGGGCCGGCTAAGGAATATTGGTGTCTCTGAGGGGTCTTCGGGCCTGGTTTGCTAACTACCTCTCTCAAAGAGTATAAAGTATAAAGTCAGAAAATCTGCTGTCTCAGCCACTGCCTGTCACCAAGGGGGTACCCCAAGGCTCAATCGTAGGCCCCACACTCTTTTCAATTTACATCAACAACATAGCTCAGCCAGTAGGAAGCTCTCTCATCCATTTATATGCAGATGATACAGTCTTATACTCAGCTGGCCCCTCCCCGGATTTTGTGTTAAATGCTCTACAACAAAGCTTTATTTAGTGTCCAACAAGCTTTCTCTACCCTTAACTTTGTTCTGAACACCTCCAAAACAAATGTCATGTGGTTTGGTAAGAAGAATGCCCCTCTCCCCACAGGTGTGATTACTACCTCTGAGGTGTTTAGAGCTTGATGTCACCTCGTACAAGTACTTGGGAGTATGTCTAGATGGTACATTGTCCTTCTCTCAGCACATATCAAAGCAGCAGGCTAAAGTTAAATCTAGACTTGGTTTCCTCTATCGTAATCGCTCCTTTTTCACCCCAGCTGCCAAACTAACCCTGACCATCCTACCCATGCTAGATTACGGAGACATAATTTATAGGTCAGCAGGTAAGGGTGCTCTCGAGCAGCTAGATGTTCTTTACCATTCGGCCATCAGATTTGCCACCAATGCTCCTTATAGGACACATCACTGCACTCTATACTCCTCTGTAAAACTGGTCATCTCTGTTGACCCGTCGCAAAAGACCCACTGGTTGATGCTTATTTATAAAACCCCACTCTTAGGCCCCATTCCCCCCTATCTGAGATATCTACTGCAGCCCTCATCCTTCTGTCAGTCACATTCAGTTAAAGGTCCCCAAATCACACACATCACTGGGTCGCTCGTCTTTTCAGTTGGCTGCAGGTAGCGACTAGAACGAGCTGCAACAAACACTCAAACTGGACAGTTTTATCACAATCTCTTCATTCAAAACTCAATCATGGACACGCTTACTGACAATTGTGACTGTTTTGCGTGATGTATTGTTGTCTCTACCTTCTTGCCCTTTGTGCAGTTGTCTGTACCCATTAATGTGTGTAACATGTTTTGTGCTGCTACCATGTTGTGTTGCTACTATGTTGTGTTGCTACCATGCTGTGCTGTCATGTGTTGCTGCCTTGCTATGTTGTTGTCTTAGGTCTCTCTTTATGTAGTGTTCTCAATCTTGTCGTGATGTGTGTTTTGTCCTATATTTATAATGTTCTTTTTGAAATGTTTTATTTTTAAAATCCCAGCCTCCGTCCCCGCAGGGGGTCTTTTGCCTTTTGGTAGACCGTCATTGTAAATAAGAATTTGTTCTTAAATGACTTGCCTAGTTAAATAAAGGTTAAATAAATAAATACAAATATATTCCTCAGTGCTTGGAGTAGGGTGAAGTTGCCCCTAGATGCTGATCTTGGATCAGTTTTGCATTTAGCCCTCTCAAGGTTAAGGTTAGGATGGTGGAGGGAAGCTGATTCAAGATCTGTACATAGGGGAAACTTTACCCCGGGGCCTCTCAAGTGGCCAAGTGAAGATATGGGTTGTATAAAATACAGTATTCAATATCATCGCTCCTTGATTACACAATGCAGTGCCTATGATATTGATAGACATACATGTGATCTACATTCCTAGGGTCATCCTCCAATGCCTCCAAAAACATACATTTCCGAGCAACCAGTAGGAGTGGTCAGACCAGGGTGAGTAGAGGGTGCAAAGCATCTGGGCCAGTTTTCACAAAGTGTCTCAGAGTAGGAATAACTGATCTAGGGTCAGGTCCCCACTCTCCATACATTTTTTAAATTATGATTTAAAATACAAAACAGATCCTAGATCAGCACTATTGTGAGACACTGTGAACACCTGCCAGGGCCCGGTTTCACAAAAGCATGTTAAGGCTATGTTCATCGTTTGAACCTCCGTAGGAGCATTATTAGATCTCCAAGCTGTTTCTTAAAACCATCATTACTAAAGTTGCTTTTGAAAACACTTGTTATTTAATGGCTGCCTCAGACCACTTTTGGAACAGCTTCGTATGTTGTTAGATGCTTTTTTGCCCTTCCGCATCACTTTATACACAGAAGATCTCCGCTAAACACAAAATCTTTGTCTTTCTGTGATCTCCAATAACTTCAGAATGAATATGACTATGACTACAAATACGAAGTGGCCCATTTCTTTGCACAACAAGCGAAAGATATAAAGACGGTGAAAACCAAGATGACTGTATTAAAAGATACATCTAATAGACCTATATTTTCAAATGATATTGAAATCAATTTCATGTTAATTCAATGTAGTTTTATTTTGCTAATTGTATGCTACTGTCTGTAATTTTTGCCTCAATATATTTCATGATGATATTGTGCCAAATCTTGATTTAGTGCATTATTATAGGGTAATCATTAGAATAAGCCACCTCAATGTTCGTAGCCATAGGAGATAATATCTCTCTAGGAGCTGATCCGTTGGCAGTGTTGTGGAATACTTCTAATGTTAAGTTAAGATTGGAAAGGGAGAATGCTGATCTGAGAGAACTGCTTCCTTTCTTTCGATCCTATCGGTATCGACACAGGCCTCAACGATGCACAAATATTCTCTCTGCGTGGTCTTATGGGAAACGGATGCTACATCTTTGGCCATTGTAGGAAAAATGCATTGTTAAAACACTCGTAAACCTATGTTCCATCGCTGTCGGGAAACCGGGCCCTGGACATTATATCGCTGCTGACTGAAGTTCATAGCATTATTCTAAATTGACTAACACCAAAACCAGTGTTTCTCACAGCACTTCTAATGGTTTGTTCCATTCTGTGTGTAGCTCCAGTCTGCCGAGTTCACCCAATCTGACAGTGACAAAGGAGGACCAGGTAAGGCCTGGTGGTTCAATATGATTGGTTGACTTCCTATACTGTTACAATATCAGAACCCAACCAGTCATACAGATGTCGGATCTTAGTATGACCCACCTAGTCACAGGAGGAAAATAATCCTGCAGAAGGGGAATTTGAATGAATATTTAGAATCGCCGCCAGAGAGCAGCTGGAAGCGGTGTTTGTAGGCTAAACAATAACTTAGACAAGTCCACTGGGAGTCCGTTCAAGTAGTGTGGTGGAATTATTGTAATCAAAAGGAGACTTTTAGATTTCTTCAAAACAATCCAGCTTTATTATTTAATTACTGCAGTAATGGAGCTGGTTGGTAATCACCCCTGGAGGTGATTATTGAGAACTCAATGAGCTTGTTTGAGCCACAGCATCCTCCTTCAGTCTACATGACACACAACAGATGTATGGAATGGGTCACAAGGTTAAGATTTGTATGAAAGATACTTGTAATTCACAGCAGACAGTATATCCTGTAAAAACAGTTCTCATTGTGTAGAGACCTGTGTCTGGCCCCCAAACTCCATACTGGAGCCATCTCTCCCTGGTACCATATAGAACAGAAACATTAACTCATGCTCTGGAATGCTGTATCCCCAAAGACATCTTACATCTCCTGTCAGTGTTATCTCCCAGAGGCCCACTTTCTGTTCACACAGACACAATATAGTTATAATAACCCTCTATTATGTTGCATAAAACAACCATTTGATGCAATAAAAGCATTATCATAATCTTGTAATTTCCACCATATTAGCCAATGTAGGCTAGGTGCAAGCTACAGCGCGTCTCGTGAATTCTTATGTGGATGATAATAAATTGACATATTTGTAGGGGTAGATGTATTTTTAGTAAAGGGAAATAGGCAGAACAGGTAGAATAAATTATTGGTTGCCTCAGTGCCTGTGTGCAGTTGCAGCCGCTGACCCTGGCACACATATGCCAGAGTCAGCATGGGTTTGAATCTGGCCCACTGCCCTTTACATTTTTGGAGGAACTAGTACTTTTCTAGTTCCTCACTGCAGGCTTTACTTGTACTCAAGTCATTTAGGAAGGAAGTTACTTACTTTTAACTCAATTACATTTTACCAAATCACTTCAGTTACATAGATTTATATTATTATATCGTCGCTGTCAGATGAAAACCTTGTATCTCCAAATTAGGTGATTTTCATATTTTTACATTAATTCGTGTGATTGGTTCCCCTTTAAATCTCTGTATGAACATTCACACCCCTTGACAAATGAAATGTATGTAATATAGCTTTTCATCAATTTTTTTAAGTTCATTGGCTCTCAAAGTTGTCCGTCAAATCTCGTATCTCCACCACAGCTCTTGAAGTGAAGCGCAGGTCTTCACTCTTAATGATATATGTGTCTGTCTATCCCTGTTCTCTCCTCTCTGCACAGACCATACAAACGCTCCACACCGCGTGGCCGCTGCCACCCTAATCTGGTGGTCCCAGCGCGCACGACCCACGTGGAGTTCCAGGTCTCCGGTAGCCTCTGGAACTGCCGATCTGCAGCCAACAAGGCAGAGTTCATCTCAGCCTATGCCTCCCTCCAGTCTCTTGACTTCTTGGCACTGACAGAAACATGGATCACCACAGATAACACTGCTACTCCTACTGCTCTCTCTTCGTCTGCCCACGTGTTCTCGCACACCCCAAGAGCTTCTGGTCAGCGGGGTGGTGGCATCGGGATCCTTATCTCTCCCAAGTGGTCATTCTCTCTTTCTCCCCTTACCCATCTGTCTATCGCCTCCTTTGAATTTCATGCTGTCACAGTTACCAGCCCTTTCAAGCTTAACATCCTTATCATTTATCGCCCTCCAGGTCCCCTCGGAGAGTTCATCAATGAGCTTGATGTCTTGATAAGCTCCTTTCCTGAGGACGGCTCACCTCTCACAGTTCTGGGCGACTTTAACCTCCCCACGTCTACCTTTGACTCATTCCTCTCTGTCTCCTTCTTTCCACTCCTCTCCTCTTTTGACCTCACCCTCTCACCTTCCCCCCCTACTCACAAGGCAGGCAATACGCTCGACCTCATCTTTACTAGATGCTGTTTTTCCACTAACCTCATTGCAACTCCCCTCCAAGTCTCCGACCACTACCTTGTATCCTTTTCCCTCTCGCTCTCATCCAACACTTCCCATACTGCCCCTACTCGGATGGTATCGCGCCGTCCCAACCTTCGCTCTCTCTCCCCCGCTACTCTCTCCTCTTCCATCCTATCATCTCTTCCCTCTGCTCAAACCTTCTCCAACCTATCTCCTGATTCTGCCTCCTCAACCCTCCTCTCCTCCCTTTCTGCATCCTTTGACTCTCTATGTCCCCTATCTTCCAGGCCGGCTCGGTCCTCCCCTCCCGCTCCGTGGCTCGATGACTCATTGCGAGCTCACAGAACAGGGCTCCGGGCAGCCGAGCGGAAATGGAGGAAAACTCGCCTCCCTGCGGACCTGGCATCCTTTCACTCCCTCCTCTCTACATTTTCCACCTCTGTCTCTGCTGCTAAAGCCACTTTCTACCACTCTAAATTCCAAGCATCTGCCTCTAACCCTAGGAAGCTCTTTGCCACCTTTGCGAGAGTTGCACCCCTTCTGAAAAAACCTACACTCGATCCTCCGATGTCAACAATTACAGACCAGTATCCCTTCTTTCTTTTCTCTCCAAAACTCTTGAACGTGCCGTCCTTGGTCAGCTCTCCCGCTATCTCTCTCAGAATGACCTTCTTGATCCAAATCAGTCAGGTTTCAAGACTAGTCATTCAACTGAGACTGCTCTTCTCTGTATCACGGAGGCGCTCCGCACCGCTAAAGCTAACTCTCTCTCCTCTGCTCTCATCCTTCTAGACCTATCGGCTGCCTTCGATACTGTGAACCATCAGATCCTCCTCTCCACCCTCTCCGAGTTGGGCATCTCCGGCGCGGCCCACGCTTGGATTGCGTCCTACCTGACAGGTCGCTCCTACCAGGTGGCGTGAATCTGTCTCCTCACCACGCGCTCTCACCACTGGTGTCCCCCAGGGCTCTGTTCTAGGCCCTCTCCTATTCTCGCTATACACCAAGTCACTTGGCTCTGTCATAACCTCACATGGTCTCTCCTATCATTGCTATGCAGACGACACACAATTAATCTTCTCCTTTCCCCCTTCTGATGACCAGGTGGCGAATCGCATCTCTGCATGTCTGGCAGACATATCAGTGTGGATGACGGATCACCACCTCAAGCTGAACTTCGGCAAGATGGAGCTGCTCTTCCTCCCGGGGAAGGACTGCCCGTTCCATGATCTCGCCATCACGGTTGACAACTCCATTGTGTCCTCCTCCCAGAGCGCTAAGAACCTTGGCGTGATCCTGGACAACACCCTGTCGTTCTCAACTAACATCAAGGCGGTGGCCCGTTCCTGGAGGTTCATGCTCTACAACATCCGCAGAGTACGACCCTGCCTCACACAGGAAGCGGCGCAGGTCCTAATCCAGGCACTTGTCATCTCCCGTCTGGATTACTGCAACTCGCTGTTGACTGGGCTCCCTGCCTGTGCCATTAAACCCCTACAACTCATCCAGAACGCCGCAGCCCGTCTAGTGTTCAACCTTCCCAAGTTCTCTCACGTCACCCCGCTCCTCCGCTCTCTCCACTGGCTTCCAGTTGAAGCTCGCATCCGCTACAAGACCATGGTGCTTGCCTACGGAGCTGTGAGGGGAACGGCACCTCAGTACCTCCAGGCTCTGATCAGGCCCTACACTCAAATAAGGGCACTGCGTTCATCCACCTCTGGCCTGCTCGCCTCCCTACCACTGAGGAAGTACAGTTCCCGCTCAGCCCAGTCAAAACTGTTCGCTGCTCTGGCTCCCCAATGGTGGAACAAACTCCCTCATGACGCCAGGACAGCGGAGTCAATCACCACCTTCCGGAGACACCTGAAACCCCACCTCTTTAAGGAATACCTAGGATAGGATAAAGTAATCCTTCTCACCCCCCCCTCCCCCCCTTAAAATATTTAGATGCACTATTGTAAAGTGGCTGTTCCACTGTATGTCATAAGGTGAATGCACCAATTTGTAAGTCGCTCTGGATAAGAGCGTCTGCTAAATGACTTAAATGTAATGTAAATGTAATATTTTGGATACTCCTGATGATATTTTTGATCGTAGGTTCAGAGGTAAGTTGCACTTTAATTACCTTCTGCCTTTGTAATATTATATGTTTCTCAGATATAATTCTGCTGTTGAAATTATGTTTTGAGGGTGAGTGCAAATCAAATGGCTAGGTACTGTAACTAACTAGCTGCTAGTTCACTTTGGGTAACCCAGAATCTGACTAAGTTGAATCTCCTGTTTTTAGCTCCCCATATGATCTCTGCTTGTTGGCTCACTAGCCAACTTGTCATTGGCATAAAGAGTGAACATATTAATCAGATGTGTGTGGCAATAGCTAACTAGCTATCACATTAGGTTGCCACTCGATAATCTGTCTAAACTCGCTGCAGTGTCAACCATGCAGCTAGCTAACGTTAGCTAGATCATCCGGTCAGTCCAGCACAGCATCCTCCCATTACTTTGCTCTCTCTCTTTCTCTCGTGTGTGTCTAATGTAATTCCGTTTTTATGACAGGGTCTATAAGCACATCTGTCCGTGTATCATCTCAGTAAGCTTTTTGTGCCATATACTAGAAATACATTTGTGTGTTTTTTAAATATACAGTTTGTAGTGGCACAACCGAGGGGGAGGTAAATGGGCCTGCCAATAAAAGAAAAGACCCTTCAAAGTGGAAAGGAGAGGTTGAGATGAGGAGGATGGAGGGTAAATCCTACCTTGGCAGGGAAAAGATGATTGAGTTGACTATGGCAATTGATTATTTACAGTATTACTTACATGATTCTTACCTGAATTACCTACCTTGATGTTTAATTCCATGCTAAAATGTGTCTGATTTGCGTACTAGTAACATGATTGATAGTGACATTGACAGTGGTGTAAAGTATTTAAGTAAAAATACTTTAAAGTACTACTTAAGCAGTTTTTTGGGGTATCTGTACTTTACTATTTATATTTTTGATTACTTTTACTTTTACTCCACTACCTTCCTAAAGAAAATAATTTACTTTTTACTTCATACATTTTCCCTGAGTCCCAAAAGTACTTGTTACATTTTGAATGCTTAGCAGGAGAGAAACATTTTCCAAATCACGCACTTATCAAGAGAACATCCCTGGTCAACCCTACTTCCTCTGATCTGGCAGACTCACTAAATACTAATGCTTTGTTTGTGTGTGTGTGCCCCTGGCTACTCGTAAATTTAAAACAAGAAAACCGTGCTGTCTGGTTTTCTTAATATTAGGAATGTGAAATGATTTTTACTTATACTTTTGATACTTAAGTGTATTTTAAACCAAACACTTTTAAACTTTTACTCAAGTTGTATTTTACTGGTGACTTTTACTTTAGTTATTTTCTATCAAGGTATCTTTACCCTAGTATTTCGATATTGATTCTTGTTTGACTGTTGCAACACAAACCTGATCCTCCTTTATTTCATTCTGAGTGAAAAATAAAACATCACACTTGGTGTAAATCTTTTTAGTTGTCAAACACCATCACATGTATTTGAAATTATATTGGGAAATACATTTTCAGTAATGCTATTGAAAATATAAAATGATTCCAATGTCTCGTACCATTGACCTTTTTATGAAATTGATCACATTGATAGATTTTAAGTCAACTTTGAATAAGACTGTAATTGAAATTGTACAGTCTACAGACTTTGACAGTCTTATTTGGAGACTGCCTGTGCAGGAGGACGTTTGCAGGATGGCGCTGGCAGGATTAAATAATAAATTAATTAATGTCAAATCAATTGCACAAAGTTGTTGTCCTTTTTGTTTGCAGTCACAGTTTACCATAAGGTGTAAAAAAAAAATGCAAACTAAATTTATAACTAGTACTTAAGTCGTTTTCTGACCGGATACTTTTTCTATACTTGAGTAGTTTATTTTACTTGAATAAATTACACTACTTAGCACTACTTTTCCTTAAGTACAGAATTTCAGTACTCTACCCACCTCTGCAAATTATACATAGCAAATTATACATAGCCTAACTATAAAATGTTGGCAAGCTTCCACACCGAGGAAAGTTTATCGTTCTACAGTAGGCGTACATCTGTCAAACAACTGATTACCCAAATCAACTCAGCCAGGGAAACAAACAGTAGCCTATTATTGTTTTTTTACACATTTTATTATGTGACAATGAAGCATAGCATACAAAATGTACTCTATTGGAGTATAATTAAATAACAAGGGCCTATTGCAACCATCGATGGAACTAGATTATCGCCAGTTGATGTCCCGTTAAACCATCCATGTGCTAAATTCACCCACATCTGATCTCAATTGCAACCATTATTGGTCACCTCATTACCGCTCCCTAAAAGATGTCAGTGTTTACCTTAGTCAGAGATCTGTAAAATTACGAAATGCTCATGTCTCCGCACTAACAATGGGAGTTGTTGTCCAAAAGGCAGGAAAGGAAGGCAGGCAATAAGTCTATAGGTCTGCATGTTAAGCCCATATAAACGCATTGGGCTTATTCAGGACAGATTTTGTGCGAGAGTGAGCACTCTCACTCTGCCTCTTCCCCTCTGCCTTAGTCCTGCTTGCAACCAGTCTTTCAAGATATTGTCATGCTGGTGAAAGAGGACCCAAAAGCGACTTAACAGAAACAGAGTTTATTCAAGTCCAAACAGAAAACGACAAATCCTGAATCCTTAACAGGAAATGTCCAAACAGGGAATAACAGAAATCCTCTAGTCTGTAGAGGGGAATAACAGGAGAAGCGGCCACAGACTGCAGGGCGCTTCGGGTAGGCGCAGGCCGTAGCTGACAGAGACACCTGCTCACACGCAGCATCTGATGAAGGCAAAAACACGACAGGACAGGGCGATACACAATCACAGCACGGTGAATACTAAACAAGGAACCGACGGGACAGGAACGGAACACAAAGGAAGAAATAGGGACTCTAATCAGGGGAAAGGATCGGGAACAGGTGTGGGAAGACTAAATGATTGATTAGGGGAATAGGAACAGCTGGGAGCAGGAACGGAACGATAGAGAGAAGAGAGAGCGAGAGAGTGAGAGAGGGAGGGGGAGAGAGAGGGATAGAAAGAGGGAAAGAACCTAATAAGACCAGCAGAGGGAAACGAATAGAATGGGGAGCACAGGGACAAGACATGATAATAAATGACAAACATGACAGTACCCCCCCACTCACCGAGCGCCTCCTGGCGCACTCGAGGAGGAATCCTGGCGGCAACGGAGGAAATCATCGATGAGTGAACGGTCCAGCACGTCCCGAGACGGAACCCAACTCCTCTCCTCAGGACCGTAACCCTCCCAATCCACTAAGTATTGGTGACCCCGTCCCCGAGAACGCATGTCCATGATCTTATGTACCTTGTAAATAGGTGCGCTCTCGACAAGGACGGGAGGGGGGAGGGAAGACGAACGGGGTGCGAAGAAAGGGCTTAACACAGGAGACATGGAAGACAGGATGGACGCGACGAAGATGTCGCGGAAGAAGCAGTCGCACAGCGACAGGATTGACGACCTGGGAGACACGGAACGGACCAATGAACCGCGGAGTCAACTTACGAGAAGCTGTCGTAAGAGGAAGGTTGCGAGTGGAAAGCCACACTCTCTGGCCGCAACAATACCTTGGACTCTTAATCCTGCGTTTATTGGCGGCTCTCACAGTCTTCCCCGCAGACAAAGGCAGACCGGTAATGAAGTCTAAGGCGATGTGAGACCATGGTCGAGAAGGAATGGGGAGCGGTCTGAGACGACCGGCAGGAGGAGAGTTACCCGACTTAGTCTGCGCGCAGTCCGAACAAGCAGCCACGAAACGGCGCGTGTCACGCTCCTGAGTCGGCCACCAAAAGCGCTGGCGAATAGACGCAAGAGTGCCTCGAACACCGGGATGACCAGCTAACTTGGCAGAGTGAGCCCACTGAAGAACAGCCAGACGAGTGGAAACAGGAACGAAAAGGAGGTTACTAGGACAAGCGCGCGGCGACGCAGTGTGCGTGAGTGCTTGCTTAACCTGTCTTTCAATTCCCCAGACTGTTAACCCGACAACACGCCCATAAGGAAGAATCCCCTCGGGATCAGTAGAAGCCACAGAAGAACTAAACAGACGGGATAAGGCATCAGGCTTGGTGTTCTTGCTACCCGGACGGTAAGAAATCACAAACTCGAAACGAGCGAAAAACAACGCCCAACGAGCTTGACGGGCATTAAGTCGTTTGGCAGAACGGATGTACTCAAGGTTCTTATGGTCTGTCCAAACGACAAAAGGAACGGTCGCCCCCTCCAACCACTGTCGCCATTCGCCTAGGGCTAAGCGGATGGCGAGCAGTTCACGGTTACCCACATCATAGTTGCGCTCAGATGGCGACAGGCGATGAGAAAAATAAGCGCAAGGATGAACCTTATCGTCAGACTGGAAGCGCTGGGATAGAATGGCTCCCACGCCTACCTCTGAAGCGTCAACCTCGACAATGAATTGTCTAGTGACGTCAGGAGTAACGAGGATAGGAGCGGACGTAAAACGTTCTTTAAGAAGATCAAAAGCTCCCTGGGCGGAACCGGACCACTTAAAACACGTCTTGACAGAAGTAAGAGCTGTGAGAGGGGCAGCAACTTGACCGAAATTACGAATGAAACGCCGATAGAAATTAGCGAAACCTAAAAAGCGCTGCAACTCGACACGTGACCTTGGAACGGGCCAATCACTGACAGCTTGGACCTTAGCGGAATCCATCTGAATGCCTTCAGCGGAAATAACGGAACCGAGAAAAGTAACGGAGGAGACATGAAAAGAGCACTTCTCAGCCTTTACGTAGAGACAATTCTCTAAAAGGCGCTGTAGAACACGTCGAACGTGCTGAACATGAATCTCGAGTGACGGAGAAAAATCAGGATATCGTCAAGATAGACAAAAACAAAGATGTTCAGCATGTCTCTCAGAACATCATTAACTAATGCCTGAAAAACAGCTGGCGCATTGGCGAGACTGAACGGCAGAACCCGGTACTCAAAATGCCCTAACGGAGTGTTAAACGCCGTTTTCCACTCGTCCCCCTCTCTGATGCGCACGAGATGGTAAGCGTTACGAAGGTCCAACTTAGTAAAGCACCTGGCTCCCTGCAGAATCTCGAAGGCTGATGACATAAGGGGAAGCGGATAACGATTCTTAACCGTTATGTCATTCAGCCCTCGATAATCCACGCAGGGGCGCAGAGTACCGTCCTTCTTCTTAACAAAAAGAACCCCGCCCCGGCCGGAGAAGAAGAAGGCACTATGGTACCGGCGTCAAGAGACACAGACAAATAATCCTCGAGAGCCTTACGTTCGGAGCCGACAGAGAGTATAGTCTACCTCGAGGAGGAGTGGTCCCCGGAAGGAGATCAATACTACAATCATACGACCGGTGAGGAGGAAGGGAGTTGGCTCGGGACCGACTGAAGACCGTGCGCAGATCATGATATTCCTCCGGCACTCCTGTCAAATCGCCAGGTTCCTCCTGAGAAGTAGGGACAGAAGAAACGGGAGGGATGGCAGACATTAAACACTTCACATGACAAGAAACGTTCCAGGATAGGATAGAATTACTAGACCAATTAATAGAAGGATTATGACATACTAGCCAGGGATGACCCAAAACAACAGGTGTAAACGGTGAACGGAAAATCAAAAAAGAAATAGTCTCACTGTGGTTACCAGATACTGTGAGAGTTAAAGGTAGTGTCTCAAATTTGATACTGGGAAGATGACTACCATCTAAGGCAAACATGGGCGTAGGCTTGTCTAACGGTCTGAAAGGAATGTTATGTTTCCGAACCCATGCTTCGTCCATGAAACAACCCTCAGCCCCAGAGTCAATCAAGGCACTGCATGTAGCACCCGAACCGGTCCAGCGTAGATGGACCGACATAGTAGTACAAGATCTAGATGAAGAGACCTGAGTAGTAGCGCTCACCAGTAGCCCTCCGCTTACTGATGGGCTCTGGCCTCTTACTGGACATGAATTAACAAAATGTCCAGCAACTCCGCAATAGAGGCACAGGCGGTTGGTGATCCTCCGTTCCCTCTCCTTAGTCGAGATGCGAATCCCTCCCAGCTGCATGGGCTCAGTCTCAAAGCCAGAGGAGGGAGATGGTTGCGATGCGGAGCAGGGAAACACCGTTGATGCGAGCTCTCTTCCACGAGCCCGGTGACGAAGATCTACCCGTCGTTCTATGCGGATGGCGAGAGCAATCAAAGAGTCCACATCTGAAGGAACCTCCCGGGAGAGAATCTCATCCTTAACCACTGCGTGGAGTCCCTCCAGAAAACGAGCGAGCAGCGCCGGCTCGTTCCACTCACTAGAGGCAGCAAGAGTGCGAAACTCAATAGAATAATCCGTTATGGACCGTTCACCTTGGCATAAGGAAGCCAGGGCCCTAGAAGCCTCCCTACCAAAAACTGAACGGTCAAAAACCCGAATCATCTCCTCTTTAAAGTTCTGGAACTTGTTTGAACAATCAGCCCTTGCCTCCCAGATAGCTGTGCCCCATTCTCGAGCCCGGCCAGTAAGGAGTGAAATGACGTAAGCAACCCGAGCTCTCTCTCTAGAGTATGTGTTGGGTTGGAGAGAGAACACAATCTCACACTGCGTGAGAAAGGAGCGGCACTCAGTGGGCTGCCCGGAGTAGCAAGGTGGGTTATTAACCCTAGGTTCTGGAGGCTCGGCAGGCCAGGAAGTAACAGGTGGCACGAGACGTAGACTCTGGAACTGTCCAGAGAGGTCGGAAACCTGAGCGGCCAGGTTCTCCACGGCATGGCGAGCAGCAGACAATTCCTGCTCGTGTCTGCCGAGCATGGCTCCTTGGATCTTGACGGCAGTGTAACGAGCGTCTGAAGTCGCTGGGTCCATTCCTTGGTCGGTTCCTTCTGTCATGCTGGTGAAAGAGGACCCAAAAGCGACTTAACAGAAACAGAGTTTATTCAAGTCCAAACAGAAAACGACAAATCCTGAATCCTTAACAGGAAATGTCCAAACAGGGAATAACAGAAATCCTCTAGTCTGTAGAGGGGAATAACAGGAGAAGCGGCCACAGACTGCAGGTCGCTTCGGGTAGGCGCAGGCCGTAGCTGACAGAGACACCTGCTCACACGCAGCATCTGATGAAGGCAAAAACACGACAGGACAGGGCGATACACAATCACAGCACGGTGAATACTAAACAAGGAACCGACGGGACAGGAACGGAACACAAAGGAAGAAATAGGGACTCTAATCAGGGGAAAGGATCGGGAACAGGTGTGGGAAGACTAAATGATTGATTAGGGGAATAGGAACAGCTGGGAGCAGGAACGGAACGATAGAGAGAAGAGAGAGCGAGAGAGTGAGAGAGGGAGGAGGAGAGAGAGGGATAGAAAGAGGGAAAGAACCTAATAAGACCAGCAGAGGGAAACGAATAGAATGGGGAGCACAGGGACAAGACATGATAATAAATGACAAACATGACAGATATGTTCACCCTCTGATTGGTATTGTCATCAGAACAATCGTCCTTTTTTGAACAGACTAAGGGTGATTTGACAAGTATTTGACAAAGGATTTCCTCTACTGTGGCTATTTACCCAACACTTTCTATGAATGGAAATATTGGTGTAACCTAGTAAGCCTACTGTGATTATTTTATTGGTTTGCTATTTATATTATCTAAAAGTATCTGGTGGGTGTTTGGTCATTTCTTACCAATATCAGGGGTAAAATATACCTGACTGTCCATATTTGAAATGTGTAACTAAAAAGTGTATCAGGGGGTTTGATTTATTTGTGCCAGAAGGACGTCGGCCAGAATCAAACCCATGCTGACATGGTAGACCTATGTGCGCACTGAAGGCATCACCACTAACCACTAGACCACCACAGGCCATGGTTGAACAAACCTTTGACAGCTCATTCGTAACCTTAGGATACAATTCACACTTGTATGTCATAGCCTACTTGAGACCAATATCTATTTTGTGTTATTAAGCTATATAATGTGTATGGCTGCATTTCAAATACATTTTTGTACGGTGCATTCGAAAGTATTCAGACCCCTTTTTTCCAAATTTTGTTATGTTACTGACTTATTTTAAAATGTATTAAATGTTTGTTTTTCCTCATCAATATACACACAATACCCCATAATGACAAAGCAAAAACAGGTTTTTAGACATTTTTGCAAAAAAAAGGATGCCTTATTTATATACGTTTTCAGATCTTTTGCTATGAGACTCGAAAATGAGATCAGGTGCATCCTGATCATCCTTGATATGTTTCTACAACTTGATTGGAGGCCACCTGTAGTAAAATCAGTTGATTGGACATGATTTTCAAAAGCACACAGCTGTCTACATAAGGTCCCACAGTTGACAGTGCGTGTCAAAGCAAAAAACCAAGCTATTTTGTTGAAGGAATTGTCTGTAGAGATCCAAGACAGGATTGTGTCAATGCAAAGATCTGTGGCACTGAAGGTCCCCATAAACACAGTGGCCTCCATTTTTAAATGGAAGAAGTTTGGAACCACTAAGACTCTCCCTTGAGCTGGCCTCCCCACCAAACTGAGCAATTGGGAGAGAAGGGCCTTGGTCAGGGAGGTGACCAAGAACCAGATGGTCACTCTGACATAGTTCCTCTGTGGAGATGGGAGAACCAATTAGTCCTTTATGGTAGAGTGGCCAGATGGAAGCCACTCCTCAGTAAAAGGCATGTGACAGGCACCTACAGACTCTCAGACCATGAGAAACAAGATTCTCTGGTCTGATGAAACAAAGATTGAACTCTTTGGCCTGAATGCCAAGCGTTACGTCTGGAGGGAACCTGGTACCATCTCTACTGTGAAGCATGGTGGTGGCAGCATCATGCTGTGGGGATGTTATTCAGCGGCAGGTACTGGGAGACTAGTCAGGAATGAGGGAAAGATGAATGGGGCAAAGTACAGAACGATCCTTGATGCAGAGTGCTCAGGACCTCAGACAGACGGTTCACCTTCCAACAGAACAATGACCCTAAGTACACAGCCAAGACAACGCAGGAGTGCTTTGGGACAAGTCTCTGTCCTCGAGTGGCCCGGACTTGTACCCGATCGGACATCTCTGGAGAGACCTGAAAATAGCTGTGCAGCGACGCTCCCCATCCAACCTGACAGAGCTTGAGGATCTGCAGAGAAGAATGGGAGATGCTCCCCAAATATAGGTGTGCCAAGCTTGTAGTGTCCTACCCAAGAAGACTCGAGGCTGTAATCGGTGCCACAGGTGCTTCACAAGCATTTTGCTACACTCACAATAACATCTGCTAACCATGTGTATGTAACCAATTTTTTTTTTTTGAGTAAAGGTTCTGAATACTTTTGTAATATTTCCGGGTTTTATTTGTAATAAATTTACTAACATTTCTAAAAATCTTTTGTGTGTAGTTTGATGAGGAAAAAACAATTTTATCAATTTTAGAATAAGGCTTTAACGTAACAAAATGTGGAAAAAGTGAAGGGGATCTGAATACTTTCAGAATGCACTGTACATTTGAATGTTGCAGTAATAGGACCTAGGCCTAGCGTTTGAGCGAGTGAGAGAGAATATTATTTGATAGCAGGCCTGATCCCAATGACTCGACTACCCCCGCATGCTGATAAAGAGAACTGATCATTTCTATGCAATCATGAGGCTCATTTGAATGTCCTGATGCAGCAGGACAATTCTCCACAAGAAAGAGTGATCATCTTATTATCCGACATCTGTATGTAAGCATTTAAAGCATGAAACAGTGGACTGTATGTCAAGCACATTCTAACGCAGCATTTATTTTTCTCCACAGGCCTCCAGGTAAGAATGTTTGTACCAATGTCATCTGAAAACATGATATTAATCTTGTGTCGAGAGCCATTTGTCTACATTTGGTTCAAAACATTTTGCCATCTTGATTTAAACTGATGTGAATACTGTGTATGGTTAGTTCATTGTGTGTAACATGTTAACAGTTGTGCTATTTTGGCTGTTGTAATTTAGAATGGAGATTCTCAGAGAGGAAGAATGGACAGGGGAAACTCACTGCCAAGTGTGCTGGCTGAGAAGGTCAGGACATCTGCAGTTTGACATCCATTTCTGATCAGACTTGAAATGCTAGAAATGTGTTTTCCCTAATGTTGATCTGTTTTTCCACTATTCTTATAATTGCATAAGTACAATAAGCAGTCTTTAATGTCAGCTACAAACCTATCCATATCTTTACAATTCAGAAGGACATCTGTACATTAATGTTTACATCCCAAATGGCACTCTTCCCTATATAGTGGACTATGTAGGGAAAAGGGTGCCATTTGGGACACATCCAATGGCAAGCTTTGTGCTGACAGTATAAGCCTCTATAGATGCAGAGTTATGGCTTTGACCTTCCTTCTGAGATGGCTGACCAATTTTTCCATAGATATATCCATATGAAATGCTCCTAGTGACCCACAGGAGAAGGAATAAACTCCCACCAGGAGTAGACAGGATGAGACTGGAGGTAGGATCAGTACTCCCTTGCTTTATATCTCTAGAATAACTTAATTGTGCAAACCGCTGGCCATGTCGTTTAACACATTAGTTACAGTTAGGGTCTTGGGTGTAGGGGTGCCTCTAGTTGCTAATCTTGGGTCAGTTTAGCCTTTTCTTCACTATTGGTTAAGGTTTGGATTGGGGGAGGGGAAGATGATGCTAGATCTGTACCTTGGGGAAACTTAACCCCAGAGCAGGTTTTGTGATGTGGAGCATGTACAGGTAACTGCCAAAATAAAGAGAACACCAACATAGTGTCTTAATAAGTGGGCCACTACGAGCCAGAACAGCTTCGATGTATCTTGGCATAGATTCTACAAGTGATTAGAAGGCTATTGAAGGGATGCAACACCTTTCTTCCAGGACAAATGCCATAATTTGGTGTTTTGTTGATGGTGGTGGAAAATACTGTCTCAAGGGCCACTCCGGAATCTTCCATAAGTGTTAAATTGGGATGAGATCTGGTGACTGAGACGACCATGGCATATGGTTTACATTATTTTCATGCTCATCAAACCATTCAGTGACCACCCGTGCCCTGTGGATGGAGCCATTGTCATCCTATGGGGGCATAGCCATGGTAGACAAAATAATTTCCTGCCCAGCATTTATTTTATACATGACCCTAAGTATGATGTGATGTTAATTGCTTAATTAACTCAGGAACCACACCTGTGTGGAAGCACCTGCTTTCAAAATACTTTGTATCATCATTTACTTGCATTTTCATTATTTTGGCAGTTACCTGTAGATTGTGAAGTCTGTCTGATATATGATCTGGCCATCTCCTTTGTAGAGGCATCTGTCCATGGAGGAATTCCAGAATCTATTTGGGATGCCCATTGAGGAATTTGATCGCCTCTCCCTCTGGAAGCGGAATGACTTGAAGAAGAGGGTTTCCCTTTTTTAGTGAGGAGACCTACCTACACATCAAAAGCCACCACACTTCCTTGGGGAATTAGATAAACTGTCCAATGCAACAACCCAGGAAGGGAGATTAAATGAATGTCTGTCATATCTTTGCCAAATCGGATGCTTTGAATCCCCATTCCTTATATCAACTCTATAACAACTCTATAAAGGGTCAGAGCCTTCATATACTCTTGAATTGTAGTTGCAGCAGCAGAGAAGAAACCTAATAAGAGGACAGAGGCTTGGGCCAAGTAGAGATTTCATGAAGTCTTTGTATTTGGTCCGTACTGACAGGCCCACCAATAGAGTTAGATTGGACTGCCCATATATATACCTACAGTAAGCTGTTTTACTGCTAATCAAAGTTATGGATGGCTAATTCTCAGTTACTAGAGCACTGCCACATGTGAAGCCATATCGATTTATTAATTAAACCACAAATACCAATAAAATATTTTTGTTTATAGAATTGGAGCACTAGATGGATGCCTCAATTTCAATACACCTTGCAAAATTCCCTATTTCAAAATACAAACATTGCACTAAGCTGAATAGTCCACTTATTTTTTTAAATAAATAACCATTTGAAGTGTAAATCAATAATTTGTAAATCAATAGTTAAAGTTTTTTAAGGTGTGCTGGTTTAGTCTATTGTGTCCCAAATGGTACTTTATTCTCATGTAGTACAAACCTTTTGACCAGGGCCCACAGGGCTCCCATAAGGCTCTGGTCAAAAGTAGTGAACTACATAGTGAATAGGGTGCCATTTGTGATGCACAATACAATCTGTCAGACTCAGTCACTCTACACATCAGGTGTAGATTTATAGAACATAAAACCTTACCTCCAAGATGTCTGCATCTTAACCCTATCCAGACATGCAAACATACAAATGATCAAAATCATCCACGACTTATAGCCAATATAGGTTTCTTACTAAATGATTGTCTAAACAGTACATATTGCCCAAAAAGTGTGCTCTTATTATTTTACTACTGGTATGTTGGATGAAGTGCCGTTTTTCTGTTTTAAAAGGTGAGAACATTAAGGAGTATTCATAGAATAAGTTAGCTTCAAAATCTTGTTGGACGCTTACCTTTACAACACTGGCCACTGACCTGTTTATATATATATATCAAGTTTGTACACCACTCCAGAAGGGTTTTAGACATGTTGCTTTTGTGACCAAATAATGTACAGCTATTTTTTTATTAGAAAAAAAATCCTTTCATGTATCAATACAAGAATGTAGGGTAAATAAACACATTCATCATTAAAAATAAGGAAGATAACCACCTCCCTTACAAATGCACTACATTGGAATGAGGACAGGAGGACAATGGACTAGGAGGGTCACCACTGGGGGAACAGAAGGAGTTGAGAGCAAGAGACACAAGGGGCTGCTTCCTGTGTTCCGCTATGACCACATCAACCTCCATATTGGACTGAAGCAGTGGCCGGGTGGAGGTGTGGCCTCTTATACCCCCTAACTGACAATGCCATGGCACAAAAAAACAAATATTTGAGTCCTTTAGCCTACATCCATCCGAGGCCAGCCTTTCTGTCCACTTTCCCTGTGCCTTGAATGCTACAGTCGAGTTCTTCCCAAATGGCACCCTATTTGGAATATAGTGCACTACTTTTGACCAGGGCCAATAGGACTCTGGTCAAAAGTAGTGCACTATTTAGGTGCACTACATATTGTGCCATTTGGGACATAGTTACAGTGTGGAGCCTGTTAAGGTCCTGGTCAGGCCTCACTCCAGTCATTTTTCTTATCATCAGGTGAGGTGGTAGCAAAGACACTGTCACAAAATGTTTTGAGTTGGCACACATCTGATGTGCCTCTAGAGCCCCGACTAGGGATGTATGAAAGTTAACCATGGAGCATCAGTGTATTCTATCTAATAACATTTTTGAGTGGTCATTGCACATATCCACTTTGTGACTGCTTTGCTTTTGGTTTTAGTTCTGCCTGTGTTTTTGAAAGACAAGGGGCCCGGAAGGATTGCATTATGAACAAGCCCTTGAGCTGGAAACTGTTCACTCGATGGTGAGGGTAATAGACAATCTTCTAGATTCCATGCTCCAGTATATAATATCGATGACATTATCTTTACCAATGTGATACTGAGGATACACCCTATTCATAATGCTTTCAAATGCTCTCACTGTATCAAGCATGGTAGTTAAGACATTGTCACAGCATCATCTTAGCTTATCTTCATGCTTTGTATGTGAAAGTAGGCTGGGGAAACATTTTAAGGAAATATTGAGTTAGAGTGATTGGTTTGTACCTCACTTCCTAGGTTTTTTTGAATCTGTAAGTCATTAAAATACTGAGTTTTTTAAATGTAGTTTTAGATTAACCTGATTTGATAACTAATATAATGACAAAAGTGTATATGATTGATTAGTACCATTGCAAGATTGAGCTCAGATATTGTACATTGTTTTGTGTATTCTGATGCAACTAGGGTGCAAAACATACACAGCAATGAATGCACACAAGCATATATTCTCATTTAGACTAAGGTGAAAGAGGACTGAAATGATCAATGGTGAGTGGAAATAAAATGCATTTTTTGGTTTGAGGAAAATGTATTTTCCATCTTTGTGTAGGCTATATATTGTTGGTCGTTGGCATCTCCAGTAAGGGTGATTGAAACATGTTTGCTATGTCTGGCCTTAACTTAAAAGGAGAGTTTACCCAAATTATAAAATTACACAAATTTCCTTACCCTGTAAGCAGTCTATGGACAATGTATGACAGCAATCCATGCTTTGGTTTTGTTTACCTGTTTCAAATACTAACTTTGTAGCATTCGAGGCACATATCCAATGGAAGTCAATGGGAAAAATATTCACGTTTTCACACTTCATGTCCAAATCATCCTAAAGTATAAAATAAAAATATTTTTGTACCTCAATTAAGTTACTTAGCAATGATTTGGACATGGTGTGAAAATGCTTATGTTGTTCCCATGGACTTTTATTGGATTTGTGCCACAAATGCACAAAAGAAAACAGGTAAACAAAACCAAACCAAAGCGAGGATTGCTGTAATACCTTGTCCATAGAATGCTTACAGGATAAGGAAACCAATATGTAATTTTGTCATTTGGGTGAACTATCCATTTATCTTTACTTAGCACACACGCGTCATGCCCATAGGGGGCATGCCCATAGGGGGCACCTGCCCCCTCAGATTTGTAATTAGCCACTAGCCACCTATACATTTTACGAAGTTGGCTTTAGCTAGCCCAGATAGATTCCCAATCTTCCAACCTCATAACTAGGTACCAATAAGCCATTTCAGGCCATCAATAAAGTTAGAGTAGATTGCTTGTCTAACTATTTTAGCTGGCAAAAGTGGTAGACTTTAGAAAAGCAATCAATTAGTAAATGTACTGAATAAGCATAACCTTCCTTTCAATCTTTTTACCCAGATTTTAGCAGAGATGTAGAGAAGCATACCCCCCCCCCCACAAAAAAAACACCAGTCAGGAGGATACAGACAGCTCAAGAGGGATGCTTAGAAATGTAGAACAATACATATATTTTTGACATAGAATTAAGCATAATGATTATTGCTCTAGATTGCAGGGAAAGCTATTTCAGGTGTTTGAAAAATGCTAAATTCTCCAACTTCAGGATATCATCCTCTAGCCATCCTCACATACTTTGTGCTCCCTCAGATTTTGGGGGTGCATGACCCACCCATCACACACATACACACACACGCCACCTCCCCAGTGGTCCTCCGCCCCTAGTGGTCGCTTTATGTAGATTTTTTTTGCAATAGTGAGAAGGGGAGTGACTTATGGTTTTTGCTGGTCAACGAGTTGAGCTGGAGTTTCACTGTTGACTAGCCTAGTCTCATCACCTCAACCTATAGAACCTCAAGCTAAAATATTCTCGTCGGAGAGAACTGTGGCTCATATTGGACACAGCTATGATATCGGGGGAAAAATAAACTTCCCAGGGACGCTTTGAGCATTTCCAGGGATGGACAAACAAAAAGGTAGGCTGAACATCAGTGGGATGCAAGGGGACTATCCATTTATTCAATAAATACAGACAGCAATACCTATCCATGGGCATTCATTGCACCGATTTGTTTTTGTTAAGTAGGCTACCAGGATACGTCACACGGCATGCTTCATTGTATGAGTTTTAACCGTTCTAGTAAATTATCTTCCAAGCTGTATTCATTTTGATCAACATCTAGCCTACCTGGCATGACTTATGGGCTATCACTTTCTTATTATATGCATAACCATTAGGTCTTCAAGTAGGTTAACTGATTGGGATATAACTCAGGCTACTAGCCTATATATTACTATGATATTACATAAATGCATATACATTTTTTCCACGTTGTGGCATTTTCTTTGGGCGCAACAGTGCAGCCGCAATGCTACAAAATGTAGCGAAGAGAAATGTGAAAGTAGAGCCCTGTTTAACATGAGTGCGCACCACCTGCTTAATTAGGCCAACAGTTAATAATCAGTCCATGAATTTAGCTATTTGGAATTTAGTGACACTGGACTCATTGGCTAATGCAGGAAGTTTTATTGACGCCATGGAAGTCCAAAAAAAAGAGCTCATGTGAGTGGCCTTGAGTCCATCGTGTTTTTCAGTGAGATAATGTGTGTGACTCGGTGGTTTCTATCATGGAATAGCGGAAGAAAAGCAATCGGAAATACCCTACTCTGTTTTCCCAACAACTACGAAATCTCCAGAGAGAAAAACCAGTAGGATTGTTTATTTTAAGGGTAAAGTCTGGCCCATTTAAATTCTCAAGGAGTTAAAGGAGTTCTCAGAAGCACTGAAGCAACTTGTTTTACCTTGAATTAACAGGCTTTTTATTTAGCTTTCAGTGCTCCAAAACTCACCCTGTTTGGAAACAAAATTACATCATGGATAATATTACATCCTGACCAGACACATGGCCTGCATCTCTTTCACTGCTCCACAAATGCTAATCAGAGCAGCTTTTTCTCTTCACCGCTTTCCTTCTACCCAATTGCTGTCATTATCTGGTCACCACTGGATGAAAAGGAAAACAAGCGCAGGCTCTCCACCCAAAACAGACAAGCTGCAAGACACACTCACCCACTCACATTCTGTCTTCTCTCTGTCCCTCTCTCTCTCGCACACACAAATTGCATTTGGGTGGCATTAAACACTTCAGCCTTTCTTCAGTCTTGACCAGAAATAGACTTTACCCATGAAATTCAACATTCACACAGCTTGAGTGAATTGTTCTTAAGGTAGGTGATTGTGTACAGCTTAAAGCCATCATGCCAAAGCTGACAGTCTGTCAGCCATTGCCCCATAGCCACAGATTGTATATATTGCTGATCTCAGTTTTGATCATGTGTACATATGTGTGGCAAACACACAGCAACTTCAAAGGCTGCTGTGCCAAGCCCATAGCAGCCCAGGAACAGGATGTTGTGTTGATGGTAGGATAGAGACCTCTTTAATTTAGGAGATCAACATTCCTCATTAAGATACATCTACTTTTCACCATCTTGCCGCTTCTAAAGAGCACGCATACACACACACACACACACACACCTCAACCCACCGACCCCATTACAGAGTCCCTCATTTAGAGACTAGGCACAACAGAGCAGGAACTCTTCTGTCACCATTGAAGACTTTTCATAGCTTTACATCAACAACACATGAATGTCCTAACATAGCTTTAGCCCAGGCATAGTCATTGCGTGTAATCAAAAATAATGTGTTGTGTTTTCCTCAGTCAGCTGAATGTGCCGCTTAGTTCATAGAACCTTGGTTATGTGAGTAACCCCAGAGTAGCCTTATTAGCGGCTGGGACAAACAAAGCGGGAAAAGTGGATTGTAGCGCTTCTGGCGCATCTCAAAATCGTTTCCTTCCTATGAATTTGGCTCTGTAATTTAAGGAGCTATTAGCAACTATAACCACATCCCTGAAAGCCAGGACTCTCAGGAACACGTACATGTCTTCTGTTTCCACCTACGACACAAGCTGTGCAGAGTAACTGAGGGAAATTAACTGATTCTCCACAAACGATCATAAATAAGATTGTTTGATGATCATCCCTGATGTTTTTCTGAACTTTCCAATAGCTTTCTGGTGTATTTTAATCACTCCAAACCAAACTTCCTTCAGACACAAATGTGCCATTACCTGATTTGACACACACAAGCGGTTAAAAGTTTTAAAACACCTACTAATTCAAGTTTTTTTTATTTAAATTGCACTATTTTCTACATTGTAGAACAATGGTGAAGACGTCAAAACTATGAAATAACATATGGAATCATGTAGTAACCAAAAAAAGTGTTAAACAAATCAAAATATATTTTATATTTGTCACGCCCTGACCTTAGAGATCCCTGTTTATTCTCTATATTTTGGTTAGGTCAGGGTGTGACTAGGGTGGGTACTCTAGTTTTTGTATATTTATGTTTTCTTATTCATTTTTGGCCGAGTATGGTTCCCAATCAGAGGCAGCTGTCTATCGTTGTGTCTGATTGGGGATCATACTTAGGCAGCCCTTTTTTCCCACCTTCAGTTGTGGGATCTTGTCTCTATTTGGTTGCATGTATTTTCTCACTACAAAGCTTTTCGTTCATTGTATTGTTCATTGTTTTTTTTGCTGGTTTACATTTTAATAAAATATGATGAACTCAAATCAAGCTGTGCCTTGGTCTACCCTTAACGACGAACGCTACAATATTTGAGATGATTCAAATAGCCACCCTTTGTCTTGATGACAGCTTTGCACACTCTTGGCATTCTCTCAAACAGCTTCACCTAGGTGTTCTAAAATTTTTGACCGGTAGTGTATCTTGTGCTATAACTTTGATTGAAATAATGGCAATAAGGTCAAATTCTAAAGATTCATCAAATTATATTGCACATTTTTTTTTGATACCCAATTGTCCTAAAATAGAGAATTGGATAATGAAATAGCTTGATGGTCCATGTTAATAGAATCTTAAATATCATGTATAAACCCATTTAATATAACGTCTGAGTCAATTTGACTTTGTGACCCCCCCAGACCCCGTTCTTTGAATGGTATGGCAGGTCGCCCAGTGATTTTGCTTTACAAAAGTGATTCCCTCAGAAAGTTTTGTGACTACCACTGCTTTAGTCCCTTATTTTACATTGTGGAGTGGAGGTCTCAAGCATTTTTAAATGTGGAAAATGCTACCAGTTTAAAGCAGCATTAGTTTTGTAAATATATAGTTGAAAAGCTCCCACTTGAAAACATGACTTATGTATAATGATCTTCAAAGTCCACTGATTTAGCATATTCTGTCAATGGTCTCTCTGTGTGGTTTGAAATGAATGGTCACCTACTTTGAAGACCAGAAACAACAGGGCCAGTGATCTCAATGCAAATTAAATAAGTTTTCCTCAAGCCTTGTACACCTCTGGGATGGTTTCAGTGAACAATCCTTCAGGGCCTGTATTTATAGTGGGAGTGCTGATCTAGGAACAGTTTAGCCTTTTAGATCATAATATATATATGATTACATGGATAAGGGGGAACTGATTCTAGATCAGCACTCCTATTCAGATACTTTATGAATACTGGCCCATGTTTCCCCTTTCTAAAAACACCACATTTGAAAATAACGTGGTTTTCAGACACGTGTGTAGTTTCATGTGTGTTTTTCCCTCTTCTGAAGATGTGTGATGTGTATGATAACATAGTGCACAGAAAAAAAACTTTTGCGGTTAAATTCCCATGTACTGAATAAAACATACAAGTTAAATGGGTTTCCATGACCTTTTCAACTATACTGATGGTTTTCTCACAAAAATAAATGTTCTGTTTCCATCAGGCCTGTCATGAAATGTTTTATCCAAAGTATTTTACTCACGTAAAAAGGTTGGAAATGTGGTTACTACAACAACAAAAAATTGCATCACTATTATTCTACAATGTAGAAAATAGTCAAAATAAAGAAAAACCCTTGAATGAGTGTTCTAAAATCTTTGACCGGTAGTGTATACAGAACAGAATGAGGTATAAACAAAGAATATTTATTGAATATAATATTTTCAATAGAATCTTAAGATAAGTGAATATTAACATTAACATAAATAAGAAATTGTGTTAAATATAAATGTAGAATTTCTATTCTTTGTTCTTAACTGACTTTGTTCTTAACTGACTTTCCAAGTTAAATAAAGGTTACACACACACCACACTGACCAAAAAGTTATTTTGTTGGCATTTACATATGTCCCCATTACCAGTCTAACATAATCAAAACCTATTTCATTCACTTACTTGCTGTGCTGTTTCATTGTTCATTTGTTCAGTTGTTTTCATTCTTAACCAGGATTTCTATGGAAAGCCGTTTGGGTCTTTGTATTTCAAAAAAGGTACATGTGAAATTGTTGACCAATTTTTGTTGACCAATCAGGACCTGAATATGACTGCACGTCACATAATAATTTAACCCGTTCATAATATTTTTACGTAGTTATTACAGATTGACGACACTATCACTCATATTTCATATGTCACAGAGATGCTATGATACTGGTAAAGTTGTCTTGCGCACCTACAGTGCTGGTCATAAAAAAAGCTAGCTAGTTCATGGATGCAAACAATTCTCTTCCCTAAAAGCATAGCAACTATATAGCTAGGTGTCATCATCTAAAATAACCTTAATTTATAATACAGTTCTTATTTGATTAATGGTAGTTGGACCTATCTATGTGAAGCTAGCAACAATAAGGATTAGCCACAATAGTGGAGTTTGCGGTTAGTCTACAAAATAAAAGTATGTCATTGACACAGATGCAATTGAATAGAAATATTAGATTTATGCCATAACTGAATAGATTATGCAAAACGAGGTTGGAATGTTGTTATATAAAATCAACAAAAGATAACAATTAGTTCATTTGACAAAAATCTGTTGAAATCAATTTGGATGTTTTGTACTTGTAGAATTGCACTGGGGGCATACTTATTTCACTGTACAACCTTACCTTTGGATTGTGAATCAATGACATGGGGTATCAGTCTACTCAGTGACACCCAGAGAACATTAGCATTGTAGCTCTTATTGCGGGACTGTGTATTGAGCCATATTTATTGCCAACCTATGTGTATTGAACACTATTCCTGAGGAAATACAATACTGCGTGGATGTTTTAGAGTCTGATACCTCTGAGGAGGATGTTAGGAAAAAATATTGAGTAGACTGTTACCCCATTTCATTGATCCCAAATCCTTAGGTAAAGCTGTACAGTGTTAATCTGCAAAATTGTATTATTCGCCTACCTCCTCATGCCTTTTGCACACATTGTATATAGACTGCCCATTTTTTTTCTACTGTGTTATTGACTTGTTAATTGTTTACTCCATGTGTAACTCTGTGTTGTCTGTTCACACTGCTATGCTTTATTTTGGCCAGGTCGCAGTTGCAAATGAGAACTTGTTCTCAACTAGCCTACCTGGTTAAATAAAGGTGAGAAAAAAAAATGTCAATACACACAATAGGCTGACTGGGGAGTCGATTTCACACAGTCACAGTCCTGCGATAAGAGCTACAACGCTAATATTTGGGTAAACTCTTCACAGTTGTGTTCTGTGGGTGTCACCGAGTAGACTGATACCCCATTTCATTGCTTCACGTTCCAACCTTATTTAACATTATCTAGTCTAAATATGGCATAATTCCACCATTTGTAACCTTCATCACTTTCAAATAGGTACTTTTATTTTGAAGGTAAACTGCAAATTACACTATTGTGCATAATCCTTATTGTGGCTAGCTTCACAACACATAACCCGGTCAGGTCAAGCCTCACTCACCAGATGAAGCTAGCTGTCTGCTTATAATGTTAGCTTTGGGTTAGGGTTATGTATGGTTAAGTAGCTGGCTAGCTATTTATTTTCATGAACTGAAGTTCAATTTCAATAGGCGAATAACAAGTGGCTACCTAGCTAATACTTACTCTCAAGGATTCCTAAATCATTGCTAAGAATAGTGAAAATGACTGCAGTTTCTACTGGTCATCGTTTTAAGGCTGGTTGTATTGGTGCTAGCTAGGTACCAAGCTAAGGCTAGCTAGCTACCCCAGAAGTTGCAGTCGAACAAATGATGCTTTATTACCAACGCGGTATTGTAAACACATTGTTCGTGGCCGGTGTTTGCAGACTTTTTTGTACAGCTTTGACAGTGCCATTATAGTAGTGGTGGCGCTTGGTTTGCATGTGCAAATTCAGAACACACAACATTCTATAATAGAACGGTGTTATTTGACGTGTCAAATTAAAAGCTTATTTAACGCGTCAAATAGTGTTTCCGTCTAATAGTGTTATTTGACGTGTATCTTTTTTGACACTCAAAGGCCCAAACCGCATTCTATAGTATGTCGTGAAGCTAATAGCAGTGACGCTATCACAGTGTAACTCCGGTAGGGCACCATCTGAACAACAGCGCACTTGGCAACGTTAGTGTGTTCCGCCGGTGCTTGACCAGTCGTGAAAGCCAACATCACCCACGACAGAGAACGGTTGATTGTCAAGGGCAATGAATTCCATTATCTTGGCATTAATAGATTTCGCCTTTGAGTTGTCTCGCTGAAATGATTGATCAACTTGTTGACTGCTCGATCCACACAGCAGACTTTGTGGGCTAGGTTAGGAATACTGTATTGCACATGTAGCGCAAAATTGTACGTGGTATCATTATGTCATGTGCCTACGTTATATAGGTATGCGCGTCGGCTTTGACATCGGTTTTTCACATCGATGTAAAACTAGACATCGGGCCGATACCAATGTTGGCATTTTTATCTAATATCGTCCGATTTGTTCACCGATATATCGTGCATCCCTAGTCCAGTCCTCATAATATTATATAAGTAGCTTTGTCTATACAATACAAACATAAGCCTATAGGAAATGGCTACAGATATATGTCTTAAAATAGTAAAATAAAATCTATACAGCTATGTGATTAGCTTTGGCTATATAATGTAAACATAAGCCTTTAGGCTATGTCTGCAGCTATATGTAAAATAAAACCTATACAGCTGTGTGATTAAATTTGGTTCCCTCTACAGCCTGGGCATTTTCAGCATCAGCATGGGTACCAGTCTATCTGGACTGTCTGGAAGAAATTGAGAAAGTATGTCACATAGTTAAGCAGTCATTTACACAAATGCACTTCTGCCATACAATGTTACATTTTATTGCGTTTAAACATTTTAAATGATTGAATAAAAATCATACCATCAAAATATTAATCTTCTCCACTTTCTTGAGGCAAAATCATCAATGTCGTCATCATGATTTATGCTCATGGTGGCCAGACCGCTCAAACGTTCCTGTGACATGAAAGACCACAGGTAGCTTTTGATGAGTTTTAATTTTGAAAAGCTCCTCTCTGCCGATGCTACTGGTAGGGTGACTGCAATTCTTAGGGCTATCCAAAGGTTAGGATAGAGTTTTTCTCACAGAGAAAGGAAAGCAGCTCAATGGCAGTCATCTTATCTTATGGCAGATCAGGTAAATTCTGAATCTCGTGCCAGATCCATTCCACTGATGTCACAGTCATCTCTGAAGGTTAGTGTTTTCAACTTCCATGTGGTGAGCCTTTAAAGATTCACTGGACATCTGAGAGGCAGTGCTGAAGTTCAACAGCACTCCATATTTGGTTTTCACCTGGTTGAGTGTTTCAAATCTCTCATCCATGGATGTCACAGCAGAGTCGACTACAGTGTTGAAGTAGTTGACTTCAAGGTTTTTCAGTGCATCAGTCACTGATTCATCAGGAGCCTCGTAGCCGAAATGCTTCTTGCTGTTTCCCAGTGTCTTCTCTTTCAGAACAGCCTCCACATTTTTTAAATATTTTTTATTTATTTTACCTTTATTTAACCAGGCAAGTCAGTTATTTCCAATTTGTAAGTCGCTCTGGATAAGAGCGTCTGCTAAATGACTTAAATGTAAATGTAAATGTAGTTAAGAACATATTCTTATTTTCAATGACGGCCTGGGAACAGTGGGTTAACTGCCTGTTCAGGGGCAGAACGACAGATTTGTACCTTGTCAGCTCGGGGGGTTTGAACTTGCAAACTTCCGGTTACTAGTCCAACGCTCTAACCACTAGGCTACGCTGCCGCCCATTTCTTCACAAATGCTTTTGGCTGTTGTCTGGGCCTCAGAGAATCCAGTTTCCCAGTATATTGTGAGGGAGGCCTTTGCATTTGAGATCAAATTCATTGCGATATCCAACTGCATTGAGGCGGATTGGAGGTGCTTGTTTACCTTGTTTGTCATTGTCAGTAACTCACACCATATGACACAGCAAATCAAGAAGCGGTAGGACCCAAGTGCTTGTGCCTCCACTTTGGTCACAGGATCGTTGACCGTCTGTCTGGCTTCCAGTAAAGCCTCCCAAACCTCAGAAGCCTGATACCTGATTGCATGAGCCTACTCTCCCATCTTGTGTCACTACATGAATTCATATTTATGTTCCTGTGTTTTTCAAAACACCTCCATCTTTGTATGCCAGCTGAAAAGAAGGTGAGGAGCTTTTGCACATGCCCAAAAAACCCAACCGCATCTTTTGAAGATTTGGCAGCATCTGCAATGACAAGGTTTAGAGTAGGTGCTCCACATGGGACGAACACAGCTCTGGGATTTTGTTTTTGCAGTCTGGCTTGTATCCCTTGGTGCTTGCCCTTCGTGTTGGCCCCGTTATCATAAACTTTCCCTCTGCAGTCTTCATATGGAATCTTCAGCTCGTTCAGCTTATCTAAGATGACAGTGGACAGATTCAAGCCTGTTGTAACCTCAACATTCACAAAGCAGAGGAAGTGCTCCTTGATCTCTGGCTTTTCCTTTAAAGCCACGCTTCTCAGAATAAATGGACATTTGCTCCTGGCTAATGTCAGGTGTACAGTCCAAGATAATGGAGAAGTACTTTGAGTCTCTTACTTGAGTCACTATTGCTTCCAGAATCTTGTCTATCACAATCTGTATCAGTGCATTCTATTTGCACTTCCCAAGGTAATGAGCATGTGTCTCTCCATCTTCAATTTTCCATAACGGGGTCAAATTTAGCCAGTAATTCAACCTCCTTTAGGAAGGTTCCATTATCTGGTTGGAAGAGTTTGTCTGATGAACCCATGAATGCTAGGTTTCTTTCAGCCAGAGACTGGGTGATACTTATTAAACGTGTAAGGACTAGAGATCGACCGATTAATCGGAATGGCCGATTAATTAGGGCCGATTTCAAGTTTTCATAACAATCGGAAATCGGTATTTTTGGACACCAATTTGGCCTATTATTATTATTTATTTTTTACACCGTTATTTAACTAGGCAAGTCGTTTAAGAACACGTTCTTATTTTCAATGACGGCCTAGGAACAGTGGGTTAACTGCCTTGTTCAGGGGCAGAACGACAGATTTTTACCTTGTCAGCTTGGGGATTCAATCTTGCAACCTTACAGTTAACTAGTCCAATGCTCTAACCACCTGCCTCTCATTGCACTCCACGAGGAGCCTGCCTGTTATGCGAATGCAGTAAGAAGCCAAGGTAAGTTGCTAGCTAGCATTAAACTTATCTCATAAAAAACAATCAATCAATCATAATCACTAGTTAACTACACATTTTGATTATATTACTAGTTTATCTAGCGTGTCCTGCGTTGCATATAATCAATGCGGTGCGCATTTGCGGAAAAAGGACTGTCCAACGTGTACCTAACCATATACATCAATGCCTTTCTTAAAATCAATACACAGAAATATATATTTTTAAACCTGCATATTTAGCTAAAAGAAATCCAGGTTAGCAGGCAATATTAACCAGGTGAAATTGCACGCAGAGTTGGGTTATATGCGATAATAATAAACGTTTTGTTTTCGAAATGATAGTTTCCGGATTCGACCATATTAATGACCAAAGGCTCGTATTTCCGTGTGTTATTATGTTGTAATTATGTTGTAATTAAGTCTATGATTTGATATTTGATAGAGCAGCCTGACTGAGCAGTGGTATGCAGCAGCAGGCTCATAAGCATTCATTCAAGCAGCACTTCCGTGTGTTTTGCCAGCAGCTCTTCGCTGTGCTTCAAGCATTGAGCTGTTTATGACTTCAAGCCTATTAACTCCCGAGATTAGGCTGGTGTAACTGATGTGAAATGGCTAGATAGTTAGCGGGGTGCGCGCTAATAGCATTTCAAATGTCACTCGCTCTGAGACTTGGAGTAGTTGTTCCCCTTTCTCTGCATGGCTAACGCTGCTTCGGGGGTGGCTGTTGTCGATGTGTTCCTCGTTCGAGCCCAGATAGGAGCGAGGAGAGGGACGGAAGCTATACTGTTACACTGGCAATACTAAAGTGCATATAAGAACATCCAATAGTCAAATGTATATGGAATACAAATGGTATAGAGAGAAATAGTCCTATAAATACTATATTAACTACAACCTAAAACCTCTTACCTTGGAATATTGAAGTCTCATGTTAAAAGGAACCACCAGCTTTCATATGTTCTCATGATCTGAGCAAGGAACCTAAACGTTAGCTTTTTTGCATGGCACATATTGCACTTTTATTTTCTTCTCCAACACTTTGTTTTTTGGTCCTCCTATAATCGGTATCGGTATCGGCGTTGAAAAATCATAATCGGTCGACCTCTAGTAAGGACATCCCGCCATCTCTTTCTTTCAGCCTCCAACATTGTCATTTGATTCTGGTCAAGAGTCTGTCACCGACTTAGGCGCAGATCAAGTTTTCTCCACTTAATCATATTGTTGGTGTTCAGGACTACCCTCATGGTGTTTCAGAATGGCATTGATATTTGACCAGTCATTCACACATTCCTTTATGATTGTGCAGTCTTTTGTAGAAAAGAGCTTTCAACAAAAACAATACACTGCGTTGTTTTTGATTGAGTATGAAAGCCAGCTCCTGGTAATCTTTTCACCATTTGACAGCTGTCTCTGTAATTAGGCCTGAATGGAAACCTCTTCTAGACTTGCCTTTAGGGTAAAACAAATCCAGTCCTGGTTTGAGTGGATCTCAAGAGAAAACTAACTCAGTCCTCATAAAGTATTTTAAGACTGGGGGCCAATCTGCTGGATAATTTGGTGGAGCAGCAACTGTTCTATTAGGGTTTGAGCTGCTTGTATCTGATGCTGGCTGTACACCTCTGGTTGTACTAGTACTGGCTGAGGCTGCCTGTACTTCACCTGGGTCTGTGTTAGTACTTGCTGAAGTTGCCAGTGCTGGGTCTGTGTTAGTATTTGCTGAAGCCGGTTGTACTGGGTCTGTGTTCGTACTGGCTGAGGCTGGATGTGGATCTACTGAGTTTCTGCTTGTACTGGCAGATGATCCAGCATCTCCTCTACTGACAAATTTAAGAATAGCACCTGTAAATTATAGATAGCAATACTATTATTAATTTTATCAGCTGCATCAGGCCCATTCAAACTGGCTCCCCCAGATTTCCTTTCAATACATTTTCAAATATAAAATACTATTTATGCTATGTTTTGGCTGAATACTTGATGGTTATTATTTACTGATGGATGTGCATCCATATTGCCCAGTGAATCAATATATAAATCAGTAGTCAATGTAAATCCATTGCTTTCCATCTTGCATTAGTCCTAAGGCAGCGCTACAAGGAGACAGGACGGACAGCTGATCGTCCTCACAGAGGGCTTGTTGGCCTGTTGTAAAGGCAGGTCCTCACCAGACATCACCTGCAACAACGTCCCCTATGGGCACAAACCCACAGTCGCTGGACCAGATCGGACTGGCAAAAAGTGCTCTTCACTGACGAGTCGCGGTTTTGTCTCATCAAGGGTGATGGTCGGAGTCTCGTTTATCGTCGAAGGAATGAGCGTTACACTGAGGGCTGTACTCTGGAGCGGGATCGATTTAGAGGTGGAGGGTCCGTCATGGTCTGGGACGGTATGTCACAGCATCATAGGACTGAGCTTGTTGTCACTGCAGGCAATCTTAATGCTGTGCGTCACAGGAAAGACATCCTCCTCCCTTATGTAGTACCCTTCCTGCAGGCTCATCCTGACATGGCTGTCCAGCTTGACAATGCCACCAAGCACAGAACAGGCAGATTGGCTGATTTCCTGCAAGACAGGAATGTATGTGTTCTGCCATGGCCAGCGAGGAGTCCAGATCTCAATCCCATTGAGCACGTCTGGGACCTGTTGGATCGGAGGGTTAGAGCTCGGGCCATTCCCCGCAGAAATGTCCGGGAATTTGCAGGTGCCTTGGTGGAAGAGTGGGGTAACATTTCACAGCAAGAACTGGCAAATCTGGTGCAGTCCATGAGGAGGAGATGCACTGCAGTACTTAATGCAGCTGGTGGCCACACCAGATACTTACTGTTATTTTGGATTTTTGACCCCTCCTTTGTTCAGGGACACATTATTCAATTTCTGTTAGTCACATGTCTGTGGAACTTGTTCAGTTTATGTCTCAGTTGTTGAATCTTGTTATGTTCACACATGTTAAATTTGCTGAAATTAAACTCAGTTGACAGTGAGAGGACGTTTATTTTTTTGCTGAGTTTAGATAGTCTTTGTCTTGTTTGAAAATTATGTGCGCCTGTCACGTGTCACGTTCATCGTATATAAAGGACACCAAAGCGCAGCGTGATTAGAATAACTTATTTTAATGAACGAAGAACACTTAACTTCTTTGATATCGGGGGCGCTCTTTTAATTTATGGATAAAAAGACATTCCCATTTTAAACAAGATATTTTGTCACGAAAAGATGCTCGACTATGCATATAATTGACAGCTTTGGAAAGAAAACACTCTGTCGTTTCCAAAACTGCAAAGATACTGTCTGCGAGTGCCACAGAACTAATGCTACAGGCGAAACCAAGATGAAATTTCATACAGGAAGTGCCCCAGATTTTGAATACGCTGTGTTCCAATGTCTCCTTATATGGCTGTGTATGGGTCACGAATGAGCTTAGACTTTCTGTCGTTTCCCCAAGGTGTCGACAGCACTGTGACGTATTTGTAGGCAAATCATTGGAAGATTGACCTTAAGAGACTACATCTACCAGGTGGCCGCTTGGTGTCCTCCGTTGCAATTATTGCGTAATCTCCAGCTGCGTGTATTTTTCGTTTGCTTCGAGGAGAAACATAGCTGCCACGAATGATTTATCATCGAATAGATATGTGAAAAACACCTTGAGGATTGATTCTAAATAACGTTTGCCATGTTTCTGTCGATCTTATGAAGTTAATTTGGTAAAAAGTTCGGCGTTGTAGAGACTGCATTTTCAGATTTTTTTCTTAGCCAAACGTGATGAACAAAACGGAGCGATTTCTCCTACACAAATAATATTTTTGGAAAAAATGAACATTTGCTATCTAACTGAGAGTCTCCTCATTGAAAACATCCGAAGTTCTTCAAAGGTAAATTATTTTATTTGAATGCTTTTCTTGTTTTTGTGAAAATGTTGCCTGCTGAATGCTAGGCTTAATGCTATGCGAGCTATCAATACTCTTACACAAATGCTCGTGTAGCCATGGTTGAAAAGCATATTTAGAAAATCTGAGATGACAGTGTTGTTAACAAAAGGCTAAGCTTGTGAGTGAATATATTTCTTTCATTTCATTTGCGATTTTCATGAATAGTTAACGTTGCGTTATGGTAATGAGCTTGAGGCTTGTCGTGGAAATTTCCTCTATTTACCAGATCATGGGAGCAAACCACACACACAAGTCAGAGTTAGTTATAAAAGTCCATCTTTAATTATATGAGCTCTATCACAATCCTGTGACTCTCAGATAAATTCAGTGTCTCTCAATGAATCCTCTGAGAGCCCCCTTACAATGCAACTGAGATCATTTAATAGCAAAGAACACACATAGTCAGACAGCATAGACATAATAAATCGTTCAGCTTTGTCTCCTTACTCAAACCCCAGAACCATAAACCAATCCCCCATATGTCATGCAGGTGAATGAGGACCCAAAAGCGACTTGGCGAAAACAGAGTCTTTAATCCAGTAAAGTAATTCTACAAACATAAGACATAATTCCACTCGTAATGACGAGAACAGACTGGAGACTCGATCAAGAACTGCAGGTTGCCTCGGGAAGGCACTTGAACCTAGCAGACTCAGACACCTGCTCTCCACGCAGCATCTGAGGGAAACACGACACGACAGGGCGATACACAGACACAGCACGGTGAACAATAGACAAGGATCCGACAGGACAGGAACGGAAAACAAGGGAAGAAATAGGGACTCTAATCAGGGGAAAAGATAAGGAACAGGTGTGGGAAGACTAAATGATTGATTAGGGGAATAGGAACAGCTGGGAGCAGGAACGGAACGATAGAGAGAAGAGAGAGAGGAAGGGAGAGAGAAAAAGGGGAACGAACCTAAAAAGACCAGCAGGGGGAAAATGAACAGAGGGAAAAGCAAAATGACAAGACAATCTAAGACAAAACATGACAGTACCCCCCCACTCACCGAGCGCCTCCTGGCGCACTCGAGGAGGAATCCTGGCGGCAACGGAGGAAATCATCAATGAGTGAACGGTCCAGCACGTCCCGAGACGGAACCCAACTCCTCTCCTCAGGACCGTAACCCTCCCAATCCACTAAGTATTGGTGACCCCGTCCCCGAGAACGCATGTCCATGATCCTACGTACCTTGTAAATAGGTGCGCTCTCGACAAGGACGGGAGGGGGGAAGACGAACGGGGGTGCGAAGAAAGGGCTTGACACAGGAGACATGGAAGACAGGATGGACGTGACGAAGATGTCGCGGAAGAAGCAGTCGCACAGCGACAGGATTGACGACCTGGGAGACACGGAACGGACCAATGAACCGCGGAGTCAACTTACGAGAAGCTGTCGTAAGAGGAAGGTTGCGAGTGGAAAGCCACACTCTCTGGCCGCAACAATACCTTGGACTCTTAATCCTGCGTTTATTGGCGGCTCTCACAGTCTGTGCCCTGTAACGGCAAAGTGCAGACCTCACCCTCCTCCAGGTGCACTCAGAACGTTGGACAAACGCTTGAGCGGAGGGAACGCTGGACTCGGCAAGCTGGGAAGAGAACAGAGGAGGCTGGTAACCCAGACTACTCTGAAACGGAGATAACCCGGTAGCAGACGAAGGAAGCGAGTTGTGAGCGTATTCTGCCCAGGGGAGCTGTTCTGCCCAAGACGCAGGGTTTCTGAAAGAAAGGCTGCGTAGTATGCGACCAATCGTCTGATTGGCCCTCTCTGCTTGACCGTTAGACTGGGGATGAAACCCGGAAGAGAGACTGACGGACGCACCAATCAAACGACAGAACTCCCTCCAAAACTGTGACGTGAATTGCGGGCCTCTGTCTGAAACGGCGTCTAACGGGAGGCCATGAATTCTGAACACATTCTCGATGATGATTTGTGCCGTCTCCTTAGCGGAAGGAAGTTTAGCGAGGGGAATGAAATGTGCCGCCTTAGAGAACCTATCGACAACCGTAAGAATCACAGTCTTCCCCGCAGACAAAGGCAGACCGGTAATGAAGTCTAGGGCGATGTGAGACCATGGTCGAGAAGGAATGGGGAGCGGTCTGAGACGACCGGCAGGAGGAGAGTTACCCGACTTAGTCTGCGCGCAGTCCGAACAAGCAGCCACGAAACGGCGCGTGTCACGCTCCTGAGTCGGCCACCAAAAGCGCTGGCGAATAGACGCAAGAGTGCCTCGAACACCGGGATGACCAGCTAACTTGGCAGAGTGAGCCCACTGAAGAACAGCCAGACGAGTGGAAACAGGAACGAAAAGGAGGTTACTAGGACAAGCGCGCGGCGACGCAGTGTGCGTGAGTGCTTGCTTAACCTGTCTTTCAATTCCCCAGACTGTCAACCCGACAACACGCCCATAAGGAAGAATCCCCTCGGGATCAGTAGAAGCCACAGAAGAACTAAACAGATGGGATAAGGCATCAGGCTTGGTGTTTTTGCTACCCGGACGGTAAGAAATCACAAACTCGAAACGAGCGAAAAACAACGCCCAACGAGCTTGACGGGCATTAAGTCGTTTGGCAGAACGGATGTACTCAAGGTTCTTATGGTCTGTCCAAACGACAAAAGGAACGGTCGCCCCCTCCAACCACTGTCGCCATTCGCCTAGGGCTAAGCGGATGGCGAGCAGTTCGCGGTTACCCACATCATAGTTGCGTTCAGATGGCGACAGGCGATGAGAAAAATAAGCGCAAGGATGAACCTTATCGTCAGACTGGAAGCGCTGGGATAGAATGGCTCCCACGCCTACCTCTGAAGCGTCAACCTCGACAATGAATTGTCTAGTGACGTCAGGAGTAACGAGGATAGGAGCGGACGTAAAACGTTCTTTTAGAAGATCAAAAGCTCCCTGGGCGGAACCGGACCACTTAAAACACGTCTTGACAGAAGTAAGAGCTGTGAGAGGGGCAGCAACTTGACCGAAATTACGAATGAAACGCCGATAGAAATTAGCGAAACCTAAAAAGCGCTGCAACTCGACACGTGACCTTGGAACGGGCCAATCACTGACAGCTTGGACCTTAGCGGTATCCATCTGAATGCCTTCAGCGGAAATAACGGAACCGAGAAAAGTAACGGAGGAGACATGAAAAGAGCACTTCTCAGCCTTCACGTAGAGACAATTCTCTAAAAGGCGCTGTAGAACACGTCGAACGTGCTGAACATGAATCTCGAGTGACGGTGAAAAAATCAGGATATCGTCAAGATAGACAAAAACAAAGATGTTCAGCATGTCTCTCAGAACATCATTAACTAATGCCTGAAAAACAGCTGGCGCATTGGCGAGACCAAACGGCAGAACCCGGTACTCAAAATGCCCTAACGGAGTGTTAAACGCCGTTTTCCACTCGTCCCCCTCTCTGATGCGCACGAGATGGTAAGCGTTACGAAGGTCCAACTTAGTAAAGCACCTGGCTCCCTGCAGAATCTCGAAGGCTGATGACATAAGGGGAAGCGGATAACGATTCTTAACCGTTATGTCATTCAGCCCTCGATAATCCACGCAGGGGCGCAGAGTACCGTCCTTTTTCTTAACAAAAAAGAACCCCGCCCCGGCCGGAGAGGAAGAAGGCACTATGGTACCGGCGTCAAGAGACACAGATAAATAATCCTCGAGAGCCTTACGTTCGGGAGCCGACAGAGAGTATAGTCTACCCCGAGGAGGAGTGGTCCCCGGAAGGAGATCAATACTACAATCATACGACCGGTGAGGAGGAAGGGAGTTGGCTCGGGACCGACTGAAGACCGTGCGCAGATCATGATATTCCTCCGGCACTCCTGTCAAATCGCCAGGTTCCTCCTGAGAAGTGGGGACAGAAGAAATGGGAGGGATGGCAGACATTAAACACTTCACATGACAAGAAACGTTCCAGGATAGGATAGAATTACTAGACCAATTAATAGAAGGATTATGACATACTAGCCAGGGATGACCCAAAACAACAGGTGTAAAAGGTGAACGAAAAATCAAAAAATAAATAGTCTCACTGTGGTTACCAGATACTGTGAGAGTTAAAGGTAGTGTCTCAAATCTGATACTGGGAAGATGACTACCATCTAAGGCAAACATGGGCGTAGGCTTGTCTAACTGTCTGAAAGGAATGTCATGTTTCCGAGCCCATGCTTCGTCCATGAAACAACCCTCAGCCCCGAGTCAATCAAGGCACTGCATGTAGCACCCGAACCGGTCCAGCGTAGATGGACCGACATAGTAGTACAGGATCTAGATGAAGAGACCTGAGTAGTAGCGCTCACCAGTAGCCCTCCGCTTACTGATGAGCTCTGGCCTTTTACTGGACATGAATTGACAAAATGTCCATCAAATCCGCAATAGAGGCACAGGCGGTTGGTGATCCTCCGTTCCCTCTCCTTAGTCGAGATGCGAATACCTCCCAGCTGCATGGGCTCAGTCTCTGAGCCAGAGGAGGGAGATGGTTGCGATGCGGAGCAGGGAAACACCGTTGACGCGAGCTCTCTTCCACGAGCTTGGTGACGAAGATCTACCCGTCGTTCTATGCGGATGGCGAGAGCAATCAAAGAGTCCACACTGGAAGGAACCTCCCGAGAGAGAATCTCATCTTTGACCACTGCGTGGAGTCCCTCCAGAAAACGAGCGAGCAGCGCCGGCTCGTTCCAGTCACTAGAGGCAGCAAGAGTGCGAAACTCTATAGAGTAATCCGTTATGGATCGATCACCTTGGCATAGGGAAGCCAGGGCCCTAGAAGCCTCCCTACCAAAAACTGAACGGTCAAAAACCCGAATCATCTCCTCTTTAAAGTTCTGGTAATTGTTTGAACAATCAGCCCTTGCCTCCCAGATAGCTGTGCCCCACTCTCGAGCCCGGCCAGTAAGGAGTGAAATGACGTAAGCAACCCGAGCTCTCTCGCTAGAGTATGTGTTGGGTTGGAGAGAGAACACAATATCACACTGGGTGAGAAAGGAGCGGCACTCCGTGGGCTGCCCGGAGTAGCAAGGTGGGTTATTAACCCTAGGTTCCGGAGGCTCGGCAGGCCAGGAAGTAACAGGTGGCACGAGACGAAGACTCTGGAACTGTCCAGAGAGGTCGGAAACCTGAGCGGCCAGGTTCTCCACGGCATGGCGAGCAGCAGACAATTCCTGCTCGTGTCTGCCGAGCATGGCTCCTTGGATCTCGACGGCAGTGTTACGAACGTCTGTAGTCGCTGGGTCCATTCTTTGGTCGGATCCTTCTGTCATGCAGGTGAATGAGGACCCAAAAGCGACTTGGCGAAAACAGAGTCTTTAATCCAGTAAAGTAATTCTACAAACATAAGACATAATTCCACTCGTAATGACGAGAACAGACTGGAGACTCGATCAAGAACTGCAGGTTGCCTCGGGAAGGCACTTGAACCTAGCAGACTCAGACACCTGCTCTCCACGCAGCATCTGAGGGAAACACGACACGACAGGGCGATACACAGACACAGCACGGTGAACAATAGACAAGGATCCGACAGGACAGGAACGGAAAACAAGGGAAGAAATAGGGACTCTAATCAGGGGAAAAGATAAGGAACAGGTGTGGGAAGACTAAATGATTGATTAGGGGAATAGGAACAGCTGGGAGCAGGAACGGAACGATAGAGAGAAGAGAGAGAGGAAGGGAGAGAGAAAAAGGGGAACGAACCTAAAAAGACCAGCAGGGGGAAAATGAACAGAGGGAAAAGCAAAATGACAAGACAATCTAAGACAAAACATGACACCATATCAACAGGCATATATCAAATTGTCATTTAGATACAACCAACTCTAAATACAACCAGTCCTGGACAAGCTCACGGAGAGGAGAATGAGGCTATAGGTTAAGATAAAAGGGAGCATGAGAATGTTTCCAGACACTGCCACCCTCCTTTCCCAACTAGAAAAAGGTAGGGAGTAAAAGATATGTTTACACATGATGACACTTTGACCTCTCCCCTCTCCGCGGCCCATGCAACTTAGTCTTGACATAGAACAGATAACTGCAACCTCGCCACAGTATTATACAAAAATACCATTCTGATGAGAAGTAACTTTCACACATTTGATAAATATAAAACATCTTAAATATGTTACCAACAAATTCTGAATCTTCCACGACAGGCTATAATTACGCTCCCGGATACGGGATTGCTCGACGCTAGAGGTTAACAAACTACAAAACAAACGTGACGCTGTAAACATCGAGTGCTGACACAGGCAACTATACATAGACAATTACCCACAAACTATCCAAGGCATGTGGCTACCTAAATATGGTCTCCAATCAGAGACAACTGTAACGGCGTTCATCTGTTGAAAGAAGAGAGTCGGACCGAAATGCAGCGTGTTGGTTACTCATGACTTTAATGAATGAAAAACGCGGTACATGAAATAACTGAAACTAAATACAAAAACAACAGAACGGAACGTGAAACTAATTACAGCCTATCTGGTGACTACAACACAGAGACAGGTACAATCACCCACGAAATACAAAGCGAAACTCAGGCTGCCTAAATACGGTTCCCAATCAGAGACAACGATAAGCACCTGACTCTAATTGAGAATCGCCTCAGGCAGCCAAGCCTAACAACACCCCTAATCAGCCGCGATCCCAAATAATACAAACCCCAATACGAAACACAACATATAAACCCATGTCACACCCTGGCCTACCCAAACATATAACAAAAACACAAAATACAATGACCAAGGCGTGACAACAACGATAAACAGCTGCCTCTGAGAACCAATCTCTGCAACCATAGACATAGAAACACCTAGACTGAAAGAAACCTATAAACATACAAAAACCCTAGACAGGACAAAAACACATATCACCCTCATCACACCCTGACCTAACCAAAAATAATAAAGAAAACAAAGATAACTAAGGTCAGGGCGTGACAACTGGTCCCCACAGAGGTTGCTGCTGAAGAGAGAGTTTCATTTCGTGCACTCGCATATGAACGCATGTTTACACGCGTCACAGTTATCTTTTCCGAGCTGCAGTTTTTAAACACCGTTGCCCATTGGCGTTTATCAAACATAATACATAGTTGTATTTCACTCTCACTTTTGTCAGACAAAAAGTCACAGAACACAGCCCTGGAAGTGGCTGGCAAGCAAGCAAGACACAGACAGACCAAGAGATGCACTGCCCAGCTGGGTTAGCGAGACAGACAGACAGACTAGAGAGAGATGCACTGCAAGCTAGCAAATCAACTTAATGTTACTGTTATTTGCTGACATCAAGCATGGAGAGGAGAGAACACAAGTTTACCTGATTGCTGTTCCTACAATTGACTCGTTTTTTTTCTCTTTTCGTGACCAGAAGGATAGTTCCGTTTCATGCTCTCATCTAAGTTATAAACATGGACACCTGATTTGACACAATTGGGATGCAGTGCCCTTGCATAATTTGCGGGGCCCTACGCAGCTTTGCGTAGTGAGTGTATAAGGCCGCCCGGCTCTGCATATTGGATGGAAACCTAACTACATTTACAAAATATTTTATTGCAATATTTGTTTTTGCTATCAGAACATTGGGGTTTATGTTTTTTAGCTTTCAATATCATTATTTTTGTTTGCAATACCAATAATTTTGTTCTCGACTTCAGAAGTTTTTCTTGATATTAATGGAACAAAAGTAACTCACTCCCACCATATTTTCACAGCCTCTGTTTTATTTGATTGTTGTTTCCATAGGTTACCTTTGGAGGGCACTCTTACCTTGTTTTCTAGTTTCCAGGTTACCCTGAGTATTACTTATTAGATTCACCTGTGTTTAATTAACTTCTCTGTTCACTTGGTTGCCATGTTATTTAGGTTCCTCAGTTGGCCTGTATCTGTGCTTAGGTCTCATGTTTTATTAGTGTGCTCTTGTGCGGTTGCCTTGTTTCTGTCAAGACTCTCTAAGTAAAAGATCTGGATTTATCCTTACCTCTGCTTGCTGTGTTTCTCTGTACCTGGGTTAAAGTTTGTACAATCATTATTGTTACACCATAAAATAACACTATTACCATATAATAACACTATTACTCTATTAAAGGTGTTGGAAGCGGCAATTCTTCATTGAAACATTAAAAGTGTACTCCGTGCCACAGTTAGTTGCTATGTACTGACTATCCATGATATCACGATGATAGTTTTAACCATATTTTTAGGCTGTTTGCATTTCATTAGTTTAAAGACGGAGTTAAACAAGCTTATATTTTGGGTTCTGATGGGGTACGACAGTTGAACTAAGCTCACATACAGTGCCTTCAGAAAGTATTCACACACCTTGACTTTTCCCACAGTTTGTTATGTTGCAGCCTGAATTTAAAATGGGTTAAATGTAAAGCCAATGGTGACTTTAAAACAGTTCCAGAGTTGAATGGCTGTGATAGACGAAAACTGAGGATGGATCAACAACATTGTAGTTACTCCATAATCCTAACCTAAATGACAGAGTGAAAAGAAGGAAGCCACTTAAGGACTTTCAGGGACTTGTCACGAAGCCACTCCTGCGTTGTCTTGGGTGTGTGCTTAGAGTGATTTTCTCCATAAATCTACACATACTACCCCATAATGACAAAGCAAAAAGGTTTTTCATTTTCTTTGGTAATTTTTAAAATATATATTTTTTTACAGGAATACCTTATTTACATAAGTATTCAAACCGTTTGCTATGAGACTCGAAATTGAGCTCAGGTGCATCCTGTTTTCATTGATTATCCTTGAGATGTTTCTACAACTTGATTGAAGTCAACCTTTTGGAAATTTAATTGATTGGACATGATTTGGAAAAGCACACACCAGAGCAAAAACCAAGCCGTGAGGTCGAAGTAATTATCCGTAGAGCTCCGAGAAAGGATTGTGTCGAGGCACAGATCTGGGGAAGGGTACTGATCTGGTGACCAGCATTGATGGTCACCAAAGAACGCAGTGGCCTCCATCATTCAGTGGCCTCCAATCAGGGGAGAAGGTCCTTGGTCAGGCAGGTGACCAAGAACCCGATGGTCACTCTGACAGAGCTCTAGAGTTCCTCTGTGGAAATGGGAGAACCTTCCAGAAGGACATCCATATCTGCAGCACTCCAGCAATCAGGCCTCAGTAAAAGGCACATGACAGCCCGCTTGGAGTTTGCCATAAGGCACCTAAAACACTCTCAGACCGTGAGAAAATAGATTATTTGGTCTAATGAAACCAAGATGGAGTTCTTTGGCCTGAATGCCAACTGTCACGTCTGGAGGAAACCTGGCACTATCCCTATGGTGAAGCATGGTGGTGGCAGCATCATGTGGGGATATTTTTCAGCAGCAGGGACTGGGAGACTAGTCAGGATGGAGGGAGAGATGAACAGAGCACAGTACATAGAGATTCTTCATGAAATCTGCTCCAGAGCGCTCAGGACCTCAGACAGAGGGTGAATGTTCACCTTTCAACAGGACAAAGACCCTAAACACACAGCCAAGGCTTCAGGACAAGTCTCTGAATGTCCTTAATTGGCCTAGCGAGAGCCCGGATTTGAACCCAATGATACATCTCTGGAGACCTAAAAATAGCTGTGCAGCGACTAGCCCCATCCAACCTGACAAAGCTTGAGTGTCACGCCTGCTCCCGCTCTCCCTCCCTGGCGCCAGTCTTCCCAGCATTATGCACTCCTACCACCATCATTACGCACACCTACTCCCCTCGTCAGCAATTCCTTGCACTCACCTGGACTCAATCACTTGTGTTTATTTCCTCCCCTACATTTGTCTGTTCCCTAGCTCTGTTCCCCGCTTCAAGATCAATGTTCGTTTGTCATTTTGTTACCTGGTTCTGACGCTGTTCCTGTCCTGTTCGATGTCTGTTCCACATGAAATGTTCAAATCCCCGTACCTGCTTTTCTTCTCCAGCGTCAGTACTTACATTGAGAGGATCTGCAGAGAAGAATGTGAGAATACTCCTCAGATACAGGTGTGCTAAGCTTGTAGCGTCATACCCAAGAAGACTCAAGGCTGTAATCGCTGCCAAAGGTGCTTCAACAAAGTACTGAGACCCTTTGGTCTGAATACTTATGTAAGTAGAATATTTTGTAAACATTTCTAAAAAACAGTTTTTGCTTTGTCATTATTGGGTATTGTGTGTAGATTGAGATTATTTTAAAAAATCAATTTTAGAGTAAGGCTGTAACGTAACAAAATGTGGGAAAAGTGAAGGCGTCTGAATACTTTCCAAATGCACTGTATGCTTTCTTACGTGTGAACCTGAACATTAAATTTTCAATTGATAGAATTTTTACATGTGAGATTTTCACATTAATGTTTTTCACATGTGAAACTGCATATCTGATTTTCCCATGTGAAACCGCAAATCTCACGTGTGAAACTGCAATTCACATGTGAGGTGAAAACATGTCATTCTCCTCACATGTGAAAAGGTGGTGTTAACATTTGAACTCAACATTTAATATGTGAAAATATGGTTTCATGTGTGACATTTAACCCTTTCACACGTACCATCACACGTGTGTGATCATTCTACAGTGGACCCTGAAGCATACGATCACACCCATGTGATTAGAATGCTTATTTAGGGCGGCCAGTTTCGAATGGCGCAACAATCCACATTTGAGCTGGCTACACTTTTTTCAGAAACTATTTACGCAAACACAGTCATTGCAAAGTTATGTCCAGAATGTGAGCAGTTTATTTCTGGATGCAATGTTCAGATATTCACAGAAGTATCTATAGCATAACACAATCATCCAAACTGGAAAAATGTAGGCTACATTTGTCCTAGCGCTAACTGAGGAAAGACACAAGCGGTCATATTTATATAACTCTCGGCTGACAAACTACAATATGAATTAGCTAATAGCAGTTACTATTTATAATTAATCACATCACGGGTGAGCTCCCCATTGATCAAAATAATTGAGTAAAACACTTTCTAGAAATCGAAAGTAATCCGACAATTAGTTTCAGTGCGCCGCCATGCTTTTTTCCCTCACAGAAACCAAGGGGTGTGTCATCTACCATCGTTCACATCCCACCATTCACTTCCTGAAGTTCTCAAAAAATGAGTGAACCCTTACTCACCTCATTTTGTTATAGCATCTTTGGTCCGACAGACGATTACGTGAAACCAAGAATGCATTGTATGTCAACAAACATGACTCCACACACATAGCTGGAATTAGCTTAGCTCATCATAATCAGTACAAACTTCAAAAAAGTGTTTTACACACATATGTGCCCATTATAATCTATGCAAGAATCGGAATGCATGTTTTATCACCGGTACTTGAAAAACGTGAAAAAAAACAGTAAATATATAAATTACCAAACAAAACATTTTCTGATAGTGATTTATTGATACAAATGGCACGTGCAGGCAGTCAATCACGTAACCTCTCACTCCCACTCTGAGCCATTCAGTGTTGCTGTTTATGTATATAGCTAGTGAGCTAAGCTGTAGCATTAGCAATGTCTTTCAAAAGGAGACAACTCACAAATGCGGAAATTCTGGAGATTTTAAAAAATTCTGACAATGAGTCTGAAAGTCAGGAATCAGATTCTGACAGTGACAGTGAGGAACTGCCCCCCAGCCATTGAGAACCCCTAATCTGAGGACCCCTTGTCCACTGACAAAGTCCCTGTTCCCTTTGAAGATGCTGGTGGTGATGGAGGCAGACCGACAGTGGATGAAGTACAGGAGTTCTGTGGTAACTGGAAGGCTGCTAGCCATTTCACCCCTGCTGTTGGCCCTGCTGTTTGCGTTGATGAGTCCCAGTCTGGAGTGCAACGCCCCTTGCCATTTCCATCTAAGGCAGGGTGCTTCAGGTTGTTTCTGACAGAGGAGCTGGTGGGAGACATAGCAGAGACCAATCGCTATGCCTTGGAGCTACAGGAGAAGAGAGAGCCAGGAGTGGCTGGGACAACCACAATTAGTGAAATGTATACCTCCCTGGTGACAGTCCTTCATACTATCATGGGGATAGTAAAGAATAACTCCCTAAGAGAATACTGGAGCACAGATCCTATGTTTGCAACTCCCTTCTTTGCCACCCTCTTTTCCCAACACTGCTTCCTAGTTCTGCTGCGAGAGCCACATCAATTTACAGAAATACTCATTATAAATGTTGATGAAAATACAAGTGTTATACATGGAATTAGAGATACACTTCTCGTTAATGCAACCGCTGTGTCAGATTTCAAAAAAACGTTACGGAAAAAGCAAACCATGCAATAATCTGAGTACAGCGTTCAGACAAAGCAGCCAAAAAGATATCTGCCATATTTTGTCGTCAACATTAGTCAGAAATAGCATTATAAATATTCACTTACCTTTTATGATCTTCATCAGAATGCACTCCCAGGAATCGCAGTCCCACAATAAATGTTAGATTTTTTTTCGATAAAGTTCATAATTTATGTCCAAATAGCTTCTCCTTTTCGGTAAACAAATCCAAAACGCGCGTGCAGGTCTAGCCGAACGTCGGAAGAAAAGTTCAAAAAGTGATATTACAGGTCATAGAAACATGTCAAACTATGTATAGAATCAATCTTTAGTATGTTATCATTATAAATATTCGATAATGTTCCAACCGGAGAATTCCTATGTCTGTAGAAAAGCAATGGAACGAGAGCTAGCTAACTGGTGACTCGTGCCTGTGGCACTCTGCCAGACACCTGGCTCAATCCCCTCTCATTCAGCACCCCTTCATAGCCTCAAACAACGTTCTAAAGACTGTTGACCTCTAGTGGAAGCCTTAGGAAGTGCAATATGACCCAATTTACACTGTATATTGGAATGGCAAAGAGTTGAAAAACTACAAACCTCAGATTTCCCACTTCGTGGTTGGATTTTTCTCAGGTTTTCGTCTGCCATATGAGTTCTGTTATACTCACAGACATCATTCAAACAGTTTTAAAACCTTCGGAGTGTTTTCTATCCATTACTACTAATAATATGCATGTATTAGCATGTGGGACAGAGTAGCAGGCAGTTTACTCTGGGCACCTTATTCATCCAAGCTACTCAATACTGCCCCCCTGTCACCAAGAAGTTAACAAACTATTGTTTTGGCAAGTCTGTTAGGGCATCTACTTTGTGCAAGACACAAGTAATTTTTCCAACAATAGCTTACAGACAGATTATTTCCCTTATAATTCACTGTATCACAATTCCAGTGTGTCAGAAGTTTACATACACTAAGTTGACTGTGCCTCTAAACAACTTGGAAAATGACCAAAAATGATGGCATGGCTTTAGAAACTTTTGATAGGCTAATTTACATAATTTGATTCAATTGGAGGTGTGTACCTGTGGATGTATTTCAAGGCCTACCTTCAAACTCAGTGCCTCTTTGCTTGACATCATGGGAAAATCAAAAGAAATATCAGCCAAGACCTCAGATAAAAAATTGTAGATCTCCACAATTCTGGTTCATCCTTGTGAGCAATGAATTTCCAAAACGCCTGAAGGTACCACGTTCATCTGTACATACAATAGTATGCAAGTATAAACACCATGGGACCACACAGCCATCATACCCCTCAGGAAGGAGATGCGTTCTGTCTCCTTGAGATGAACGTACTTTGGTGCGGAAAGTGCAAATCAATCCCAGAACAACAGCAAAGGACCTTGTGAAGATGCTGGAGGAGACAGGTACAAAAGTATCTGTATCCACAGTAAGACGAGTCCTATATCGACATAACCTGAAAGGCCGCTCAGCAAGGAAGAAGCCACTGCTCCAAAACCCGCCATAAATAAGCCAGAACACAGTTTGCAACTGCACATGGGGACAAAGATCATACTTTTTGGAGAAATGTCCTCTGGTCTGATGAAACAAAAATATAACTTTTTGGCCATAATGACCATCGTTATGTTTGGAGGAAAAAGGGGGTGGCTTGCAAGCCACCCGTGAAGCACGGGGGTGGCAGCATCATGTTGTGGGGGTGCTTTGCTGCAGGAGGGACTGGTGCACTTCACAAAATAGATGGCATCATGAGGCAGGAAATATTATGTGGATATATTGAAGCAACATCTCAGGACATCAGTCAGAAAGTTAAAGCTTGGTCGCAATTGGGTCTTCCAAATGTACAATGACTCCAAGCATACTTCCAAAGTTGTGGCAAAATGTCTTATTAAGGACAACAAAATCAAGGTATCCTGACCTCAAACCTATAGAAAATGTGTGGGCAGAACTGAAAAAGCGTGTGTGAGCAAGGAGGCCTACAAACCTGACTCAGTTACACCAGTTTTGTCAGGAGGAATGGGCCTAAATTTACCCAACTTATTGTCGGATGCTGGTGGAAGGCTACCCGAAACGGTTGACCCAAGTTAAACAATTTAAAGGCAACACTACCAAATATGAATTTAGTGTATGTGAACTTCTGACCCACTTGGAATGTGATGAAAGAAATAAAAGCTGAAATAAATCATACTCTACTATTATTCTGACTGATTTACTCTACTATTATTCTGACTGATTTATTTCACATTCTTCAAATAAAGTGGTAACCCCACTGACCTAAAACAGATCATTTTTACCCGGATTAAATGTCAGGAATTGTGAAAAACTGAGTTTAAATGTATTTGGCTAAGGTGTATGTAAACTGCCGACTTCAACTGTAGCTAGATAGCTTGTAGTCTAGCAATTAGCATGTGTCATGTGAGTTTAAAGTTTTTAGGAAGCAATTTTTCACCATAAAAATTCACCTATATAAGAAAGGATTGCATACCTTTATCCTTGCATATGCAGACAAATGTACACCTACTATTCCTAATGTTGTGGGTGGATTGGATAGTTATAATTTAGCTGTTTAATAATCACTTAGTGGCATTGGTTTATAGGCTATATCAGAGACATTTCCTTTGCAGGGAAAAAATGTGGCATTTGATAAATATTTCATGCAATTCTACTACACTTTATATGACTGGAGAACATAGCAGAATCTTTTTCAATATGATGATAGCCTGGGTCTACTCTACTGACACTAACAACGGATCAATAAAAACAATCTTGTCTTTAATGCAACCTTGTAATCTAGGTCTATGAAAAAGGAGTCCTGGCTAAAAGGTTCCAGTTTTTGTCAATTTGTCCCCAAAAAAAATGTTGGGGGGTGGTTAGCTAACCATAAATATTTTCCTAACCATAACCTAATTCTCATAACCTTCTGCCTAAATTCTCCTAATCTGCTACGAAATGTGACGTTAATTTGACAAAAGCTGTGTCTCTTCTAGCCTTTTGAAGCGTACCAACACATGGGTGTGATCATTCAACAGTGGTCCCTGCAGCATATGCTCAAATCGGTGTGATTAGAAAGCTTATTTATAACGTCCCATTTCGATTGATGCAACAGTCAGCATTTGAGCTGGCAACACTGTTTTTTTCACAGAAAGATTTGGCTCAAACAGTCCTTACAACATTATGTCCTGAATATGACCAGTTTATTTTGGGATGCAATGTTCAGACATTCACGGAAGTGCATCAGTGTAACACAATCATCCAAACTAGAAAATGTAGGCTACATGATTTTTTTCCTCACCATTATTTAACCAGGTGGGCCAGTTGAGAACAAGTTCTCATTTACAACTGCGACCTGGCCAAGATGAAGCAAAGCAGTGCGACAAAAACAACAACACATGGTTACACATGGGATAAACAAGCATACAGTCAACACAATACAACAATATGTTTACAGTGTGTACAAATGAAGTAAGGAGGTAATACAATAAATAGGCCGTAGTGGCGAAGTAATTACAAATTAGCAATTAACACTGGAGTGATATATGTGCAGATGAGGATGTGCAAGTAGAAATACTGGTGTGCAAAAGAGCAGAAAAACAAATATGGGATGAGGTAGTTAGTTGGTTGGATGGATGGGCTATTTACAGATGGGCTGTGTACAGCTGCAGTTGCTGTGGGGGGTGAAGAGCTGTTGGCCGGGGTTAGGTTAGCCAGGTGGAAAGCATGGACAGCCGTAAAGAAATGCTTGTTGAAATTCTCGATTATCGTGGATTTATCAGTGGTGTCAGTGTTTCCCGAGTGCAGTGGGCAGCTGGAAGGAGGTACTCTTATTCTCCATGGATTTTACAGTGTCCCAAAACTTTTGGGAATTAGTGTTGCAGGATGCAAATTTCTGTTTAAAAAAGCTAGCCTTTGCTTTCCTAACTGACTATGTGTACTGGTTCCTGACTTCCCTGAAAAGTTGCATATCGCATGGACTATTCGATGCTAGCGCAGTATGCCACATGGTGTTTTTGTGCTGATCAAGGGCAGTCAAGTCTGGAGTGAACCAAGGGCTATATTTGTTCTTAGTTCTACATTTTTTTAATGGGGCATGCTTATTTAAGATGGTGAGGAAAGCACTTTTGAAGAACAACCAGGCATTCTCTACTGACAGGATGAGGTCAATATCCTTCCAGGATACCCGGGCCAGGTCAGTTACAAAGGCCTGCTTGCAGAAGTGTTTTAGGGAGCATTTGACAGTGATGAGGGGTGGTCATTTGACCGCGGACCCATAACGGACGCATGCAATAAGGCAGTGATCATAGAGATCCTGGTTGAAAACAGCAGAGGTGTATTTAGAGGGCAAGTTGGTCAGGATGAGATCTATGAGGGTGCCCATGTTTATGGATTTGGGGGTGTACCTGGTAGGTTCCTTGGTCATTTGTGTGAGATTGAGGGCATCTAGCTTAGATTGTAGGACGGCCGGGGTGTTAAGCATATCCCAGTTTAGGTCACCTAACAGTATGAACTCTGACGATAGATGGGGGACAATCTATTTACATATGGTGTCCAGGGCACAACTGGGAGCTCAGGGGGGTCTATAACAAGCGGCAACAGTGAGGGACTTATTTCTGGAGAGATGGATGTTTACAAGTAGAAGCTCAAACTGTTATTTATCTGTTATTTTACCAAGTAAATTGACTGAGAACATGTTCTCATTTGCAGCAACAACCTGGGCAATAGTTACAGGGGAGAGGAGGGGGATGAATGAGCCAATTGTAAACTGGGGGTTATTAGATGACCGTGATGGTTTGAGGGCCAGATTGGGAATTTAGCCTGGACACCAGGGTTAACACCCCTACTCTTACGATAAGTGCCATGGGATCTTTAATGACCTCAGAGAGTCAGGACACCCGTTTAACGTCCCATCCGAAAGACGGCACCCTACACAGGGCATTGGGATATTTTTTAGACCAGATGAAAGAGTGCCTCCTACTGGCCCTCCAACACCCCTTCCAGCAGCATCTGGTCTCCCATCCAGGAACTGACCAGGACCAACCCTGCATAGCTTCAGAAGCAAGCCAGCAGTGGTATGCAGGGTGGTATGCTGCAGTTTGGGCATAGACCTGGATAGTATGACGGAACTCTACAGGCTATCTCTACAGTAGATTGCAGTAGATACCCCCTTTAGCAGTTCTATTTTGATGGAAAATGTTGTAATTGGGAATGGAATTTCCAGAATTTTTGGTGGCCTTCCTAAGCCAGGATTCAGACATGGCTAGGACATCAGCGTTGGCGGAGTGTGCTAAAGCAGGGAATAAAGCAAACTTAGGGAGGAGGATTCTGATGTTAACATGCATGAACCCAAGGTTTTTACGGTTACATAAATCAACAGATGAGAGCGCCTGGGCCTGGCTTAACCTCTACATCACCAGAGGAACAGAGGAGGAGTAGGATGAGGGTACGGCTAAAGGCTATAAGAACTGGTCATCGAGTGTGTTGGGAACAGAGAATGAAAAGAGCAGATTTCTGGGCGTGGTAGGATAGATTCAGGGCATAATGTACAGTCGTGGCCAAAAGTTTTGAGAATGACACAAATATTAATTTTCACTAAGTCTGTTGCCTCAGTTTGTGTGATGGAAATTTACATATACTCCAGAATGTTATGAAGAGTGATCAGATAAATTACAATTAATTGCTAAGTCCCTATTTGCCATGCAAATGAACTGAATCCCCCCCCAAAAACATTTCCACTGCATTTCAGCCCTGCCACAAAGGGATCAGCTGACATCATGTCAGTGATTCTCTCTTTAACACAGGTGTGAGTGTTGACAAGGCTGGAGATCCCTCTGTCATGCTGATTGAGTTCAAATAACAGACTGGAAGCTTAAAAGGGAGGGTGGTGCTTGGAATCATTGTTCTTCCTCTGTCAACCATGGTTACCTAAAAGGAAACACGTGCCCGTCATCATTGCTTTGCACAAAAAGGGCTTCACAGGCAAGAATATTGCTGATCAGATTTATCGGATCATCAAGAACTTCAAGTAGAGCGGATCAATTGTTGTGAAAAAGGATTCAGGGCGTCCAGCAAGCGCCAGGACCATCTCCTAAAGTTGATTCAGCTGCGGGATCGGGGAACCATCAGTACAGAGCTTGCTCCGGAATGGCAGCAGGCATGTGTGAGTGCATCTGCACACACAGTGAGGCGAAGACTTTTGGAGGATGGCCTGGTGTTAAGAATGGCAGCAAAGAAGCCACTTCTCTCCAGGAAAAACATCAGGCACAGACTGATATTCTGCAAAAGGTACAGGGATTGGACTGCTGAGGACTGGGGTAAAGTCATTTTCTCTGATGAATCCCCTTTCCGATTGTTTGGGGCATCCGGAAAAAAGCTTGTCCGGAGAAGACAAGGTGAGCGCTACCGTCAGTCCTGTGTTATGCCAACAGTAAAGCATGCTGAGACCATTCATGTGTGGGGTTGCTTCTCAGCCAAGGGAGTAGGCTCACTCACAATTTTGCCCAAGAACACAGCCATGAAAGAATGGTACCAACACATCCTCCGAGAGCAACTTCTCCCAACCATTCAGGAACAGTTTGGTGACGGACAATGCCTTTTCCAGCATGATGGAGCACTTTGCCATAAGGCAAAGGGGATAACTAAGTGGCTCGGAGAACAAAACATCAATATTTTGGGGCCATGGCAAGGAAAATCCCCAGACCTTAATCCCCTTGAGAACTTGTGGACAAACCAAAACCCATAAATTCTGACAAACTCCAAGCATTGATTGTGCAAGAATGGGCTGCCATCAGTCAGGATGTGGCCCAGCAGTTAATTGACAGCATGCCAGGGCGGATTGCAGAGGTCTTGAAAAGGAAGGGTCAACACTGCAAATATTGGCTCTTTGCATCAACTTCATGTAATTGTCAATACAAGCCTTTGACACTTATGAAATACCTGTAATTATACTTCAGTATTCCATAGTAACATCTGACAAAAAATATCTAAAGACACTGAAGCAGCAAACTTTGTGGAAATTATTATTTGTGTCATGCTCAAAACGTTTGGTCACGACTGTACAGACAAGGGTATGGTAGGGTGGAGAAAATCTAGGCATTGAGTCACAATGAGAGAGGTTGCATCTCTGGAGGCAAAATTAAGTACGGTGTTAATGAACAGTTCAGCAGGCATCAGCTGTGTAGCCAATGATCATAGGGTCCAATGAGCAGCAATAGATGAAACAGGGAGCCATTTGGTAGTCGTTACTATGCTAGGTGAGCAGGAGACACGGTGTTCAGGGCGCTGGTGGGCCGGGGCTATCAGATGGGTCTTCACCGACATCCATGACGCACGCAGAGGCCGTTGAGAGCTCATTGGCCGAATTACTAGAGAAGACCAGTCGTTATAAATCGGCGGGGCTCCGTGTCGACAAAGGGTAAAGGCCAATTGGCAAGAGAGATATTGTAGTTGGTGTACTTCATTTGCTAGCCGGGAGATGGGCCTAGCTTGATGCTAGCTCGAGGCTAACTGGTGCGTGCTTATATGGAACCCATATGGAACACAATTTGAGGGATTTTAAATTATATTATTAGTAACCAATCAGATCAGTAACCAATCAGATCAATAGGTAGATCAAAACTCAACAAGTTGACGATAGTGCTGAAGGAGAAAGAGAAAGAGCTTGAGGCTCAACTTGTCTGTGAGAAAAGCCTGAAAGAAGAGTCCAAGATGGTTACCAATTTGTAAGTCGCTCTGGATAAGAGCGTCTGCTAAATGACTTAAATGTAAATGTAATGTAATGTTCTTCAAAACAGGAATGCAAAGGTTAAAGAATTTAGAATCACTAAATTACAAGGTTAATTTTAATTATACACATTTTGCAGCATACATAGGTTTAAATTTTGTGAGTTATTGACTTGTGGATGTTAATATTGTTACAACATTTGAGAGGCGCAAGGCAATGTAGTGTGGAGTTCAATTTGGCCTCTGATTGTGACAATCAAATAAAACTAATTGGAGAGCTAATGACTGAACAAAAAACACAGAAACAGACAAATTAGAAACAGATTCCCCTCCCCTCTTTATTGCAGGATTGTGATCTGTCATTAATCAACATGAACAATCAACAGTTCATATTGAATAATACTTAAGTTGCTTTCATATCATTGCTTTCATATCATCATATCAAGTGCACAAGTAAGCTAACTCATATGTAAAGGTGGAGCGGCAGACTTCTGTTGCAGCCCAACAATAGAACACTTGAAAATGAACTAATTAGGTTTGCTACATTGAATCAGGTGTGTTAGTGCTGGGCTGGAACAAAATCCTGCACACCCAGCAGGGCTGGCCTGCTCCAGTTGTAATAAGTTTATACATTGTGTGACTTTTAAACTGTATTTTTGTTCACAAAATTTGCTAACATATAAGCCTTGGTATACAAGGATGTTCCCTTATTCTCTTGGGGCATTCATTGGGACCTCTTCTTCTACAGACAGGGTTTGACAGATCTCTGTATATAACGACATAAAACATAACAAAGAAACAGGCTGTATTATACTCAAATTAGACAGCACTGAATATTATGTTGCTAGATTTCTCTGTCCTCAGTTTTTCCTCACCAGGGACTGGAACTAGAGAATAGTTTCGTAATGTCCCACACATTTACCTGCCCTATCCAGAGTCTATACTATACTCCTATACTCTAGCTTCTCTGACAGCTGGAAGTGCTAGCTAATCCTTTCACCCTCTTCCATGGCTGTTCGCTTCCTAGCTCCAAATGCATTTAGAGTTACAACGATAAATACATCAAGATAGCTAACTCGCTAATATGAAGTTTGTAAACTGGTGAGCTATACAGCAGTGGTTCCCAACCTTTTTTTGCAACACGGACCGGTCTCATATAAACAATTAGGCCTATATGTTTAGTATAGCTGCTTTTCATAACATTTTAGTTTAAGTAGGGCTAACGTGATGATATTATAAAAACAGTGCATATTTTTCTCTAGAGACCATATAATAAAAACATTGCAACTCACCATGTCGCTGAATCAATGGGAGCTCTGAGTCCCATCTAGGGGTGATGGGAGACAGTGTGTTCCTTATGTCCAGTCTACTCCCTATTTTCGTTTTTGTTGCCGTCATTGTGGAAAATCCCGCTTCGCAGTGATAGGATGTTGGAAATGGAAGCAATGTTTTCAGTGCTTTTGTGGCTATCTCAGGATATTCAGCCTTGATTTTAATCCAGGATGTCGGCAGAGATTAAGTTCTCAAACATACTTTTAAGGCCACCATCATTTGCAACCTCAATGAGTTGATCTTCCTGCACGGACATGGACAATTCATCTGGGACATCACAAATGGGTCGCGGATCCATTCCTTCGCACTTCGTGGGTCTTTGGCGGTTGGGAAGTCACACTCGAACTCTGTTGACAGCGAAGCTAAGTGATCGCTGTCAACGGATATCCTGGAAGGATATTGACCTCATTCCATCAGTTGAGGATGCCTGGTTATTCTTTAAAAGTGCTTTCCTCACCATCTTAAATAAGCATGTCCCATTCAAAAAATGTAGAACTAAGAACAGATATAGCCCTTGGTTCACTCCAGACTTGACTGTCCTTGACCAGCACAAAAACATCCCGTGGCGTACTGCATTAGCATCGAATAGCCTCCACAATATGCAACTTTTCAGGGAAGTTAGGAAAAAATGTACACAGGCAGTTAGGAAAGCAAAGGCTATCTTTTTCAAACAGAAATCTGCATCCTGCAACACAAACTCCAAAAAGTTCTGAGACACTGTAAAGTCCATGGAGAATAAGAGCACCTCCTCCCAGCTGCCCACTGCACTGAGGCTAGAAAACACTGTCACCACCGATAAATCTACGATAATCGAGAATTTCAATAAGCATTTTTCAACGGCTGGCCATGCTTTCCACTTGGCTACCCCTACCGGGGTCAAAAGCTCTGCACCCCTCACAGAAACTTGCCCAAGCCTCCCCCATTTCTCCTTCACCCAAATACAGATAGCTGATGTTCTGAAAGAGCTGCAAAATCTGGACCCCTACAAATCAACTGAGCTAGAAAATCTGGACCCTCGCTTTCTAAAATTATCCCCTGCAATTGTTGCAACCCCTATTACTAGCCTGTTCAACCTCTCTTTCGTATCGTCTGAGATCCCTAAAGATTGGAATGCTGCTGCGGTCATCCCCCTCTTCAAAGACCCAAACTGTTACAGACCTATATCTATCCTACCCTGCCTTTCTAAAGTCTTCGAAAGTCAAGTTAACAAACCGATCACCTACCATTTAGAATCCCACTGTACCTTCTCCGCTATGCAATCTGGTTTCCGAGCTGGTCCTGGGTGCACCTCAGCCATGCTCAAGGTTCTAAACGATATCATACCCACCATCGATAAAAGACAATACTGTGCAGCCGTCTTCATCGACCTGGCCAACGCTTTGACTCTGTCAATCACTGTATTCTAATCGGCAGACTCAACAGCCTTGGTTTCTCAAATGACTGCCTCGCCTGGTTCACCAACTACTTCTCAGATAGAGTTCAGTGTGTAAAATCGGAGGGCCTGTTGTCCGGACCTCTGGCAGTCTCTATGGGGGTGCCACATGGTTCAATTCTCGGTCCGACTCTTTTCTCTGTATATATCAATGATGTCGCTCTTTCTGTTGGTGATTCTCTGATCCACCTCTATGCAGACGACACCATTCTGTATGCTTCTGGCCCTTTGGACACTGTGTTAACAAACCTCCAGACGAGCTTCAATGCCATACAACACTCCTCCCGTGTCATCCAACTGCTCTTAAATGCAGGTAAAACTAAATGCATGCTCTTAAACCGATTGCTGCCGGCACCCGCCCGCCTGTCTAGCATCACTACTCTGGACGATGCTGACTTAGAGTATGTGGACAACTACAAATACCTAGGTGTCTGGTCAGATTAAGCATCTCCAATCCAAAATTAAATATAGAATCCGCTTCCTATTTCGGAAACAAAGCCTCCTTCACTCATGCTGCCAAACATACCCTCGTAAAACTGACTATCCTACCGATCCTTGACGTCGGCGATGTCCTTTACAAAATAGCCTCCAACACTCAACTCGGCAAATTGGATGTAGTCTATCATAGTGCCATCCGTTTTGTCACCAAAGCCCCATATACTACCCGCCACTGCAACCTGTATGCTCTCATTAGCTGGCCACCACTGGCTCCAGGTCATCTACAGTCTAAGTCTTTGCTAGGTAAAGACCCGTCTTTTCTCAGCTCACTGGTTACCATAGCAGCACCCAACCGTAGCACGTGCTCCAGCAGGTATATTTCACTGGTCATCCCCAAAGCCAACGCCTCATTTGGCCGCCTTTCCTTCCAGTTCTCTGCTGCCAATGACTGGAACTAATTGCAAAAATCACTGAAGCTGGAGTCTTATATCTCCCTCACTAACTTTAAGCATTAGCTGTCAGAGCAGCTTACCGATCATTACACCTGTACACAGCCCATCTGTAAATAGCCCACCCAACTACCTCATCCCCATATTGTATTGTCCACTTGCCGTCCCCTCAGTTCCAGTTTGGCTTTGATTGTAGCCACTTTATCTACCAACTTAAAGACAGTTGTCATTCTCCCCTGAAGTGACAGATTGAGTTCGTTGAGCAGGTTGAATATGTCGCAATGGTAAGGTATTTTCTATTGAATGAGCTTTTCTTTTTTTTGCAGTCTCGGGCTCTGCTGTCTCTGTATTATCGACATTGTTGTTGGGCCTTTTATCTCCTTTACCCCTTCCGAAGAAGCTCTCCAGCGACGTTTGTTTGTTTTTAATAATGTCAGCTAATGTAGCTAGCTAGTACAAAGTTGACGGGCAACACCACTCACACAGACCATGATGAACTTTCCGTGCGCGCATTACTCAAGTTCAAAATCTGTAAACTGTTGTGGGCGTGACAGAGATATTAGAGTGGTGAGAAAAGGACCAACAGACTGCACCAAGTTCAATGTAATGACTGCACAAATAGCCTAAAATTGTATCTCATTTTATTTTATTTTACCAATTAAGAAAATTAAAAATGCATTATTTATCCTTTCTGTGTGGCCCGGTAGCGAATTAAGCAAACATCTGCTATACAGTATGTATGTTAGCTATCTAGCAATCATTACGTTAGCAGCTTATTTTAGTAAGACTGCACACTACGTTTTTGTAGCAAGCTAGCTAATAATACATAGTTTTGAGCTCTCCTACAGCCTCCATTTTCTTTGTCCTTAGACAAACTAAATAATGGTCAATCTTTCTGGTGGTAGCAAAACACAGCTTGCCATGTGTACGATTGGAAGACTTTCAACAGACTGAGTATGGTCTTCCAGCATGGCACTTGGTGCGGTTGCAAACCTTCTATTGCCCTCAGAACAGCCTCACTTTGTCGTGGCATGGACTCAACAAGGTGTCGAAAGTGTTCCACATGGATGCTGGCCAATGTTGGCTCCAATGTTTCCCGCAGTTGTGTCAAATTGGCTGGATGTCTTTTGGGTGGTGGACCATTCTTGATACACACAGGAAACTGTTGAGCGTGAAAAACGCAGCAGCGTTGCAGTTCTTGACACAAGCCGGTGCGCCTGGCACCTACTACCATACCCCATTCAAAGGCACTTAAATCTTTTGTATTGCCCATTCACCCTCTGAATGGCACACATACACAATCCATGTCTCAATTGTCTCGAGGCTTAAAAATCCTTCTTTAACCTGTCTCCTCCCCTTCATCTACACTGATTTAAGTAGATGTAACAAGTGATATCGATAAGGGATTATAGCTTTCACTTGGATAAACCTGGTCTATGTCATGGAAAGAGCAATGTTCTTAATGTTTTGTATACTCAGTGATCCCCTTAGTCTCCATGCAAAGACTCAAAGTAATCACCGTTCTATTCCTTTACATAGAGTAGGGTACTGCGGTAATAGAAAGTTTAGGCTATTAGGGAAGAACCGCAGGCGCGGGGGTATATGAGAAGACATCAAAAGGGAGACTTGCCTCATGGGCCCTGGTCAAAAGTAGTACACTATATAGGCCCTCAGAGCCTGCTGCCTAAGATCAGGTCCAAAAGAGCCAGAGGCTGTCACACAGTACATCTTTAATCTTTGTTTGCCCTACCAGCTAAACATTACCACCAGGTTAACAGACAGTATTTGTTTAGTGACTTGGTTTAGCGCTTTCTTGTCGAATCTGTCTTGTCTCAAGGTCACTATGTGCAGTTCACACCAATGAGGTAACAATAGAAGCACTTTATCTCAGAGGGTTAATATAATACCACATTGAAGGGTTGATTTCTCTGCTGGCAATGAAGATTTACTAGAATAAGATTACTAGATTATTAATGTATGTTGTCTCAATAATAATTGTGACCGTGCACGTGACCTTGTATATGAAAGAACTATGTTTTTGAACAAAGAGCTGCTGGCAAAGGTGGGGGGAATCATGAAACAAAGCATCATTGTAAAGCATTGATTCCTACAGGAAAAACAAACACAGAGGAGTTAAAGAGAGAGTGGCATAGTTGGAGGACATTGTGAAAAATTATGATTGCTCTGCATGTATTTGGTCTCTATGTAATTCCCACTATGAGAGGAACTCTTTGACTTTCTGTTTTCACTGTGTGCCTGCCTGGAGTGATGCATGAATTATGAATCAAAACAACTGAGCTAGTGAGTGAGACGGCTTCATTCAAGACTAATAATCCTCAATGCCGCCCAGGCAAAAAGGCATCCTTTTCATGAAGTCATTTAAAAACTATTGAGGACATAACAAGGGACTTGTTTTATGTGGTCCATGTTGCAGTGGCAGTTCAGAGTAGAAAGACCCGAACCCCTCACGTAATTTTCTCTTTTTGTTAACACGTAGAGAGATAATGGGACTACTGCAGCACAAAGGGCCTCTGATTGCAGCGCCCACATACTGCAGGCTCAGGCTGCAGCTCTGTGGTGGCAGAACTGTTGGGCTAGAACAGAAGCTCTGCTCCATTCCCTTTGATTATTTTCTACATAAAAATACATTGTCATCATCACACATACAGTATCAGCACATAGTCACATAGCTCGTCTATATTCTTGAGTCTAGTTATTTTTGGCCACACGGTGCATATCGTAAGTATTCAACGCCATTGGATTTCTCCACATTTGATTGTGGAGATTAAAATGGATTTAATTGCCATTTTTTTTGTCAACAATCGAAACAAAATACTGGAGGACACATTTTTAATAATACTAATACAATGCCTTCCGTAATTATTGGGACAACATTTTTTTCTTATTTTTGCTCTTTAGTCCAGCACTTTTGGATTTGAAATGATAGCTTTAATTTGAATGTATTTTCATTCATATTGGGTGAACAGTCCCCATTTTACGTAGTCCCCATTTTAGGTGATCAAAACTATTGGGACAAATTCACTTATAAACTCAGCAAAAAAAGAACCCTCATCTCACTGTCAACTCTCCTCCGCTCTCTCCACTGGCTTCCAGTTGAAGCTCGCATCCGCTACAAGACCATGGTGCTTGCCTACGGAGCTGTGAGGGGAACGGCACCTCAGTACCTCCAGGCTCTGATCAGGCCCTACACCCAAACAAGGGCACTGCGTTCATCCACCTCTGGCCTGCTCGCCTCCCTACCACTGAGGAAGTACAGTTCCCGCTCAGCCCAGTCAAAACTGTTCGCTGCTCTGGCCCCCCAATGGTGGAACAAACTCCCTCACGACGCCAGGACAGCGGAGTCAATCACCACCTTCCGGAGACACCTGAAACCCCACCTCTTTAAGGAATACCTAGGATAGGATAAAGTAATCCTTCTCACCCCCTCCCCCCCTTAAAAGATTTAGATGCACTATTGTAAAGTGGCTGTTCCACTGGATGTCTTAAGGTGAATGCACCAATTTGTAAGTTGCTCTGGATAAGAGCGTCTGCTAAATGACTTAAATGTCATGTAAAATGTAACTGCATTTATTTTCAGCAAACTTACATGTGTAAATATTTGTATGAACATAACGAGATTCAACAACTGAGACATAAACTGAACAAGTTCGACAGACATGTGACTAATAGAAATGGAATAATGTGTCCCTGAACAAAGGGGGGTCAAAATCAAAAGTAACAGTCAGTATCTGGTGTGGCCACTAGCTGCATTAAGTACTGCAGTGCATCTCCTCCTTATGGACTGCACCAGATTTGCCAGTTGCTGTGAGATGTTACCCCACTCTTCCACCAAGGAACCTGCAAGTTCCCGGACATTTCTGGGGGGAATGGCCCAAGCCCTCAACCTCCGATCCAACAGGTCCCAGACGTGCTCAATGGAATTGAGATCCGGGCTCTTCGCTGGCCATGGCAGAACACTGACATTCCTGTCTTGCAGGAAATCACACACAGAATGAGCAGTATGGCTGGTGGCATTGTCATGCTGGAGGGTCATGTCAGAATGAGCCTGCAGGAAGTGTACCACATAAGGGAGGAGGATGTCGCAAATACAACCACCCCTGGTGAGACAAAACCGTGACCCATCAGCGAAGAGCACTTTTTGCCAGTCCGGTCTGGTTCAGCGATGTTGGGTTTGTGCCCTTAGGCAACATTGTTGCCGGTGATGTCTGGTGAGGACCTGCCTTACAACAGGCCTACAAGCCCTCAGTCCAACCTCTCTCAGCTTATTGCGGACAGTTTGAGCACTGATGGAGGGATTGTGAATTCCTGGTGTAACTCAGGCAGTTGTTGTTGCCATCCTGTACCTGTCCCGCAGGTGTGATGTTCGGATGTACCGATCCTGTGCAGGTGTTGTTACACGTGGTCTGCCACTGGGAGGACGATCAGTTGTGCGTCCTGTCTCCCTGTAGCGCTGTCTTAGGCATCTCACAGTACAGACATTGCAATTTATTGCCCTGGCCATCTCCTTGCAGCATGGCTAAGGCACATTCATGCACATGAGCAGTGACCCTGGGCATATTTCTTTTGGTGTTTTTCAGAGTCAATAGAAAGGCCTCTTTAGTGTCCTAAGTTTTCATAACTGTGACCTTAATTGCCTACCGTCTGTAAGCATGTTCATTAATTAATTGTTTATGGTTCATTGAACAAACATGGGAAACAGTGTTTAAACCTTTTACAATGAAGATCTGTGAATTTATTTGGATTTTTATGAATTATCTTTGTGTATTACAATGTGTATTACAATAGTAAAAGGTTTTATATTTCATACCATATTCCTAGAGCGCAATGATTACATCAAGTTTGTGACTCTCTCTCTTGGTTGTTTCAGATTATTTTGTGCCCAAATAGAATTGAATGGTAAATCATTTGTGTCATTTTGGAGTCACTTTTATTGTAAATAAGATTATAATGTGTTTCTAAACACTTCTACATTAATCTGGATGCCTTGATTACAGATAAGTTGTGAATGTATCGTGAATATTTATGAGTGAGAATGTTACAGACAGATAAATATCTGTAATTTCTAAACGGTTCACCCGATGTGGATGAAAAGACCTTCAAATTCATTTCATTTCATTCATTTAAGTCATTTAGCAGACGCTCTTATCCAGAGCGACTTACAAATTGTTGCATTCACCTTATGACATCAAATTAAAGCAGACAAATGGCACAAATTACAAATTAACCTTATAGTCATTGTATCAGTCCCAAAAAATATTCACTGTGCCAACAATCAAGGAGGGCACTGTATATCTTCATTAGATAGGTATTCACCCCCCCCCCTAAGTCAATATATATTAGAAACATCTTTGGCAGCGATTACAGCTGTGAATCTTTTTAGGTAAGTCTCTTAGGGGGGATTTCAACCTGAGGTAAGCATGCATAAATGGAATGTAGTTCCCTTTTTATGCACTTTTCTCTCTACCCGTATTCTTACTTTGAACTTAAGCATTTAAAATAGCATGATATTCACCTGCTATTAGTTTGGGCTGGACATTAAAGAAATTAAGGTGTAGTGGGGGTGTCTACAGATCCACCGTATTCTGACCTTGACTTAATTCCCTCATAATTCCACCAATTTTACATGCGATGAAGCAATGAATAAGTTTGAGCAACCTGTCGAGGTTTCTGTGTTTTCTGGCTGCCAGGACCACGGACAGCAATGGGAAGTATTCCCCAGAGGCAAGACCAGGGACAGCTCAGGGGAAACTTCCAGACTGCAGCAGAACAGCCACATCTGTCTCCAGTTGTAATCGAGACTAAACTGCAGACAGGTGAAACCACTCAGGGCCTCTCCTTAACCGTTCCTTGGGTTTGCTTTCTTTGTCTTTCCTTTGACCCTCAGCAGGTGACGGAGACTATTGGCGAGACTGAGCATATGGTAGTGAAAGAGGTATAACCGAACTGAAGATTTCAACATGGAGTGAAAGCCAAAGACCAGACCTTCCACTGGTGACAACAATATTTACTTTGTTTGTCAGTACCTGATAAAGAATAAACTGTTAACCCTTCACGTGGACTGGTGGTGTGTGTTTGAATGTGTAAATCCTGCCTTACCAAGATGATGCTGCTGAAACCACCACACAATTCACTGTAATTTAGAAATTGATAAGCTCTATTGATTGATAAGAACTAGGTAAATGACAGTTGTTTGGATAAGGGAAATTTATATATAAATTAATTGTTTTAGTCATATGACAGCAAAGTGAAGCATATTAACATATCACCTTTTCCACAGTGAAGTTTATAAAATGCTGACCTTATAACATTTGGAGACCCAAGCTATAGGCTTCTGTAGCCATGAACAAATTATAGTATAGAGCTAAACCTACTGTCGTGGCTTTACTTTCATTAATCTGAGTACTTATTTAATCCACTATGTTTGATTGTTACCCAATTGAATGGTATCATGTAACAATAAACTCATCAGGATTTGGGGCACCACAGATTAAGTTATTTAAAGATTTACCATTTCCCAAATTAAACTCAGGTCTTTACCTATAACGTCCATAAAACTGTCAACATATTAATCATAACCTTATCATTCTAAACATTCAACCTTTCTTGGATCTGTACAAACCCCAGCCTTACTCATGATTCAGTACTACACATTGGTTTAACTATTTATTTACTAGTTAACTAAATAATAAAACCGAACAAACACACACCTAATACATGAGGAAAAAGTCCCTAGCGGCTACTCCGGGCAGCCCACTGAGTGCCGCTCCTTTCTCACGCAGTGTGAGATTGTGTTCTCTCTCAACTACACATACTCTAGAGAGAGAGCTTTCGTCATTTCCTCCTTACTGGCCGGGCCGAGAATGGGGCACAGCTATCTCTGATTGCTCTAACAGCAGACTTTAAAGAGGAGATGATTCGAGTTCAGTTTTTGGAGGCACTAACATGACTGCTTGTTTACCAAAAGAGAGAGGGGTAGAAAGAGACATATTGTTAATACATTTGGAAACTACTCTCACAGTTATCATTTACTTTGCACACGAACCACTGCCCGTTTGGAGTAAGAAATCATGACTGTATTTACGTGTGAATGCCTTCGGTCATCTATCTCTGTCGAAAACCAAGCCTTCTTGGAAAAGGGTTTGGTTGGGTCTCACGTGTAAGGCTCTGTTTGTTCATAAAGGTCACAAGGGCGGCCTTTTCGTGACCACAAGAGGTCACAAACAGGCCCCCATTAACATCGGCTGGGCTGTAGTGGAGCGGGTCGAGAGTTTTGAGTTCCTTGGTGTCCACATCACCAACGAACTATCATGGTCCAAACATACTAAGATAATTGTGAAGAGGGCATGACAAAACCTTTTCCTCCTCAGGAGACAATATTTGGCATGGGTCCCCAGATCCTCAAAAGGTTCTACAGCTGCACCATCGAGAGCATCCTGACACGTTCGACGTGTTCTACAGCGCCTTTTAGAGAATTGTCTCTTCGTAAAGGCTGAGAAGTGCTCTTTCATGTCTCCTCCGTTACTTTCTCGGTTCCGTTATTTCCGCTGAAGGCGAATTTCTATCGCGTTTTCATTGTAATTTCGGTCAAGTTGCTGCCCCTCTCACAGCTCTTACTTCTGTGACGTGTTTTAAGTGGTCCGGTTCCGTCATGTCTCTATGATGTGGGTAAGTGAACTGCTGCCATCCGCTTAGCCCTAGGCAGACAGTCTTTTCTTTTGTCGTTTGGACAGGTGTACATGCATCACCGACTGGTATGGCAACAGCTCGGCATCTGACAGTAAGGCGCTACAGAGGGTAGTGCGAACGGCCCAGTACTTCACTGGGGCCAAGCTTCCTGCCATTCAGGACCTACTTAACATGCAGTGTCAGAGGAAAGCCCCAAAATTGTCAGAGACTCCAGTCTAGCAAGTCTAGGACCAAAACAGTTTCTACCCCCAAAATATAAGACTGCTGAACAATTCATAAAATCGCCACTGGACAATTTACATTGACCCCTCCCTCCCTCCCTCGCTTTTGTTCACTGCTGCAACTCGCTGTTTGTTTGTTACCCATGCATAGTCACTTTGTCCCCACCTACATGTACAGATTACCTCAACTATGCTCGCACACTAACTCGGTACCTGTGCCCCCCTGTACATAGCCTCATTATTCTTATTGTGTTACTTTTATTATTACTTTTTATTTTAGTACTTGGTAAATATTTTCTTCTTGAACTGCACTTTTGGTTAAGGGTTTGTAAGTAAGCATTTCACGGTAAAGTCTACACTTGTGTCAGGATTTGGCCAGGGTTGTTCCGGTTTTTGGTCACTAGATGCCCCCATTGTGCCTTTTGACCTTTTGTTTTCCCTTGATCCCCATTATTATTTGCACCTGTGCCTCGTTTCCCCTGATTGTATTTAAACCCTTTGTTTTCCTCTGTTCTTTGCTCTGTGTTTGTATGTTAGCACCCAGCCCTAGTACTCTGAGAACTCTTGTTGATCCCGGTGGACTCTCTTGTGGAATTCTGTTTTTTTGTTCTTGTTTGTTTGAGGCTTTTTGTGCTTTACCTTCCACCTTGTGGATTTACCTTTTTTTGTCTTGGAGGATTACCTTTGTTCTTGTAGGATTCCTTTTGAGGTTGTGGAGTTACATGTTTTCCTGAAGAACTTCACTTTTTACTTCATTAAATACACCGTCTCAAGTACTGCTGTGTCTGCCTCATCTTCTGGGTTCTGCCGACTATTCGTGGCTCAGTTGGTTAAGTGACTGTTTCTCACTCCGGAGACCCGGGTTCGTAACCGGGTCCTGACACACTTGTATTCGGCATGTGACAAATAAAGTTTGATTTGATTTGAATATCCTTAGTTGTCCGGTCTCCATTGGTTTCCGCAGAACTTCTTAGCCGTACCAGCGATTGTCTGAGAGGGGAGTTCTCTCCTTTCTCCACCTATGTGGATAATCAGAGTTTGAGCCACTTTACACGCACAGCTGCAGACTGGCGATGTCCTGGTCTGATAGGTGAGTTCGTTTTCTCCACCTCGTGTTGAGGTTCAAAGTTCCAACCATTTTAGATGTGTAGCGACCTCTCCACGCTTTTCTGGTGTAATGTTAATTTCGTTACCAAGGCTTTTTATGCATTCTGGCCAAAGGGGATGGCTCCGTCTGTCTGACATGCTGTCCGACCTCACTCGGGGCATGGCTACTTACTTATTCACAGTTTATAGGAGATAGATGATCTTATACATCTTAAAATCGCATTTCAGATGTTTTTTTATATGCACAACGTATTGCATTTACATTTACATTTAAGTCATTTAGCAGACGCTCTTATCCAGAGCGACTTACAAATTGGTGCATTCACCTTATGACATCCAGTGGGACAGTCACTTAACAATAGTGCATCTAAAACTTAGGGGGGGTGGGGTGAAAGGGATTACTTAACCTAAATACATTGGATGGAAACGGACCATTCCCCACATTATGTTAGAAATATTGTTCCGGTATTCACTTTTTGGACGTTAGAGTTTTGTGCGGGAAAAAGTCTCTGGAGACAAAGGACATTCCTTTATCCAATACTGGAGGGTAAAGAGAGAGTCATCTGCTACTTAATTTACAACTGATTGTGAGCTGTCAACCCGGCAGTTCCCTCCTCCCCTGCTTTGCGGGTGGGAGAGGGTCTGGTTATTGTCAACCCTTGCCAAGCTAATCTGAACCATTTGATCCTTATACGACAGTCATGACACTACCAAGTTGATTTATGATTTCTTGAACAGTTTAATTATTTGCCCGGACTTTTCACTGTATTACTTTTAACAATATGTATTGTTAAATATTAACAACTATCAGTTATAGAACTGTCACTTTAGTGTTAGTTTCCTTAGATTTTGCATTATTCAATTACATTGTTAGTTCACTGTTCTTTTCTCTGTCACATTCATGTAGTTGTTCCTGAGGATCGCTAGCAATAGTGGATCATATTAGGCTAACGTATTACAAGTTGTGCAATACTTTGGGACATGTAGCCTATTTGAATCATCAGGCCATACATAGCAGTTTAAACCTGGAGCCTGCACACGGTTAAAGACAACTTTACATTGTCATCACAGTTCCATGTTTAGTGAGGATTATTAGGGTAGATTTTGTACACTTTTCTCACCTTCCAATATTTCATGTTACCCCCTTTTTCGTAGTATCCAATTATTAGTAGTTACTATCTTGTCTCATCGCTTCAACTCCCGTACGGGCTCGGGAGAGACAAAGGTCGAAAGCCATGCATCCTCCGAAACACAACCCAACCATGCCGCACTGCTTCTTAACACAGCTCGCATCCAAACCGGAAGCCAGCCACACCAATGTGTCGGAGGAAACACCGTGCGACCTTGGTTAGCGGCCCGCCACAGGAGTCGCTGGTGCGCGACAAGACAAGGATAAATCCTCCCGAACCCGGACGATGCTAGGCCAATAGTGCGTCGTCCCACGGACCTCCCAGTCGCAGCCGGCTGCGACAGAGCCTGGGCTCGAACCCAGAGTCTCTGGTGGCACAGCTAGCACTGCGATGCAGTGCCCTAGACCACTGCACCACCTGGGAGGCAAATATGGCAACTTTCAGGATGAATCAAATCACCGTATTTTTTATTCCCCATTGTATTTAGTTTGTTAAGGCTCTCCAAACCGTTTAAAAAAAAAGATTATTCATCAAAAAAATTCTTAACAATAAATCATATGCAAGATCAGAGTATTTTTTAAATCTACCAATTGGTGCTGGAAAGTTTACGGATATGCATGTATTTACATGGTTTTCTTTAATTGATCCCTAGTATTCTGAATCGTTCTCTCCCTATATTCTAGTGAGTCGGTCGAGAACATTCAAATTAAAAGATACACCAAATTCGAATGGATGGCTTTAGATAAATGTACTGAATAACCTATTGATTGAAAAAGAAAATTTGTTGGCCAGCAAGTGGGATGATTTTCATCAGTTGAGTTATTCAGTGCAGGCAAGCGAACCATGCCTGCAAAGCTCGTTACGCACCTGCTTAAGGTAAGTCTGATAAGTGCGAAGGAAGGCGTAAGTGCGTAGGAAAGGCGTAAATAAAAAACATTCTGATCTTGTAGATTATTTAGGCAAATATTTGGGTTAGGAAAGCATGTATGAATCATTTAAAAAACTGGTTTGGAGAGCCTTTATGTACGAAATACACTGAGTGTACAAAACATTAGGAACAGCATCCTAATATTGAGTTGCACCCCCCTTTTCCCTCAGATCAGCCTCAATTCGTTGTGCATGGATTCTACAAGGTGTCAATAGTGGTCCACATGAATGCTGGCCCATGTTGACTCCAATGCTTCCCACAGTTGTGCCAAGTTGGCTGGATGTCCTTTGGGAAGTGGACCATTCTTGAAATACACAGGCACCTACTATCATACCCCGTTCAAAGGCACTTAAATCTTTTGTCTTGCCCATTCACCCTCTGAACTGCACACATACACAATCCATGTCTCAATTGTCTCAAGGATTAAAAATGCTTCTTTAACCCGTCTCCTCCCCTTCATCTACACCGATTTAGCAGCTTTCACATGGTCAGTCTATATCTGTCACGGTCTTCCTCCTCTTCATCTGAAGAGGAGAGGCGAGAAGGATCAGAGGACCAAAATGCGGCGTGGTATGTGTTCATGGTGAATTTGAATAAAGAAAACACTGAACACTGCAACACTATACAAAAAACAATAAACCAATGACGACCGTGAAGCTACAAATGAGACCTGTGCTGACACAAGCCACTAACATAGACAATCACCCACAAACAAACAGTGCAACCCAGGCTACTCAATCAGAGACAACTAATGACACCTGCCTCTGATTGAGAACCATACTAGGCCGAAACATAGAAATCCCAAATCATAGAAAATCAAAACATAGACTGCCCACCCAACTCACGTTCTGACCATACTAAATAAATACAAAACAAAGGAAATAAAGGTCAGAACGTGACAATATCATGGATAAAAAATAGCGGTTTGATTCATCCTGAAAGTTGTCATATTCAAGTTTAATTCATAGGGGTTGAACAATAATCTTATAAGTCTACCTAATTCTCACTAATCATACAACTTCACTACTGTCGTTGAGACTGGGGTTTTGCGGGTACTAATTAATGAAGCTGCCAGTTGAGGACTTGTGAGGCGTCTGTTTCTCAAACTAGACACTAACGTACTTGTCCTCTTGCTAAGTTGTGCACCGGGGCCTCCCACTCCTCTTTCTATTCTGGTTAGAGACCGTTTGCACTGTTCTGTGAAGGGAGTAGCACACAGCGTTGTATGAGATCTTCAGTTTCTTGGCAATTTCTTGCATGGAATAGCCTTAATTGCTCAGAACAAGAATAGACTGACGAGTTTCAGGAGAGGTCTTTGTTTCTGGCCATTTTGAGCCTGTTATCGAACCCACAAATTCTGATGCTCCAGATAAGCTCCAAAGAAGGCCCGTTTTATTACTTCTTTAATCAGGACAACAGTTTTCAGCTGTGCTAATATAATTGCAAAAGGGTTTTCTAATGATCAATTAGCCTTTTAAAATTATAAACTAGGATTAGCTAACAACGTGCCATTGGAACACAGGAGTGATGGTTGCTGATAATGGGCCTCTGTATGCCTATGTAGATATTCCATAAATAATCTGCCGTTTCCAGCTAAAATAGTCATTTACATTAACAATGTCTCACTGTATTTCTGATCAATTTGATGTTATTTTAATGGACAAAAAAATGTGCTTTTCCTTCAACAACAAGGAAATGTCTAAGTGACCCCATACTTTTGAACGGTAGTGTGTGTGTATATATAATCCCTAATGAAATATGTGTATGAATAGAAAACAAGGCACTCGAAAGCCACAACATGTCAAAGTCAACATACAATACACATTGGGCTCCCAACTGGCGCAGTGGTTTAACACACTGCAGTACCTTTTGTCCTTCTGGAAGGTTCTCCCATCTCCACAGAGGAACTCTGGAGCTCTGTCAGAGTGACTATCGGGCACTTCTCCCCCGATTGCTCAGTTTGGCTGGGCGGCCAGCTCTTGGTAGAGTCTTCCATTTAAGAATGAAGGCCACTGTGTTCTTGGGGACTTTCAATGCTGCAGACATTTTTTGGTACCCTTCCCCAGATCTGTGCCTCGACATAATCCTATCTCGGAGCTCTACAGACAATTCCTTCAACCTCATGGCTCGGCTTTTGCTCTGACATGCACTGTCAACTGTGTGATGTTATATAGACAGGTGTGTGCCTTTCCAAATCATGTCCAATCAATTGAATTTACCACAGGTGGACTCCAATCATCTCAAGGATGATCAATGGAATCAATGGAAAAAGGGTGCACCTGACCTCAATTTTGTGTCTCATAGCAAAGGGTCTGAATACTGAATACTGAGATGTGTTTTCGCTTTGTCATTATGGGGTATTGTGTGGAGATTTATGATTTTAGAATAAGGCTGTAACCTAACAAAATGTGGAAAAAGTCAAGGGGTCTGAATACTTTCCGAATGCAATGTATATATCCATAGAAATAAGACAGAAGTTGCTTCTGTTGCCTGTTTGAGTGTTTGCTTAAAAGCCTAATGATTCCATGAGCACCATTCCTCATACAATAGCAAATATATTGGATAAAGCAATTTCACAGATTTGTCTGTTTTAAATATTTGCTATGCTGTAATAAAGGCGTTACAACTTGTTTTCTTGTTAGAACAGATAAATTACTTGTAATTTGTTTAGTGTTGTTCACACTGCTCCAAACAGGCAGAAAAGTAATATTGGGATCTAATAGCACCTGTTTGTCACATAATATGCACACAGCTCTCGCTCCTATACCCTACTTTTTCTTGATCTCCTTCTTATTGTTATTGTTATTGTTACAATTATTATTATCGTCATCTTTATAAAAGTAAGTCATGTCCTTATCATTAGTAGGCTTTGTATAGTAGCCTTGTATCACCACCAACAAGCTGTAGGTCTAAGAGTGCATCCTGCAAAGTCTTAATACTGTAACTTACTTTGGCCTATATTTCATTATAGGCTATTGTATCAATCAATCAATCATTAATTTGTTCATGCAATCACATACATTCATGCTTTGAAATGCAATCAAGTGTTTTAGGTTTAAAATGAAATAACAAAAGGTAGCTTTGAATAATTAGCCTAAACAATAAACAAACCGCAAACGTGTTCTTAGTCTGCCTTAATGAAAATTTTATATATTTTTCCATTAGAAAATACTCTTTAGGACACTTATTTATTTAGTGTTGTTTACACTGTTCCAAATGGTCAGAAAAATATTCTAATATTGTAATCTAACAACAACTGTTTGGCACACATAATACTCATGCAACGCGTGCTCCTATACCCTTATTTTTCTTATCTCCAGTAGTTTACACAACTAATTCAAATGTCTTCCACAGATCTGACTTCCCCTTTCCCTCCTAAGCAACCAATAAATATTTGCCCGTTTCGAGTTTCTTTTTCACGTCCTCCTCTTCCATTTTGCTGTCGACATGACTGTGTTCGGAGTTTGTTATAACCAATTTATTGATGTGATTATGATAGGGCCTGACCTATAGCCTATTGGTCACATGTGATGCTTACATGTTTCACATAAAAATAGCAAGGGTTGAGGGAATAGGGAATGTTCTTCCTAAACAAATTAGTAATTTTGTTAACAGAACTTTTCAGTCAGAAACAAGTAAGAAACTACTTAGCTAAAATGATGCTGCAGCTTCAGCACGGACAGCGCCATTAACACTTGCTGTGCTGGGGTGCCTTTTCCCTGCAGTAGGGAGGAGTGCGAGACAACTTGCGCCTGTCACACAGGCACTCACTGTCATTTTTTTCGCATAGTGTGACTATCAGGCTCTTTCTTGAGTCTTTTGTGTGTCTTAAATATTGAATCAAACAGTTTGCTTAAAGCATCAGACAACCTCAGTGCATATGGGGGGGGAGGGTTAGTGAGGGCTAGCCAGATAGCTAGATTGACATGTTGACAGTCTAGGAGCAGAGGCTACTTCATCCTCCAAGAGGTTCTGTTGAATGAAGCTGCACACAAGCTCAGGTGACGAGAGGTCAAGTTCTGCTTGACGGATTCACCTCTCAAATTTTTGTTTCCTAGCAATCATTTTCCTTTCCCTTGTTGCTGCCTCCTATAGTATTTGAGCTGCTTTGGCGTAAGCATCAATCTGAAGGCATTGTGCATGCAATTTTTCCTCCTCCATTTGTCTTTTAATTTCCTCAACTTTATCCCTATTTTGTTTCTCCTCCAGAATACTAGTTTGTTGGTCTTTCAGGGAGGCACGACTGCAAGTGGAGTAATGTCTACTGTCCTGTGACTGAGGCATGTTCTGTGAAGTTTAAGTCCTTGTCACAATTGAGCCAGGGGGTGCATATGCCTCTTAAGAGGCACCACCTGCTTTTGGAGTCTCCTATGTGCTAGGTGAGACAAGCCTCCAGGAGGAATGGGGTCATCTTGGCGTACTGGTGTACCTGTCCAGCCATGTCCATGGTACTCTGGAGGACATCATTGGGGTCCGAACTCCTGATCTCCATAGGTACTCTGTGATTGCTAGCTCTATCTGTCTCGAATGGCCATTTAAAATAGATTTGCAGTTGAAATAGAGCCACACAATCCCTTTCAGGAGCCAGGAGTTTTAGAGGAACCATTTTTTTTATTTTCAACAAAATGTACAGCCATGGTTCCTATAAAAGGGACAAAAAGGCCAGTAAATTATATTTGATCAACAATATTTAAACCAATAAGCAATTAATATTCAAGCAATGAATTTATAGACATTGTGATAAACATGCATAAATAATATTACAAAAGGGTTCTGACGAAATTCCTAAACAAACAAATGCAAGTTATATGTCAAAGAAAAGGTGTATCACCACAACAAAATTGTCATAAGATAAATCAACTACATGAAAGGATAATTGCTTATAAATAGAAACCATTAACATCTTGAGACAACTTTAAGAAATATAAAGACGTATTAGAGCCTCTAAATACAGGCTACAAGGCTACTAAAGTCACCGGTGCATTAACAGCTACCCGGTGAATGCAAAACAAATCAGCGTACAAGTACAAATAAAAAATCTACGCATGTGCTTTTAAATGAAGCTGAGGCCGCATCCTTATGAATACATTATATGAATACTGACCTTATTTCTCTACCACTAGTTGCTCCGTTTTCGATTGCCACTCCCCACACCGAGGGACACTCAAAAACGGGAGGTATTGGGATTGCGCCATTAATGACTTGGACCTCCTGAAGGCCCGGTTACATCTTTTTTCATTTTTTTTTTTTTTTATTATTTTTTTTTAATAAATATTTTTACCCGTTTTTTCTCCCCAATTTCGTGGTATCCAATTGTTGTACTATCTTGTCTCATCGCTACAACTCCCATACGGGCTCGGGTGAGAAGAAGGTTGAAAGGTCATGTGTCCTCTGATACACAACCCAACCAGCCGCACTGCTTAACACAGCACACATCCAACCCGGAAGCCAGCCGCACCAATGTGCCAGAGGAAACACTGTGTACCTGGCAACCTTGGCTAGCGTGCACTGCACCCATCCCGCCACAGGAGTCGCTGGTGTGCGATGAGACGTCCGTAACGACCAAGTCCTCCCTAACCCGGACAATGCTAGGCCAATTGTGCGTCGCCCCACAGACCTCCCGGTCGCAGCCGGTTACGACTTAGCCTGGGCGCGAACCCAGAGTCTCTGATGGCACAGCTGGCGCTGCAGTACAGCGCCCTTAACCACTGCTCCACCCGGGAGGCCCCGGTTACATCTTAAGTGGGCCCTGGGGCAGTGGTTCCCAAACAGGGATCGCAACACTATGTGGAGTCACCTGATATGAAACTGGGGTCGAGAGAGAATTAGCAAAATCCTGAAAACAACTAAAAATATACATATAATAACGTCTTTGTATCTCAAAATCATTGAAATGGGTTAACCTTAAAAATCTAAATAAAATTGATGTGTGAGGGATGCAGAGGCACATAAACTCACATCAATATCTTTGTCAGATAACAATGTTAAACAAATAATTTATGCTATTGCTAGCAATCAAGAGGAAACTGACTGAATGACTAAAAACTGTGATGGCCTGTGATGGCCAAAATGACAATGCATTGACTTTCTTTCACTATACATGTCGGGGGATGCTATTCCCGAGAACAAATTGTTCTGTCTCACGATTCCCAAGCATTAAACGGCACAGGGGATGTTCAGTGTGCTGTGTGGCTATATTAACAAAAAACAGATTCCATGGGATCGAATAGTGGGCTTTTGCACATATGTTGGGACGGCATACAGGCCTCTGCACTCAAGTTATGAATGTGTCTCCCTCTGCCATATGGACGCATTGTATGATACACTGAGAGAAAATGCCTGCAACAGAGTGGAGCACAGAACTCTGAGATAAAGTATACAGCAGCAGGTAACTTGATTGCAAATCCACTGCCCGCACACCTGCTCACAAAACTATGTGGAAATTTAGGCTCAGAGCAAGACAATATTCTATTTCACGCTTACCAAGATGCACGCCGAGGCTTGGGAATACCCTGCTGTCTCCATCTGAGCATTAAAACTCATGGTAACCTTTGCCAGCTCATATCTGTGTAAAGCTGGATTCAGTGCTCTCGTCTGCATTAAAACCAAATATCGATAAAATATGGATGTGAAAGCAGAGATGAGGTATGTAATGTCGACCATGCCCCCTGACTTTGAGAAGCTAGTACGCGTCATGCATTAAGCACACTCGTCTCATTAGTGGTGGTGAGATAGGGGACATTATGTCAGACTAATTTGAAATTGACTGTTATAGCCCCACATTAAAAGTATGTGATGGTGAGTTGAGTAAATCTGAAATACTGTTAGAATGTTTTTCAATTGGCTGCCATAGCCCCAAATAAAAATAGTAAACATTGGCTGTGAAATATGTAATTTTCACATGGTTGGGGTCCTGAGAATGTTCATATATCAAAATGGGGTCGGAGGCCAAAAAAGTTTGGGAACCCCTGGCCTAGGGAATGGGACATCGCTACATCACTCCCGCACATCAGAAACTTCCAACAGATACCACGCAATTATTTGACAACGAGCCTTGTGTTTTTCTCAATGCCTGTACTGGAGGCAGTAATATATTTCCTTTATATTTCTCATGCAACAAATACATACTTAACATATGAGTAACAAATGAGAACAGCAGAACAACAATGTGCCTGTAATGTACCCATCCTCTGCCTGTGGTTCATGTGGAGTAGTAGCCTACGGAAGCAGTACTCTCACTCCATAAGTTTGACATGTAACAGCTGCATTTCCTTCACTCAGTCATTACCAGGAGAATAATTGTAGCTAGAACAATACTTTGTGCATGACACAAGTAATTTCTCCAACAATTTTTTACAAACATTATTTAACTTTAACTAATTCATTGCATCACAATTCCAGTGCATCAGTAGTTTACATACACTAAGTTGATTGCCTTTAAACAGCTTGGACAAGTCCAGAAAATGATGTCATGGCTTTAGAAGCTTCTGATAGGCTAATTGACATTATTTTTTGTCAATTGGAGGTGTGTACCTGTGAATGTATTTCAAGGCCTACCTTCAAACTCAGTGACTCTTTGCTTGACATCATGGGAAAATCAAATGAAATCAGCCAAGACCTCAGAAAAAAATTGTAGATCTCCACAAGTCTGGTTCATCCTTGGGAGCAATTTACAAACACCTGAAGGTACCATATTCATCTGTACAAACAATAGTACGCAAGTACAAACACCATGGGACCAAGCAGCCGTCATACCGCTCAGGAAGGAGACGCGTTCTGTCTCCTAGAGATGAACGTACTTTGGTGCGAAAAGTGCAAATCAATCCCAGAACAACAGCAAAGGACCTTGTGAAGATGCTGGAGGAAACAGGTACAGAAGTATCTATATCCACAGTAAAACAAGTCCTATACCAACATAACCTGAGAGGCCGCTCAGCAAGGAAGAAGCCACTGCTCCAAAACCACCATTTAAAAAAATCAGTTTACTGTTTTCAACTGCACATGGGGACAAAGATCATACTTTTTGGGGAAATATCCTCTAGTCTGAGAAACAAAAATAGAACTATTTGGCCATAATGATCGTCGTTATGTTTGGAGGAAAAAGGGGAGGCTTGCAAGCAGAAGAACACCATCCCAACCGTGAAGCACGGGGATGGCAGCATTATGTTGTGGGGGTGCTTTGCTGCAGGAGAGACTGGTGCACTTCACAAAATAGATGACATCATGAGGAATAAAAAATTATCTGGATATATTGAAGAAACATCTCAAGACACCAGTAAGGAAGTTAAAGCTTGGTCGCAAATGGGGTCTTCCAAATGGACAATGACCCCAAGCATACTTCCAAAGTTGTGGCAAAATGGCTTAAGAACAACAAAGTCAATGTATTGGAGAGGCCATCACAAAGCCCTGACCTCAATCCTATAGAACATTTGTGGGCAGAACTGAAAAACCGTGTGCGAGCAAGGAGGCCTACAAACCTGACTCAGTTACACCAGCTCTGTCAGGAGCAATGGGGCAAAATTCACCCAACTTATTGTGAGAAGCTTGTGGAAGGCTACCCGAAATGTTTGAACCAAGTTAAAACATTTAAAGGCAATGCTACCAAATGCTAATTGAGTGTATGTAAACTTTTGACCCACTGGGAATGTGATGAAAGAAATTCAAGCTGAAATAAATCACTTTCTCTACTATTATTCTGACATTTCACATTCTTAAAATAAAGTGGTGATCCTAACTGACCTAAGACTGGGAATCTTTAATAGGATTAAACATCAGGAATTGTGAAAAACTGAGTTTAAATGTATTTGGTTTATGTAAACTTCCAACTTCAACTGTTTAAAGATAAATGTATACCGGTAGCTAGTTGGCAAACGTTAGCTAGTTAGCTTGCTTGTTAAATAGCTATTTTCGTAAATTAACTTTATTACCAAACAATATGGAGAATCATTTCTCTTTACATTAACTAACATATTCCTCTTAACTGTATTATTTTTTTGTACATGATTCGTTATGAATTTATACTTACTTACATTTTCTTCCATCCTAATTTTTTTGTCATCCATCTTCCTGAAGCAACTATAGAATCTTAGGTCGTAGAGCATCATGGGTATTTTGATAACCACTCGATAGGAAGTCTGCATCTCGATTTGCTTCGTTTGGAGGGCCAACTAGAGGGCTGAAATGGCACTACTCCTCGATCAAAGTTGAATTGGGACACCACTCCGACTCGATGCGGCCCACAAACCAGAGGGGGAGGGCTAAGGGGGAACTTGTCCAACAATAATCAATCATTTTCATTGCAAAACGTTTTCCTGTGCACTAATGAATACACCCTTATTGTGTCCGCAGTGCTGAACCGTCTGATCACAGATCTGCACTCCTTCCTGGTGGTGCTGGACAGTGAGAACCTCAGCTACATCGCTCAGGCCCAAAAGAAGTCTATCTCAGAGCTGCTATCCAAGCTGCAAGACACCCCTGGTAGGACACTGTTGTTGTTACTTATTTACAGTACCTAGTGAGCTTACACACACCCCTTGCACAGTCTTCACATTTTGGAGCCTTAAAATAAAGTTTAAAAGGAGATTCAATTTGATTTTTTCCCCTGTAGATCTACACAACCTACTCCACATTTTCAAGTGAAAAATATCTTCCAAATTAACTAAAAAAGACAGAAGATGTCTTTATTGCATATGTCTTCACACCCCAGAGAATACTTGGTGACCTTTGGCAGCCATTACTACAGCACATCTGAAGGGACACAACAAAAAATAGCTCATCATTTAGCGTTCCCTCGTGAAATGCTTTGCATTCCCTCGTAAAATGCTTTGCGTTCCTGCACAATATGTTTTGCGTTCCCTCGCAAAAAGTTTGTTAGCTAGTAATCTCCTCCACAGGCTATTGCGCACAACGTATTTGGGCGGAAGTCTCTGGGAACGAGATTAGCTAGCTAGCTAGCAACCTTCAAAATAAAGAGGACATAAAGGAACAGCCTTTTCAATATAAGTGTCCTTTTGTCTTATAATTTCACATTTGGAAGGTGCATTGAAACAATTAGCTGGCATGATTATATAATTTCTAGCACAGCCAACTATCTAGCTAGCAAGCTGACTATATGAATGATGTACTGACTAATAGCTATGGCTATTCTCAAGAACAAGCAAACCCTTATCCGAGGAGCAAGTCTGATTGATCAAGCATTCTATTCAATGCATTTTGATGATTTAATCAAAAGTGCATTAACAGTGGTTTGAAAGTACAATTACATTTAAAAATGAGGCAAATAATGAGTACACTCTTTAAAAAAGGGTTCTCCGACTGTCCCCATAGGAGAACCATTTTTGGTTCCAGGTAGAACCCTTTTGGGTTCCATGTAGACCCCTCTGTGGAAAGGGTTCTCCTATGGGGACAGCCAATGAACTATTTTAGGATCTAGATGGAGCCTTCTTTTCTAAGAGTGTAGGAAAACCTTTTGTCATCATTTTGTTGTTGCCAGATTGACTTTAGATTCTGTGTAATGTTAGCTAGCTAGCTAAGATTGACGGAAGACCACTGGATTTTAGCTACCTAATGTTAGCATTGCTAGCTATTTTTGACAAACTTTTCTAGCAAATGACAACATTGCCATCTGTCTTAGGTATATTTGATGACATGATAACAATGGCAAAGTTGTGTCCTACTAAACATGTGCCTACTTATTTAGAAATGTAATCTAGTCTAAACCCCTGCTGTCCTTTTCCCTGGGCGCTGAAGACGTGGATGTCAATTAAGGCAGCCCTCCGTACCTCTCTGATTCAGAGGGGTTGGGTTAAATGTGGAAGACACATTTCAGTTTAATGCATTCAGTTGTAAAACTGACTAGATATCTCCCTTTCCCTTTCCCTGAACAACAATATAAATACATCATGCAACAACTTCAAAGATTTTACAGTTGAGACATTTGTGCTATTGTGTTGTGTGACAAAACTACACATTTTATAATGTTTTTTATTGTCCCTAGCACAAGGTGCAACTGCGTAATGATCATGCTGTTTAATCAGATTCTTGATATGCCACACCTGTCAGGTGGAGCGATTGTATTGGCAAAGAAGAAATGCTCATTGACAGGGATAGAAACAACATTTGAGAGAAATAAGCTTTTTGTGCGTATGGACAATTCCTGGGATCTTTGATTTCATCTCATGTAACGAGACTAACACTTTACATGTTGCATTTATATTTGTGTTTAGTGTAAGTAGACCAGATGAGCTACTATCACATTGGTGTCTATGGGAGAGCCACCCCTTTAAATCGGCAATGGTAAACGGCCTGAGTGAACTAAAGTATCTTAATTGATCCACTATCTTTGGCTTTATGTAGTTATCCTGATACTCACATCTTGCCTTTGCCCCAGCTCCCCTCTCCCTTTCTTATGGCTGCAGGGGCAGTATTGAGTAGCTTGGAAGAAAAGGTGCCCAGAGGTGCCCAGAGTAAACTGCCTGCTCCTCAGTCCTAGTTGCTAATATATGCATATTATTATTAGTATTGGATAGAAAACACTCAGAGTTTCTAAAACTGTTTCAATGATGTCTGTGAGTATAACAGAACTCAGAACAGGCAAAAACCTGAGAAGAAATCCAAACAGGAAGTGGGAAATCTGAGGTTGGTCGATTTTCAACTCAGCCCCTATTGAATATACACATTGGTTATGTTGCACTTCCTAAGGCTTCCACTAGATGTCAACCGTATTTAGAAACTTGTTTGAGGATTCTACTCTGAAGGGGGAGAGAATGAGAGAAGATTGAGTTAGAGGTCTGCCAGCAGTCACGTGCTGGTCACACGCATTTCACATGAGAGTTAGCTCGCGCTCCTTTGCTTTTCTGAAGACAAAGGAATTCTTCGGTTGGAATATTATTTAAGTTTTATGTTAAGAACATCCTAAAGATTGATTCCATACATTGTTTGACATGTTTCTACGGATAGTAATGGAACTTTTTGACATTTCGTCTGCAGCTAGGGAATGCGCTTCGTGACTTTGGATTTGTTTACCAAACGCGCTAACAAAAGTAACTAATTGGATATAAATGATGGACATTATCGAACAAATCAAACATTTAATGTGGAACTGGGATTCCTGGGAGTGCATTCTGATGAAGATCATCAAAGGTAAGTGAATATTGATCATGTTATTTCTGATTTCTGTTGACTCCAACATGGCGGATATATCTATTTGTTTTCTGAGCGCCGTTCTCAGATAATTGCATGGTTTGCTTTTTCCGTAAAGCTTTTTTGAAATCTGACACAGAAGTTGCATTAAGGATTAAGGCATTATCTATATTTCCATGTCTAACACTTGTATTTTCATCAACATTTATAATGAGTATTTCTGTAAATTGATGTGGCTCTCTGCAATATCACCTAATGTTTTTGGAACTAGTGAACATAACCTACCAATGTACACAGAGATTTTTTAAATATAAATATGCACTTTATCGAACAAAACAAACATGTATTGTGTAACATGAAGTCCTATGAGTGTTATCTGATGAAGATCATCAAAGGTTAGTGATTAAATGTATCTCTATTTGTACTTTTTGTGTCTGGAAAAATGGCTGAATATTTCTGTGACTTGGCGGTGACCTAACATAATCATTTGTGGTGCTTTCACTGTAAAGCATATTTGAAATCTGAGACTTTGGTGGGATTAACAACAAGATTACCTTTAAAATGGTATAGGATACATGTATGTTTGAGGAATTTTAATTATGAGATTTCTTGTTTGAATTTGGCGCTCTGCACTTTCACTGGCTGTTGTCATATCAACCCCGTTAACGGGATTGCAGTGCTTTAAGAAGTTTTAATTAACATGCTTTTATTTATCCAAAAGAAAAACAAGTAGCCTCCTGGGTGGCGCAGTGGTCTAAGGCACTGCATCACAGTGCTTGCTGTGCCACCAGAGATTCTGAGTTTGAGCCCAGGCTCCACCGCACCTGGCCGCAACAGGGAAGCCCATGGGCCGACGCACAATTGGCCCAGCGTCGTCCGGGTTAGGGAGGGTTTGGCCGGCAGGGATATCCTTATCTCATCATGCACTAGCGACTCCTGAGGCGGGCTGAGCGCAGTGCACGCTGACCACGTCACTGGGTGTACGGTGTTTCCTCCGACACATTGGTGCTTCTGGGTTGGATGTGCGTTGTGTCAAGAAGCAGTGTGGCTTGGTTGGGTTGTGTTTCGGAGGACGCAAGGCTCTCGACCTTCGCATCTCCCGAGTCCGTACAGGAGTTGCAGCGATGAGACAAGACAGTAACTACTACCAATTGGGGAGAAAAAGGGGTAAAAAAAGTGTTCAAAAGTCAAATTGTAAATACAACAGCTAATGAAATAAACATAATAAAAAACGTTTACAAAATAAGCCAAGACATACAGTTGAAGTTGGAAGTTTACATACACTAGGTTGGAGTTATTAAAACTAGTTTTTCAACCACTCCTCAAATATCTTGTTAACAAACTATAGTTTTTGCAAGTCAGTTAGGAAGTAATTTTCAAACAATTGTTTACAGACAGATTATTTCACTTATAATTCACTGTATCACAATTACAGTGGGTCAGAAGTTTACATACACTAAGTTGACTGCCTTTAAACAGCTTGGACAATTCCAGAGAATGATGTCATGGCTTTAGAAGCTTCTGATAGGCTAATTGTCAATTGGAGGTGTGTACCTGTGAATGTATTTCAAGGCCTACCTTCAAACTCAGTGCCTCTTTGCTTGACATCATGGGAAAATAAAATGAAATCAGCCAAGACCATCGTTATGTTTGGAGGAAAAGGGAGAGGATTACAAGCCGAAGAACACCATCCCAACCATGAAGCACAGAGGTGGCAGCATCATGTTGTGGGGGTGCTTTGCTGCGGGAGGGGCTGGTGCACTTCAAAAAATAAATGGCATCATTAGGAACGAAAATTATGTGGATATATTGAAGCAACATCTCAAGACATCAGTCAGGAAGTTAAAGCTTGGTCGCAAATGGGGTCTTCCAAATGGACAATGACCCCAAGCATACTTCCAAAGTTGTGGCAAAATTGCTTAATGACAACAAAGTCAAGGTATTGGAGTGGCCATCACAAAGCCCTGACCTCAATTTTTACTAGGATTAAATGTCACAAATTGTGAAAAAGTGAGTTTAAAATGTATTTGGTTAAGGTGTATGTAAGCTTCCAACTTCAACTGTATGTACTGCATCTTATACCATCTATTGCATCTTGACTATGGCGCTCGGCCATTGCACATCCATATATCCATATATTCTTATTCCATCCCTTTAGATTTGTGAGTATTAGGTAGTTGTTAGGGAAATTGTTAGATTACTTGTTAGATATTCCTGCACTGGCGGAACTAGAAGCACAAGCATTTCGCTACACTCGCATTAACATCTGCTAACGATTTGTACACTACTGTTCAAAAAGTTTGGGGTCACTTAGAAATGTCCTTATTTTTAAAGAAAAGCACATTTTGTTGTCTATTTCAGTAACATCAAATTGATCAGAAATAGAGTGTAGAGATTGTTAAGTTAATATTGTAGCTCGACACGGCTGATTTTTAATGGAATATCTACATAGGTGTACAGAGTCCCATTATCAGCAACCATCACTCCTGTGTTCCAATGGCACGTTGTATTAGCTAATCCAAGTTTATCATTTTAAAAGGCTAATTGATCATTAGAAACCCCTTTTGCAATTATGTTAGCACAGCTGAAAATGGTTGTGCTGCTTAAAGAAGCAATTCAACTGGCCTTCTTTATACTAGTTGAGATCTGGAGCATCAGTGTTTGTGTGTTTGATTACAGGCTCAAAATGACCAGAAACAAATAACCTTCTTCTGGAACTCATCAGTCTATTCTTGTTCTGAGAAATGACAGCTATTCCATGCAAGAAATTGCCAAGAAACTGAAGATCTTGTACAACACTGTGTACTACTGGCACTAACCAGAATAGAAAGAGGAGTGGGAGGCCCCGGTGCATGCCTGAGCAAGAGGACAAGTGCATTAGAGTGTCTAGTTTGAGAAACATACGTCTCACAAGGCCTCAACTAGCAGCTTCATTAACCTCTTTGGGCTAGGGGGCAGTATTTTGACGTCCGGATGGAAAGTGTGCCCAAAGTAAGCTGCCTGTTACTCAGGCCCAGAAGCTAGGATATGCATATAATTGGTAGATTTGAATAGAAAACACTCTAAACATGTTAAAATAATGTCTGTGAGTATATCAGAACTGATATGGCAGGCGAAACCCCGAGGACAAACCATGCCAAAAAAATAATTCAGCCTACCAATGTTTTCAATGTCTAACATGTTTATTATAAGGCGAAATCCTCCCAGATTACAGTTCCTAGGGCTTCCACTAGATGTGAACAGTCTTTAGAAAGAGTTTCAGGCTTGTTTTTGGAAAAATGAGATAGAATTTGTAGTTTTTCTAAGTGGCTCCCATTTTGGTTGTAGTGTTTTCATGCGCGTGGATGAGATGTTCTTTGTTGTTTATCTCCGGTAAAGACAATAACGATTGTCCGTCTTAAATTGTGTTGTTTATATATTTAGTAGGGTAGCTGAGGTTTGATTATAAATGTTTTTTGACTTGTTTGGATAAGATTATTGGTAATTGGTTTATTGGTTTATTTGTATGCATTTTGAAGGAGGGAAACTGGTGGATTATTGAATGAAGCGCACCAGCTAAACTACGTTTTGGGGGTTATAAAAGAAGGTCTTTATCGAACAAAAGGACCATGTGTGATGTAGCTGGGACCTTTTGGAGTGCCAACAGAAGAAGATCTTCAAAGGTTAGGGTTTTATTTTATCAACCTCTAAGCTTCTTTTTGAATTTTTTTTATAACACCTTTATTCAACCAGGTAGGCCAGTTGATAACAAGTTCTCATTTACAACTGTGACCTGGCCAAGATAAAGCAAAGCGGTGCGACACAAACAACAACACAGAGTTACACATGTAATGAAAAAACGTACAGTCAATACCACAATAGGAAAGAAGTCTATATACATGTGTGCAAATGGCGTGAGGAGGTAAGGCAATAGATAGGCCAATTTAGCAAATTAAAAATACATGAAAATAAATTGAAATATATTTTTAAAAGACAATAAATACAACATTTACACGGGAGAATGGCAAACAACATTTGCACTGCTATGCCATCTTGAAGTTTTTATGGTCCGTCCAGAATACGAAAGGATGAGGTGCCCCCTCCAACCAGTGTCTCCCACCCCTCAAGGGCCACTTAACTGCCAAGAGCTCCCGGTAGCCTACATCATAGTTGCATTCCACTATATATTATTGAGAACCGCTTGGAGAGAAATGCACATGCGTGCAGTTTCTTGTCCCCTTCATTCCACTGTGAAAGGACCGCCCCTGCTCCAGTGTCTGAGGCGTCCACCTCTACCACGAAGGGATGGGTAGGATCCGGATGGTCCGGAGAGGAAACGTACCTAGAGCTCCCCGAATGCTCTGTCAGCCTCGGGGGTCCAGCACAAACGGTTCTGGGACTTGCGAGTTAGGGCCGTGAGACACGCTGCCACCGCACCAAAGTTGAACAAGAGACTGAAACGGGGCGTTCATTTTACGATGTTGAAGCACCTGGATCAGAGCGTGATCCTCCTTGCTCCACTCCTGTGCCCGACACTAACACCTCACCTTTACGGGGTCCATTTGGATACCGGTGGCAGAGATAATGTGGCCCAGGATAGAAACTTGGGATACACAGAACTCACACTTCTCTATCTTTATGTATAGTTGACTCTGCAGGAGGCCTCTCGGGACTTGGCAGATGTGCAGGATGTGTTCCAGAAGGATCTTGGAGAAGATCAGGATGTCGTTGAGGTAAAACAAAGACTAACCGATTCAACATATCCCTAAGTGTGACCAATGCTTGGAAGACTGCCAGCTAGTTCGATAATCCAAAGGGCATGACTAAATACTCATAGTGGCCTCTCGGGGTGTAAAAGGCAGAATTGCATTCATCTCGCTCCCTGAATCTCACCAGATTGTAAACATTGCGGAGGTCCAGTTTGGTGAAGAATTCGGCACCATGGGCCAATTCCAAGGCGACGGACATCAGGAATTAGGGGGTGACAATTCGTAATCGTGATCTTGTTCAGCCCTCTGTAATCAGTATAGGGACACAGACCTCCATCCTTCTTTCCCACTAAGAACCAGCTGGGGATGTAGAGGAGGGAATTAAACCTGCCTCCAGCGACGAACGTAGTTGTCGGGTATAAGTTCCATGGCGCAGTCTTATGGACGATGAGGAGGGAGGGTGGCAGATTGACTCTTACCGGAGGTCGAAATACTTGGGAGGGAAAGCGGTAAAAATCTTGGTCTTCAATGGATGCCGGGGAACACCACGAGGCTCTTGGTGGGGGTCTTAGGCATTTAGTCTGGCAGTTCTTACCCCAGTCTAGTAGGTGTCGCGTGGACCAGGAGAATAGTGGATTATGTAGCACTAGCCAGGGGTACCCTAGGATAAGGGGGTTCTCAGGAGCAATGATCCAAAAAAAATAAGTCTCTGAGTGGTTCACTCCAACCTGCAGTAGAATGGCCTTGGTCTGATATTCCACCTGGCCAGAGCCGATGGGGCGTCTATCGAGGGCTTGAATCTGCAGTGGGATGGGACATTTAATGCAGGGGATTTGTAATTCTTTGGCGATGTCTTGGTCGATGAAATTATCCATGGCCCCGGAGTCCATGAAGGATTGAATGTGGTGCTGAGGGTTGTCCAAATGGAGGGTTGCGAGTAGTGTCAGACATTGACCGGGTAGCTGGGGTGCAACTGCATAGCTCGTCAGGGTCTCCCCTTGTCCTAGCGAGCCCCGGCATTTCCCGTCAACTCTGGGCATGAAGAACGGAGATGGCCGAGCGCTCCGCAGTAGAGGCAGCAGCCGTCGCGCATTCACCTGTCACGTTCCTGTGGGCTCAGATGTGTGCTGAGTTTGGGGTGCTCCGGAAACCGGGTTACGGTGGTGGTGTCAAAACCCTAACCCTAATCCTAACCCTAACCCTGATGGCTAGCGTTATCAAGGACTCGAGGTCCTCCCCCAGTTCCCGAGCGGCCAGTTCATCCTTGATGGAGTTAGACAGACCCTGGTGGAAAGCGGTGACCAGTGTCTCAGTATTCCACCCACTCTCGTCGGCAAGGGTGCAGAACTCAATGATCGAAGACTGGTCTGACCCTTTGGCGGAGGTTAAACAGTCTGTTTGCCATTTCTCTTCCACCAACTGGGTGATTGAAAACTTGTCGCAACTCGGTAGTGACGGATAATATGGAGCTGCAGGATGGTGGCTGCTCCCACACCACCTTTGCCCACGCCAGGGCCTTGCCCAAGAGTAGAGAGATGATGTAGTCGATCATGGCATGATCGGTGTGGAACGAGGAGGACTGTAGGCGGAATCACTTGCATCCTCCTGGGTGGCCGTCATACCGCTCAGGGGCTGGGATCTTGGGTCCCGGTGCAGGTTCCCTGGAGGAACTATGGTGACGCCTGTAGCACTGGGCGATGAGACTTGGGCATTGGCTCCTCCTTGTGTTGGGGTTGGGCCTTGGTTGGAGGGAATCTGTAAGTTCCCGGAGGGTCTCTGATATTTGGAAAGTTGTTCTTGCTGCCACCCCAGCAGTGCTCCTTGGTGGATTGTAGCATTCTGGATGTGGGTGATCTCTGCTGGGTCCATGTTGAGGCAGAAGCTTGCTGTGACGTGGTGAGGTTGGACCCAGGTGCAGAGAAGAGACCAGATGAGGAATCAGTGGTTAAGGATAAACATAATCCTTTACTGAGAAACGTTAGCCACAGGATCACAGTACACTTGAAAAAACAACAAACACTAAGTCTCAAACTCCCCCAGGAAACAACAATGCACGGTGAACAATTCAAGCTTCTGCAAAGGACAATAGAAAACACACCTCTTCTAACAGGGAAATCATAATGAGTAAATAGGACACACCTGTACTGGTTTTCTAGGTGTGGTAAAGGAGAGTCGGACCAAACTGCAGCGTGTAGATTGCGATCCATGTTTAATGAACAAAAAACGTAACACGAATCTAAAACACAAACACTACAAAACAAAGAACGTAACGAAAACCGAAACAGCCTATACTAGTGAAAACTAACATAGACAGGAACCAGGACACTAAGGACAATCACCCACGACAAACGCAAAGAATATGGCTGCCTAAATATGGTTCCCAATCAGAGACAACGATAAACACCTGCCTCTGATTGAGAACCACTCCAGACAGCCATAGACTTTGCTAGATCACCCCACTAGCTACAATCCCAATACATACACACCAAAACCCCAAGACAAAACACACCACAATACAAAAACCCCATGCCACACCCTGGCCTGACCCAATACATGAAGATAAACACAAAATACTTTGACCAGGGCGTGACAACACCTGAGTGTCATTAATGTCTCGAGGACGGTCTATCCCGCCCTCTGGTGACAGGTGGAACCATGACAAAATGTTTAGTTGTTATTATAATTTAATTATGCCAATGTGCTTTCATCAATTGAAAGCCCTTACTCTATTTTATGAGAATTTGTAAGATTTCTTGTTTGCATAAAATAGACGCAGACCAGTCTTTAAATAATAGGTAATAGAATTTATTCTCGGAGCGCGCTACCACTTAAACACGTGCAGCATTTTATATACAGATCATGATGTCATTTCACTGCTTTAACAGAATCCCCTCCTCTCGACCGGGACAAAGTAAGGTGAAAAGTTCATTCTAACTTACTAACACACTCCCAGATAACTTTTGACCCCTCAACATTATCAATCACCACTGAACTGACCGTTTTAATTAACAGAAACCCTAGGAATGCACTCACTCTCTTAAGTTTCAGTTGGGTCAACCATAGGCTAACGACCTTAATAATTGTTTTCTAGTTGTCCCTTAAGGGGTTCCGTACATTAAAACTGTGAATCATTTGGAATACGATTCTATCAATTTTGCACAACAAGGCAACAAAACCTTTTCGTCAAATTGCTCAAGCTCCGTAAATTTGGTTGGGAATCACTAATGAACAGCAATATTACACCTTGTCTTTGATTTTTTTAAAGCAGTTTTAAGTCAGGGCTGAGACTGTCAGGAACATTCAACACCTCTTGGAAAGCCCTTCTGGTGTTTCGTTTGCATAAACATATGTGTTATTGTCCCAGGGTTAGGTTTTCAGAATACTGATGTGGGTTTTCCTGTAACTTTTTACCTGGGCATGTTTCTTTTAAGCATAACAAACTCCCCAGTCCTTGCCAGTGACAAGCATACCCATAACATGATGCTGCAAGCACGATCATTGAAAATAAAAAAGGATTAACAACATTGCATTCACTCCATATTACACTAATAATGCTGGGTTGTTTGGTTGACCAAACTGCTGGGTTGCAGATATTGGGTCACTTAGTTGGATTCCTTTCTTTAAAAACTGCTGGGCTATTTATGCTGGGTGCTGGGTTATTGATGCTGGGTTAATGAGATATGAGTTTTTGCACATTATATATTCTAATATAAAATTCATAACAATGTTTGAAGTGTTTCTAAAATCCACAATGGATAAAATGAATGGTGAAAAAACGATTGGAACCATTTCTGTGTTTGACCGCTAGGTTTTATGGGAATTTTGACGTGTCCACTGTGGGGCTCAATAGCCTGTGGGGAAAACAACCTGTGGTTACCTAAGTTACCCCATTGGCTCATAGCAAATACTTGACCTTTTTCAAATGCAATTTTCTTGTTTACGTCAATCACAAAACTACATTTAAGAAAAGTACATGTCTATATTTTTTAACGACCGTTGTGAAGATCTGTAGAAAAAAAACTATAATTTTTAGATAATATTTTAAGGCAGAAAATGTGAAGACTGTGTAAGGGGTGTGTAAGACTTTCACTTGGCACTTTACATGTAGGTTCATTGTCCCATGTGGAGCATAGGCCATCAACAACGCCTCTCCAGCTAACTCGACCTTGGGCAGTGTTTTATGGTTGATTCCAGGAGTAGCCAATCTTTCTGTGTTGCCCAACAGCAAATGTTAGTTAACCGCCCTTTTAACAAAACAATACTAACTACTATTCTACTGTTGTTGCCACTCTTGCTACCTTTACCTACACTGATGCTAATTAGAATGCAATCATCATGCATCTGACCATTCAATAAACACACTGTTGTATCTGGAAGTGGCTGTAATGACAACATAGTTCAGATATCTGCTTAATTTAATAGGAGATTCCGCTGTCCTTGTAAAGTACTGCTGTGTCTCTGTTAATCTGCTGGCCACTATGTCGGTGTGGAAGGAAATCTGGGCCATGGATGACAGAGCACGCTTCTTGTAGCGCAACCAGCAGGATTCCTGAGTCTTTTCCAGCTCCCATGCATAATCATGGGAAGTGTGTCTGGGACCTAGCCTCTCATCTCTGGCCAGGAGATGAATCTGCCTGAGTGCAGTCATCTAAACTAAACTCCGTGGACCATGTCTGCATCCCAAATGCCACCCTATTCCCTTTATGGTGCACTACTTTTGGCTCCCTGCACATAGGAACTATATAGGGCACATAGGGCTCTGGTCAAAAATAGTGCACTATAAAGCAAATAGGGTGCTGTTTGGGATGCAACATATGTCTGTTTTATCATTTTAAGAGACAGGCCCATGTTTGCCTGAAGAATAAAAATATGTGGATGATTTATCACATGGTGCTACACAAGGTTAATAAGGATGCACCATACATTTGTTCAGTATATGGCCCAAAAACTATGAACAAACTGTCAAATATTCAAGAGTCTTGAATAGCTGGAATTCTGGATACTGACATATTTTGGAAACATCTGACCAGAAGTAATAATAATAATAATGTATGCCATTTAGCAGACGCTTTTATCCAAAGCGACTTACAGTCATGTGTGCATAAGTAGGACTTAGATCTGATGACCCATCCATTGAGATATTTTGTGTGTCTGTATTCCTGTGTTCCAGTTGAGGATGCTGAGTATATGATCATGAGCTGTCCATCAGGGTCCCCAAGCAATGATCTCAGGGAAACCCAGCTGTCAGGCACAGGTACATGAATGCATTTCTCTCCTCAGTATTTGCATTTGATTTTATCACTGTTTTATTGAGGTGGAGGTCATACAGGTGCAATTTCCTGTGATATCTGACATTTAACCTGTGACCTGGCTGTGACCTTTACCTCCAGTTGGTCTGTTCCAGTCAGGACCAGACCCGGACTCAGCCGAGGAGACCTTGTCCTCTGCCTCTACCGAATGGCTACGGAAAGGGGTAAGTGCTTATCATAACACCTGCCATGGCTGTTGCTAGCTCTGGTCCAGGGCGTTAGTGCACATTCCTCCACTAACTCCCTGTATTGAACTCCATAGACAAAATGATTCACCAATTTCATTAGTGACTGGATTCAAAACAAAAACGTGCACTAATGAGCTTGGCCAGAGCTACACAGTTGCCAGGATATTTTTGGTATATGTGATACATTATAGTTGATGATGTGTATCTTTGGTTTTGTGATATTTTTTTCCATTGCATTTGAAATCAACTGGACATTTGGCCATTTAAGATAGGGCTGCTCAACTGTGTTGGGACAGATATGTGAAAAGGGGTGTCTTGTTGTTGGAGTCATGATGTTGTAATTAGCTGCCTCAGGTACAATGTAGTGTGCTTTTATCACACAAGAATGTGAGACGAACATTCACAGGACTCATTTGGCCTGCTTTATAAAATATTTCAACTAAAAGGGAAACACATGCCTGTGTGACATTGTAAGAATAGGTTGCTTTCTAAATTCCGTTTTGATTTTTGATTATGTGACGCGGCAGACATTTTTGAATGTTGGGAGTAAATTCAGGTGGGACGAAGATACTCTGGGTCCTGTGCTCCTCTTCAGATGACTGGGAGAGAAAGTTGCAGCAGGGAGGTAAAGATCCAGTGACAGCATTTCTTTACAGGGCCTTTGCTAGAGCAAGTGAACATAATGACAAGGGAAAGTGCTAGGCCATGCAGCATTAGTAGCTGAGGGGCATGAGGGGAATGAGGGGGAGGAAGGGGGTGGCAGTCTGTGATGTGGGCTGCTAATGAGAGAGTCCCTGGCCCGGCTGAGGTTTGGTGAGGTCCAGGCATGTCTCGTCGAGGGTTGAGGAGTACAAAAGGTCAGAGGGCACCTCAAACGGGGGCTTTTTCAAGTTGGCAGGGGGAGCAACCCAAAATAGACAACAAAAAGGGTGTAGCCTACTCCAGAGATAATCAGACACTGTAAACTGAGCCTCCCTTCTCCTCTGCTGTATGGAACTCTGTTCCTACGGCCTCCTCCAGCCTATTGACAGGTTCACAGAGAATCCCAGCATGGGGATTCATAATCAGGGTTTATGCTGAGGATCAAAGTGGGAATGAACAGTTGAGGGAACCAGGGGTAGTATCAGCGAAAGAGGAAATGCTCTGTTTATGCGAGAGGCCATCTCCTCTTCATCAATGATGCCATTGGTGGAGATGGAGCCAGAGTAGAGGAAGTGGATGTTCATGTCGCAATTACGTTTGTCTACGAGATGGAGTGATAGAATACCCACACAGAAGAAGAGAGGAGGAAGTCTGACGGTCTGAGTCAGAACCCCCCGGAGACCATGAGCTCAGCGGTAGCCTTCCGCTCTGTGGACGCACGAACTCACAGACACACTAATGCACACACACACAGGCAGGAAGTCGGACCAGAACCCCAAGAGAAATAGCACTTTTGAAGAACCCATAGGAGGCTGCTGTGTTTGCCATCAAACTCTGCCCATAATTCTCTCGCAAATCCACTTAAGACTCTCTTTCACTTTCGTAGCGAAATATTAGCTAGCATTTATGAGGCCAGCAAACAAGTTCCTCAAACACTATAGGAACGTATTTGCAAAAAAATATATGGGGGGGATTGGAAGTGATGCAGAAAATTATATTGATGGAAGCTACATTCTACCTGCAATATTAAAGCTGATGTACCCCTAAAAAAAGAATAGGAATATAAAATTGGAACATATTTCCTACAACGTTATAATGAAAAGGTGAGGGTGTCCCGAGTGGCGCAGTGGTCTAAGGCACAGCATCGCAGTGCTAGCTATGCCACTAGAGATTCTGGGTTTGAGTCCAGGCTCTGACGCAGCCGGCAGTGACCGGGAGACTCAATGGGCAGCGCACAATTGTCCCAGCATTGTCCGGGATAGGGGAGGGTTTGGCCTCCCCTATCCCCATTTGGCCTCCCCTTGTCCCATCGCGCACTAGCGACTCCTGTGGCAGGCCTGACACAGTGCATGCTGACACAGTCACCAGGTGTATGGTGTTTCCTCTGACACATTGGTGCGGCAGGGTTCCGTGTTAAGTGGGCATTGTTAAGAAGCAGTGCGGCTTGGTTGGGTTTTTTCGGAGGACGCACGGCTCTCGACCTTCGCCTCTCCCGAGTCCGTACGGGAGTTGCAGCGATGAGACAAGACTGTAACTACCAAATCGGATACAACAAAATTGAGGAGAAAAAGGGGTAAGAAAAAATACAATTTAAAATAAATGTGCTATTATTTAAAAAATAACTTTTTTAAAAGAAAGGGGATCATGTGACCCTTGAACGAGATGGCCGCATGAACTAAGAGCTCCACACAAGTAGTTTCCAATTCTTAATCTTACCTCCACTTCAAGTTGAAACTCCTTTAGCTTTAGTCAAAATGTCATGACGGCTACAAAAGGCGACATTGCAGGTAACATTTTTTACCCGGACACAAACATTAGCGGCGGAAAAAGCCTCCAAGAAACAGCTAGCTTCAGAAAAAGCTAGCGCCATTAGCCAAGAGCAAGAGGACCCCCCCCCCACCGAGGCCCAACAAATGCCAAACTCGCACTCTGTCGTAATTGTGTTCTGTTAAATATAGGTGAAAAATAAGAGGGAAACATGCCACTGACCCACTACCTGCAAGACAAACTTCCCGAGTGGCTCCACCTGTCCACCGACAGGCACATTGAGCACTGAGGCCCCCACCAAGCAGCCAGACAACCACCGCGCCCAATCACCATACGTTTCCTGAGATTCACCGACAAGGAACAAGTCCTACAGGTGGCGAAAATCAACACCATTACAGTGGGAAATGCCAAACTCACTTTACACCAGGACCTGTCAGCTGGAATACGCCAAAAGCGCAGAGAGTTTGACAAGGTGAAGAAATCTTTAGGGGATTCAAATACCCAAACGAGCTCAGGATTCTTCACCAAGGAGCCCTGCGACACTTCAAAACTCCCGAAGAGGCAAAACGTTTTTTGAAGGACAATCCACACTGCACACTGCCCTAACCCACCTGGACAAGAGGAATACCTATGTGAGAATGCTGTTCATCGACTACAGCTCGGCATTCAACACCATAGTACCCTCCAAGCTCGTCATCAAGCTCGAGACCCTGGGTCTCGACCCCGCCCTGTGCAACTGGGTACTGGACTTCCTGACGGGCCGCCCCCAGGTGGTGAGGGTAGGCAACAACATCTCCTCCCCGCTGATCCTCAACACGGGGGCCCCACAAGGGTGCGTTCTGAGCCCTCTCCTGTACTCCCTGTTCACCCACGACTGCGTGGCCACGCACGCCTCCAACTCAATCATCAAGTTTGCGGACGACACAACAGTGGTAGGCTTGATTACCAACAACGACGAGACGGCCTACAGGGAGGAGGTGAGGGCCCTCGGAGTGTGGTGTCAGGAAAATAACCTCACACTCAACGTCAACAAAACTAAGGAGATGATTGTGGACTTCAGGAAACAGCAGAGGGAACACCCCTATCCACATCGATGGAACAGTAGTGGAGAGGGTAGCTAGTTTTAAGTTCCTCGGCATACACATCACAGACAAACTGAATTGGTCCACTCACACTGACAGCGTCGTGAAGAAGGCGCAGCAGCGCCTATTCAACCTCAGGAGGCTGAAGAAATTTGGCTTGTCACCAAAAGCACTCACAAACTTCTACAGATGCACAATCGAGAGCATCCTGGCGGGCTGTATCACCGCCTGGTACGGCAACTGCTCCGCCCTCAACCGTAAGGCTCTCCAGAGGGTAGTGAGGACTGCACAACGCATCACCGGGGGCAAACTACCTGCCCTCCAGGACACCTACACCACCCGTTGTTACAGGAAGGCCATAAAGATCATCAAGGACATCAACCACCCGAACCACTGCCTGTTCACCCCGCTATCATCCAGAAGGCGAGGTCAGTACAGGTGCATCAAAGCTGGGACCGAGAGACTGAAAAACAGCTTCTATCTCAAGGCCATCAGACTGTTAAACAGCCACCACTAACACTGAGTGGCTGCTGCCAACACACTGTCATTGACACTGACCCAACTCCAGCCATTTTAATAATGGGAATTGATGGGAAATGATGTAAATATATCACTAGCCACTTTAAACAATGCTACCTTATATAATGTTACTTACCCTACATTATTCATCTCATATGCATATGTATATACTGTACTCTACATCATCGACTGCATCCTTATGTAACACATGTATCACTAGCCACTTTAACTATGCCACTTTGTTTACTTTGTCTACACACTCATCTCATATGTATATACTGTACTCGATACCATCTACTGTATGCTGCTCTGTACCATCACTCATTCATATATCCTTATGTACATGTTCCTTATCCCCTTACACTGTGTATAAGACAGTAGTTTTGGAATTGTTAGTTAGATTACTTGTTGGTTATCACTGCATTGTCGGAACTAGAAGCACAAGCATTTCGCTACACTCGCATTAACATCTGCTAACCATGTGTATGTGACAAATAAAATTTGATTTGATTTTATTTTATTTGATCCTGGTCACTGAGAAATGGACCAATGACTAAAAGCGATTACTGTTATTACTAAAGGAGGTAAGACAAACAAATAGCCGCCATCCAAAGACCATCCAAAGATTTCATTATAGCCTTCTAATTTATATTTATTTTCTTTTAGCTGAGAGGGATAGGCTCTATAGCCTAACCTAGGCCTACTAACATTTCAGCCTACTTTTATTTCCCATTTTTTATTATTATTAATATTATTATTTGTAGTTATCATTTTCACATAAGCCTCCACCATAGGCTGTCGATTACGACACATTTACAGACCTAACAAGAAGCTCAATGTGTCAATTTTATGCCTATGGCCTTATCCTGTTGATATTACGTTTTAATAAAAACTAACAACTTATCCTATAGATCCCTCTTCAGGATTTGCCCCAACATTTCTGTTTTATTTGGTCCAAACGATTAGCCCTATGTCCTTTGGAGGAGGTATATGTAGGCTGGGCTATTGATTTTATTTTCTTCCTCGTTTTTAATGTGGCCTGGGCGGTGGCAACGTTGTCACTCAATGCGGGGCGGAGAGAATGAGGCATTTCTTTGGTGGGGAGGGGGAGATGTTGTGCGTTGCTAACTGTTCTCGGTTTCATTTGTTAATTCGGAACACAGAATTGAGACTGAGCGTGGGGGTAATAGATCCAACGGGATGTGTCGAGTTGTTTGGGAACTCGGCTGGGCTGTTCAGAGATGGTTCTTTTATGTACACCATTTTTTTTAATTTTATGTGATAGCAGCTGTAACTATTATCCACCTTTACCCAGAGATGACTTGCACTAGAGTTCGATTACTGTTTGATTATGATGACTAGTACCTTAAATCTACTGACATGGATCTGCCATGGTCTAGGTCAAAAAAAGATACTATGTGCTCTAAAAAAGGTAAAAACAGACATTGCGCTATTACAAGAGACACACCTCTGTGATGCCGAACATGCCAAACTTTGCAGAGCTTGGGTGGGACAGGTGTATTTCTCATCTTTCAAGTCAAACAGTAGAGGTACAGCCATACTTATCCATAAGAATGTTCCATTCATAATTTACCAAAACATTTCTGATCCGGAGGGGTGATTTATTTTGATAACTGGGTCACTGTATGGGCAACCAATTACTATCTTAAACATATATGCCCCTAACACAGATACTACTGCTTTCATGTCAAAAATGATATCCCTGCTCAATGAGCATTGTGTTTCCTTTGTAGTGCTGGCTGGAGATATTAATTGTACCCTCAACCCAATCCTGGACAAATAATCTCAAATCCCCTCCACAAATCCTAGATCTGCAAAGATGTTGAACTCTCTTACTAAAGAGATGGGACTGATATATATCTGGAGAGAGACTAATAGCTCATCTATGGAATATACATACTACTCTAATGTCCATAACACCTACTCCCATATAGATTACATTTTTATCCCAAAGATTTTCAAAAATTCAGCCACGTGTACAATCGAACCCATAGCACTTTCAGATCATGCCTTTGTCCACCTCCGCTTTGACCTCTGCAAAAATATTCAGAGGTCAAAGAGCTGGAAATTCAACACCTCCATGTTATCAAATGAAGCGTTCCATACATTGGTAACTACATGGATAGACCGGAGAAAAGACAACAAAGACTCTCCTGTTTCTCCGGCCACAATGTGGGAAGCTGCCAAAGCCATACTAAGAGGTAATCTAATTGTATATGCTTCCTCTAAGAAAAAAGCAATGGAAGCACACATGCTAGATCTTGAGAGGGAGCTGGAACTCAGTAAAAAGGTAAATAAACTATCCCCAGAGAGCACCTCCTAGAGTCAACTTAAAGCAGCCAAAGCCAAACTGAACTTGGACTATAGTCGGGAGATAAAAAAAAAAAAAATTCTTTACTAAACTGAAATACCATGAGTTTAGCAATATGGCGTGTAAATTGCTTGCTTAGCAATTTTTTAAAAAGAGCAGTCAGAGCATACAATCATGGCTATCCGAACAGCAGAGGACGAGGTCACATGACCCAAAAAAGATCAATTGAACTTTTCATGATTTTTACTACAAACTATATACTTCTGAGAGAAAACATACGGAGGCAGAACACTATTCCATCTTAGAGGGAATCTCGCTACCTAAACTATCAGAGACCGACCAAGAAGATCTCAACTCCCCCTTCACTCCTGAGGAAATCCTGGAGGCAATTACCTCCATGCCACCTAGTGAGTCCCCAGGCCCAGATGGATTCCCCAGAGAGTTTTACAAAGCTTTTTGGCACCAGCTTAGCCCTATTTTCATGCCAATGCTGGATGATTTTTGCAAAAATGGAGCTCTCCCAGACTCTATGCACACAGCTCACATTACAGTGTTGCTTAAAAAAGGACCCTTCATCCTGCTCGTCCTTCCGGGCCCATAAGCTTGTTGAATTTCGACTACAAAATAATTACCAAATTGCTCGCCAACACTCTTCTTCCCAAAATAATAAAAGCGGACCAAACTGTATTTATTAGAGACAGGTACTCTTCTGATAACATTCTCCGTCTTTTTGTTATTATTGATCAAGTAAACACACAGAAGACCCCTGTCCTGCTGGCTTCCCTGGATGCTGAGAAGGCGTTGGAGTGGAGCTTTCTGTTCTCAGTCTTAGAAAAGTTCAATATGGGCCCAAACTTTATTAAATGGATTAAGTCCCTAACTCTCATCCAAATGCCATGGTGACTATTAACGCCCTGAACTCTGACAGATTCCCTTTGGGACGGGGCACAAGACAAGGGTGCTCGCTGTCCCCCCTGCTCTACTTGTTGGGGGTGGAGCCTCTGTCAGAGTTGATAAGGAGAAATCCAAGTATCATGGGTGTTTCTGCAGATTTCTCTCTATGCGGATGATGCCTTGCTCTACATATCCAACCCTGAGAAATCCCTCCCATTTTAGACACAATTGCCCAGTATGCTAAGTTTTCAGAATATAAGATAACTTTGAAGAAATCCACTGTTTGCCCTCTCAATCTTACACTCACTAGCTCTATGAAGACACACTGTCCATTCCAATGGAAAACACAGGGGTTTCAACACCAGATCTGAATAGCCTTTTCAAGGAAAATTATCTTCCACTCCTGGATCGAATCAAGAACGATCTCCAAACCTGGATCCCCCTCCCAATTAGCTTAGTCGGAAGAATTCATGTCATCCATATGAACATCCTCCCTAGATTGAACTATTTATTTCAGATGCTCCCATGCTATCTCCCGATTTCCTTTTTCAAAACAACTAACCAAAGCATCAGCCAAATTTATATGGGGCAATAAAAAACCTAGGATCAAGTTCTCCACTCTTTCAAAACCTGAATCTAAGGGTGGTCTTGCCCTTCCCTCCCAATTGTACTACTGGCCTGCCCAAATCCGCAACATGCTAACATGGATCACAAAAAGACTCATTGCTCCTAAACTCAATTATATTCATTAATAACTTTAGTGAAGTGGGCAACATAGCCAACACCTTTGTGATTTACAGCACCCTACTAGCATGGAGGGACTCTAAGAAATACCTGGGCATTTCCTCCCAAATATGTTCTCACTCACCTATAGTATGCAACCCAGACTTGCCAAAAGCCCTGAATGATGCCAACTTTAATCTTTGGCATACTCTAGGAATCAGGACCTTTCCAGACCTATTTCGTCAGAAAACCACTACACTGAAATCCTTTCAAGAGCTCTGCAGTGAATTCAATGTGCCAATATTTTTTTTTATATCTTCAAATTACATTTCAAATTACATTTACATTTCATTTCCTCATTTACTTCCAAGAGGAGGTTTAGAGCTCAGCTGAATGAAGTGGAAACACTTTGTGCTACAGCACAATCATTTAAAGGCAAAATATCCTATATCTATAGACTCCTTTCTGTACATGTAGGTCGAGTTAAAGTGACTATGCATAGATAATAAACAGAGAATAGCAGCAGTGTAAAAGAGGAGGGGGGGCAATGCAAATAGTCTGGGTAGCCATTTGATTAGATGTTCAGGTGTTCATGAGTCGTATGGCTTGAGAGTAGCACCTGTTGAGAAGCCTTTTGGACCTAGACTTGGCGCTCCGGTATTGCATGCCGTGCGGTAGGAGATAGAACAGTCTATGACTAGGGTGGCTGGAGTCTTTGACAATTTTTAGGGCCTTCCTCTGACACCGCCTGGTATAGAGATCCTGGATTTCAAGAAGCTTGGCCCCAGTGATGTACTGGCCCCTACGCACTATCCTCTGTAGTGCCTTGCGGTCAGAGGCCAAGCAATTGCCATACCAAGCAGTAATGCAACCAGTCAGGATGCTCTAGATGGTGCCGCTGTAGAACTTTTTGAGAATCTGAGGACCCATGCCAAATCTTTTCAGTCTCCTGAGGGGGAATAGGTTTTGTAGTGGCCCCTTCGCGACTGTCTTGGTGTGCATGGAGCATGACAGTTTGTTGGTGATGTGGACACCAAGGAACTTGAAGCTCTCAGCCTGCTCCACTACAGCCCCATAGATGAAAATGGGGCTTTGCTCGGTCCTCCTTTTTCTGTAGTCCACAATCATCTCCTTTGTCTTGATCACGTTGAGGGAGAGGTTGTTGTCCTGGCACCACACGGCCAGGTCTCTGACCTCCTCCAAGGCTGTCTCATCGTTGTCGGTGATCAGGCCTACCACTGTTGTGTCATCAGCAAACTTAACTTGTTATGGCTGCAATCCCGTTAACGGGATAATTGTCATCAACAACCGCTGAATTGCAGAGCGCCACATTCAAACAATATTACTAAAAATATTTATATTCATGAAATCACAAGTGCAATATAGGAAAACACAGCGTAGCCTTTTGTTAATCCACCTGTCGTGTCAGATTTAGAAAATATGCTTTACAGTGAAAGCAATCCAAGCGTTTGCGTAAGTTTACGAATGAGCCGACAAAACATTATGTACACTTAGCATGAAGTAGCATGGCCACGAAAATCAGAAAAGCAATCAAATTAATTGTTTTCACTCAAGAGACTCCCAGTTACGCAATAAATGTTCTTTTTGTTCCATAAAGATGATTTTTATATCCAAAATACCTCCGTCTGTTTGCCGCGTTATGTTCAGAAATCCACAGGAAAGAGCGGTCACGACAACGCAGACAAATTCCAAATCGTTTCCACAGAAACCTGTCAAACGTTTTTTATAATCAATCCTCAGGTTGTTTTTAAAATATATAATCGATTAAATATCAACCGCAACTGTCTTTATCAGTAGGAGAGGGAAAGGCAATGGCAGCCAAAACTCTGTTATGCATACAAAACGCTGCTGGCACCCGGCCAAACAATGATGCGATGTTATCGTTCTCGCTCATTTTTTCAAAATAAAAGCGTGAAACTATGTCTGAAGACTGTTGACACCTTGAGGAAGCGATAGGAAATGGAGCAAAGGCAGGCTATGGAACATGGAATTTTCAAAATACAAGCCACTTCCTGGTTTGATTTTACTCAGGGTTTCGCCTGCAATATTAGTTCTGTTATACTCACAGACAATATTTTGACAGTTTTGGAAACTTTAGAGTGTTTTCTATCCAATACTAATGATGATATGCATATATTAGCAACTGAGACTGAGGAGCTGGCCATTTACTCTGGGCACCTTTTCATCCAAGCTACCCTTGCCAAGGCTTTCGACTCGGTCAATCCCCATATTCTTATCGGCAGACTCAGTCGCCTCGGTTTTTCGGATGACTGCCTTGCCTGGTTCACCAATTACTTTGCAGACAGAGTTCAGTGTGTCAAATCGGAGGGCATGCTGTCCGGTCCTCTGGAAGTCTCTATGGGGGTGCCACAGGGTTCAATCCTCGAGCCGACTCTTTTTTCTGTATTAATCAATTATGTTGCTCTTGCTGTGGGCGATTCCCTGATCCACCTCTACACAGACGACACCATTCTATATACTTCCGGCCCGTCCTTGGACACTGTGCTATCTAACCTCCAAACGAGCTTCAATGCCATACAACACTCCTTCCGTGGCCTCCAACTCCTCTTAAACGCTAGTAAAACCAAATGCATGCTTTTCAACCGTTCGCTGCCTGCACCCGCACGCCTGACCAGCATCACCACCCTGGATGGTTCCAACCTTGAATATGTGGACATCTATAAGTACCTAGGTGTCTGGCTAGACTGTAAACTCTCCTTCCAGACTCATATCAAACATCTCCAATCGAAAATCAAATCAAGAGTCGGCTTTCTATTCCTCAACTAAGCCTCCTTCACTCACGCCGCCAAACTTACCCTAGTAAAACTGACTATCCTACCGATCCTCGACTTCGGCGATGTCATCTACAAAATTGCTTCCAACACTCTACTCAGCAAACTGGATGCAGTTTATCACAGTGCCATCCGTTTTGTCACTAAGGCACCTTATACCACCCACCACTGCGACTTGTATGCTCTAGTCGGCTGGCCCTCGCTACATATTCGTCGCCAGACCCACTGGCTCCAGGTCATCTACAAGTCCATGCTAGGTAAAGCTCCGCCTTATCTCAGTTCACTGGTCACGATGGCAACACCCATCCGTAGCACGTGCTCCAGCAGGTGTATCTCACTGATCATCCCTAACGCCAACACCTCATTTGGCCGCCTTTCGTTCCAGTTCTCTGCTGCCTGTGACTGGAACGAATTGCAAAAATCGCTGAAGTTGCAGACTTTTAACTCCCTCACCAACTTCAAACATCTGCTGTCTGAGCAGCTAACCGATCGCTGCAGCTGTACATAGTCTATCGGCAAATAGCCCACCCATTTTTATCTACCTCATCCCCATACTGTTTTTATTTATTTACTTTTCTGCTCTTTTGCACACCAATATCTCTACCTGTACATCTGATAATTTATCACTCCAGTGTTAATCTGCAAAATTGTAATTATTCGCCTACCTCATGCCTTTTGCACACAATGTATATAGACTCCCCCTTTTTTCCCTTTTTTTCCTACTGTGTTATTGACTTGTTAATTGTTTACTCCATGTGTAACTCTGTGTTGTCTGTTCACACTGCTATGCTTTATCTTGGCCAGGTCGCAGTTGCAAATGAGAACTTGTTCTCAACTAGCCTACCTGGTTAAATAAAGGTGAAATAAAAAAATAAAAAATACTGCCCCTGCAGCCATAAGAAGTTAATGATGGTGTTGGAGTTGTGCCTGGCAGTCCAGTCATGAGTGAACAGAGAGTATAGGAGGGGACTGAGCACGCACCCCTTACGGGCCCCCGTTTTGAGAATCTGCATGGCGGATGTGATGTTACCTACCCTTACCACCTGGGGGCGGCCCGTCAGGAAGTCCAGGATCCAGTTGCAGAGGGAGGTGTTTAGTCACAGGGTCCTTAGCTTAGTGATGAGCTTTGGGGGTACAATGATGTTGAACACTGAGCTGTAGTCAATGAATAGCATTCTCTCATAGGTGTTCCTTTTGTCCAGGTGTGAAAGGGAAGTGTCATGCAGGTGAAAGAGGACCCAAAAGCGACTTGGCGAAAACAGAGTCTTTAATCCAGTAAAGTAAATACAATCAAAAAAAACACAACTTTCACTCGAAATGACGAGGACAAACTGGAGACTCGATCTTGAACAGCAGGTGAACAGCAGGTTGCCTCGGGAAGGCACTTGAACCAGACAGACTCAGACACCTGCTCACCACGCAGCATCTGAGGAAAACACGACACGACAGGGCGATACACAATCACAGCACGGTGAATTCTAAACAAGGAACCGACAGGACAGGAACGGAACACAAAGGAAGAAATAGGGACTCTAATCAGGGGAAAGGATCGGGAACAGGTGTGGGAAGACTAAATGATTGATTAGGGGGAATAGGAACAGCTGGGAGCAGGAACGGAACGATAGAGAGAAGAGAGAGCGAGAGAGTGAGAGAGGGAGGGGGAGAGAGAGGGATAGAAAGAGGGAAAGAACCTAATAAGACCAGCAGAGGGAAACGAATAGAATGGGAAGCACAGGGACAAGACAAGATAATAAATGACAAAACATGACAGTACCCCCACTCACCGAGCGCCTCCTGGCGCACTCGAGGAGGAATCCTGGCGGCAACGGAGGAAATCATCAATGAGTGAACGGTCCAGCACGTCCCGAGACGGAACCCAACTCCTCTCCTCAGGACCGTAACCCTCCCAATCCACTAAGTATTGGTGACCCCGTCCCCGAGAACGCATGTCCATGATCTTATGTACCTTGTAAATAGGTGCGCTCTCGACAAGGACGGGAGGGGGAGGGAAGACGAACGGGGGTGCGAAGAAAGGGCTTGACACAGGAGACATGGAAGACAGGATGGACGCGACGAAGATGTCGCGGAAGAAGCAGTCGCACAGCGACAGGATTGACGACCTGGGAGACACGGAACGGACCAATGAACCGCGGAGTCAACTTACGAGAAGCTGTCGTAAGAGGAAGGTTGCGAGTGGAAAGCCACACTCTCTGGCCGCAACAATACCTTGGACTCTTAATCCTGCGTTTATTGGCGGCTCTCACAGTCTGTGCCCTGTAACGGCAAAGTGCAGACCTCACCCTCCTCCAGGTGCGCTCACAACGTTGGACAAACGCTTGAGCGGAGGGAACGCTGGACTCGGCAAGCTGGGATGAGAACAGAGGAGGCTGGTAACCCAGACTACTCTGAAACGGAGATAACCCGGTAGCAGACGAAGGAAGCGAATTGTGAGCGTATTCTGCCCAGGGGAGCTGTTCTGCCCAAGACGCAGGGTTTCTGAAAGAAAGGCTGCGTAGTATGCGACCAATCGTCTGATTGGCCCTCTCTGCTTGACCGTTAGACTGGGGATGAAACCCGGAAGAGAGACTGACGGACGCACCAATCAAACGACAGAACTCCCTCCAAAACTGTGACGTGAATTGCGGGCCTCTGTCTGAAACGGCGTCTAACGGGAGGCCATGAATTCTGAATACATTCTCGATAATGATTTGTGCCGTCTCCTTAGCGGAAGGAAGTTTAGCGAGGGGAATGAAATGTGCCGCCTTAGAGAACCTATCGACAACCGTAAGAATCACAGTCTTCCCCGCAGACAAAGGCAGACCGGTAATGAAGTCTAGGGCGATGTGAGACCATGGTCGAGAAGGAATGGGGAGCGGTCTGAGACGACCGGCAGGAGGAGAGTTACCCGACTTAGTCTGCGCGCAGTCCGAACAAGCAGCCACGAAACGGCGCGTGTCACGCTCCTGAGTCGGCCACCAAAAGCGCTGGCGAATAGACGCAAGAGTGCCTCGAACACCGGGATGACCAGCTAACTTGGCAGAGTGAGCCCACTGAAGAACAGCCAGACGAGTGGAAACAGGAACGAAAAGGAGGTTACTAGGACAAGCGCGCGGCGACGCAGTGTGCGTGAGTGCTTGCTTAACCTGTCTTTCAATTCCCCAGACTGTTAACCCGACAACACGCCCATAAGGAAGAATCCCCTCGGGATCAGTAGAAGCCACAGAAGAACTAAACAGACGGGATAAGGCATCAGGCTTGGTGTTCTTGCTACCCGGACGGTAAGAAATCACAAACTCGAAACGAGCGAAAAACAACGCCCAACGAGCTTGACGGGCATTAAGTCGTTTGGCAGAACGGATGTACTCAAGGTTCTTATGGTCTGTCCAAACGACAAAAGGAACGGTCGCCCCCTCCAACCACTGTCGCCATTCGCCTAGGGCTAAGCGGATGGCGAGCAGTTCACGGTTACCCACATCATAGTTGCGCTCAGATGGCGACAGGCGATGAGAAAAATAAGCGCAAGGATGAACCTTATCGTCAGACTGGAAGCGCTGGGATAGAATGGCTCCCACGCCTACCTCTGAAGCGTCAACCTCGACAATGAATTGTCTAGTGACGTCAGGAGTAACGAGGATAGGAGCGGACGTAAAACGTTCTTTTAGAAGATCAAAAGCTCCCTGGGCGGAACCGGACCACTTAAAACACGTCTTGACAGAAGTAAGAGCTGTGAGAGGGGCAGCAACTTGACCGAAATTACGAATGAAACGCCGATAGAAATTAGCGAAACCTAAAAAGCGCTGCAACTCGACACGTGACCTTGGAACGGGCCAATCACTGACAGCTTGGACCTTAGCGGAATCCATCTGAATGCCTTCAGCGGAAATAACGGAACCGAGAAAAGTAACGGAGGAGACATGAAAAGAGCACTTCTCAGACTTTACGTAGAGACAATTCTCTAAAAGGCGCTGTAGAACACGTCGAACGTGCTGAACATGAATCTCGAGTGACGGAGAAAAAATCAGGATATCGTCAAGATAGACAAAAACAAAGATGTTCAGCATGTCTCTCAGAACATCATTAACTAATGCCTGAAAAACAGCTGGCGCATTGGCGAGACCAAACGGCAGAACCCGGTACTCAAAATGCCCTAACGGAGTGTTAAACGCCGTTTTCCACTCGTCCCCCTCTCTGATGCGCACGAGATGGTAAGCGTTACGAAGGTCCAACTTAGTAAAGCACCTGGCTCCCTGCAGAATCTCGAAGGCTGATGACATAAGGGGAAGCGGATAACGATTCTTAACCGTTATGTCATTCAGCCCTCGATAATCCACGCAGGGGCGCAGAGTACCGTCCTTCTTCTTAACAAAAAGAACCCCGCCCCGGCCGGAGAGGAAGAAGGCACTATGGTACCGGCGTCAAGAGACACAGACAAATAATCCTCGAGAGCCTTACGTTCGGGAGCCGACAGAGAGTATAGTCTACCCCGAGGAGGAGTGGTCCCCGGAAGGAGATCAATACTACAATCATACGACCGGTGAGGAGGAAGGGAGTTGGCTCGGGACCGACTGAAGACCGTGCGCAGATCATGATATTCCTCCGGCACTCCTGTCAAATCGCCAGGTTCCTCCTGAGAAGTAGGGACAGAAGAAACGGGAGGGATGGCAGACATTAAACACTTCACATGACAAGAAACGTTCCAGGATAGGATAGAATTACTAGACCAATTAATTGAAGGATTATGACATACTAGCCAGGGATGACCCAAAACAACAGGTGTAAACGGTGAACGAAAAATCAAAAAAGAAATAGTCTCACTGTGGTTACCAGATACTGTGAGGGTTAAAGGTAGTGTCTCAAATCTGATACTGGGAAGATGACTACCATCTAAGGCGAACATGGGCGTAGGCTTCTCTAACTCTCTGAAAGGAATGTCATGTTTCCGAACCCATGCTTCGTCCATGAAACAACCCTCAGCCCCAGAGTCTATCAAGGCACTACATGTAGCACCCGAACCGGTCCAGCGTAGATGGACCGACAAAGTAGTACAGGATCTTGATGGAGAGACTTGAGTAGTTGCGCTCACCTGTAGCCCTCCGCTTACAGATGAGCTCTGGCTTTTACTGGACATGAATTAACAAAATGTCCAGCAACTCCGCAATAGAGGCACAGGCGGTTGGTGATCCTCCGTTCCCTCTCCTTAGTCGAGATGCGAATCCCTCCCAGCTGCATGGGCTCAGACTCTGAGCCAGAGGAGGGAGATGGTTGCGATGCGGAGCAGGGAAACACCGTTGATGCGAGCTCTCTTCCACGAGCCCGGTGACGAAGATCTACCCGTCGTTCTATGCGGATGGCGAGAGCAATCAAAGAGTCCACATCTGAAGGAACCTCCCGGGAGAGAATCTCATCCTTAACCACTGCGTGGAGTCCCTCCAGAAAACGAGCGAGCAGCGCCGGCTCGTTCCACTCACTAGAGGCAGCAAGAGTGCGAAACTCAATAGAATAATCCGTTATGGACCGTTCACCTTGGCATAAGGAAGCCAGGGCCCTAGAAGCCTCCCTACCAAAAACTGAACGGTCAAAAACCCGAATCATCTCCTCTTTAAAGTTCTGGAACTTGTTAGAGCAATCAGCCCTTGCCTCCCAGATAGCTGTGCCCCATTCTCGAGCCCGGCCAGTAAGGAGTGAAATGACGTAAGCAACCCGAGCTCTCTCTCTAGAGTATGTGTTGGGTTGGAGAGAGAACACAATCTCACACTGCGTGAGAAAGGAACGGCACTCAGTGGGCTGCCCGGAGTAGCAAGGTGGGTTATTAACCCTAGGTTCTGGAGGCTCGGCAGGCCAGGAAGTAACAGGTGGCACGAGACGTAGACTCTGGAACTGTCCAGAGAGGTCGGAAACCTGAGCGGCCAGGTTCTCCACGGCATGGCGAGCAGCAGACAATTCCTGCTCGTGTCTGCCGAGCATGGCTCCTTGGATCTTGACGGCAGTGTAACGAGCGTCTGAAGTCGCTGGGTCCATTCCTTGGTCGGTTCCTTCTGTCATGCAGGTGAAAGAGGACCCAAAAGCGACTTGGCGAAAACAGAGTCTTTAATCCAGTAAAGTAAATACAATCAAAAAAAACACAACTTTCACTCGAAATGACGAGGACAAACTGGAGACTCGATCTTGAACAGCAGGTGAACAGCAGGTTGCCTCGGGAAGGCACTTGAACCAGACAGACTCAGACACCTGCTCACCACGCAGCATCTGAGGAAAACACGACACGACAGGGCGATACACAATCACAGCACGGTGAATTCTAAACAAGGAACCGACAGGACAGGAACGGAACACAAAGGAAGAAATAGGGACTCTAATCAGGGGAAAGGATCGGGAACAGGTGTGGGAAGACTAAATGATTGATTAGGGGAATAGGAACAGCTGGGAGCAGGAACGGAACGATAGAGAGAAGAGAGAGCGAGAGAGTGAGAGAGGGAGGGGGAGAGAGAGGGATAGAAAGAGGGAAAGAACCTAATAAGACCAGCAGAGGGAAACGAATAGAATGGGAAGCACAGGGACAAGACAAGATAATAAATGACAAAACATGACAGGAAGTGTGGAGAGCAAAAGAGATTGCTTCATATGTGGATCTGTTGGGGCGGTATCCAAATTGGAGTGGGTCTAGGGTTTCTGGGATAATGGTGTTGATGTGGGCCGTGACCAGCCTTTCAAAGTACTTCATGGCTACAGATGTGAGTACTACAGATTGGTAGTTATTTAGGCAGGTTACCTTCGTGTTCTTGGGCAAATGGACTATGGTGGTCTGCTTGAAACATGTTGGTATTACAGACTCAGACAGGGAGAGGTTGAAAATGTCAGTGAAGACACTTGCCAGTTGGTTAGCGCATGCTTGGAGTACAAGTCCTGGTAATCTGTCTGGCCCTTCGGCCTTGTGAATGTTGACCTGTTTAAAGGTCTTACTGAAATTGGCTATGGAGAGCGTGATCACACAGTCATCCAAAACAGCTGATGCTGTCATGCATGTTTCAGCGTTACTTGCCTCGGAGCGAGCATAGAAGTAATTTAGCTTGTCTGATAGGCTTGTGTCACTGGGCAGCTCGCCGCTGTGCATCCCTTTGTAGTCTGTAATGGTTTGCAAGCCCTGCCACATCCGACGAGCATCTGAGCCGGTGTAGTACGATTCAATCTTGGTCCTGTATTGACGCTTTACCTGTTTGATGGTTTGTTGGAGGGCATAGCGGGGTTTCTTATAAACTTCTGGGTTAAAGTCCCGCTCCTTGAAAGCGGTAGCTCTACCCTTTAGCTCAGTGCAGATGTTCGTTGAAGCACCTTAGGCAGCAATTACACCCTTGAGTCTTCGTGGGTGTGACGCTACAGGCTTGGCACACCTGTATTTGGGGAGTTTCTCCCATTCTTCTCTGGAGGTCTTCTCAAGTTCTGTCAGGTTGGATGGGAAACGTCGCTGCACAGCTATTTTCAGGTCTCTCCAGCGATGTTAGATCGGGTTCAAGTCTGGGCTCTGGCTGGGACACTCAAGGACATTCAGAGACTTGTCCCAAAGCCACTCCTGCATTGTCTTGGCTGTGTGCTTAGGGTCGTTGCCCTGTTGGAAGGTGAAACTTTGCTCCAGTCTGAGGTCCTGAGCACTCAAGGGGAGCAGGTTTTCATCAAGGATCTCTGTACTTTGCTCCGTTCATCTTTACCCCAATCCTGAAGAGTCTTCCAGTCCCTGCCGCTGAAAAGTCTCATGGTAAAGGGTCTGAATAATTATGTAAATAAGGTATTTCTGTTTCTCATTTTCAATAAATTTGCAAAAAAATCTTAAAACCTGTTTTCGCTTTGTGTAAATTAATGAGGACTTGTTTTTATTTAAATCCATTTTAGAACAAGGATGTGACATAACAAATTGTGGAAAAAGTCAAGGGGTCTGAATAGTTTCCGAATGCACTCTAATTCCCATAAAGAATGTGTTCAATGTAGGCTATGAAACATTTAGCTTTACAATGCTTTTTGTTGTTGTTCTGATCTATTCATAGAGGGTAATGTCTCACTCATTATATATTTATCAATTGATAATAACTTGTCAGGATTCTAGAATTGATTGACAATATTTACCTCAGACAAATGGCGAGATGTTCAGCTCACCATTGTCGTGTCTGCTCTTGCAAATTTTGTGTCTGTGCTTGCATTACGAGGTCCCATCCTGGATAGCAGGTCATCGAACTGGGCTTTATCAAGCCTGAAATAGCCCTGGAACAACACATCGTCAAACCGCAGCTCCTTCACCAGATGATGGTATTCTCCATACCGGCTACGGGATATCAGGATGGGATGAACCCACATGGAGCGCCGTCGTTGTAGGTTCCACAATTGATAGATTACCGCAATAGCCAGGAGTTTCCTCAGTTTCCGATTCATGGTGGAAATGGAGATATGTGAATGAAATCAATATTTATAGGCAAATATTTTCCCTCCAAAAATATAAATATTATCAGGAACATTTCAGTGTCAAGGTGTCAATAATGTTGTATTTTTAAAATGTGGCTATCATATGCAAATCAAAAATTAAATACATTTTCTGATTTTAAACTTGAATTATATTAATAATTTTAGAAAGCTTCAATTAGCATTTACCTGTGAATACATGTATGAAATGCAGATGGATTCAACTATACTGAACAAAAATATAAATGCAACATGCAAACATTTCAAATATTTTTCTGAGTTAAAATTACAGTTAAAATACAGAAATCAGTCAAGCCTCTCTATGGCCAGGGCGTGACAACGTGTTTCCTTTATTTTGGCAATTACTTGTATGTGTTCTATTAGCGTGCGAAATAAGGCTGACCCCATTTAGTCGACTGGACGATTGTTTGGTTGATAGGTTGTTGGCCCACCAAGATTCTTAGTCAAGCAGTGGCAAATATATATTTTTTTAATATGGCACAAGAGACACCTGTCTGATTCACGCCTGTCTGAGTGGACTAATCCATTGCGGAGTCCGCGGGGATGGCATACCAGTATCACGAGTAGTACATTTATCGATAATTACCATCATTTCTCATCTAAAATGTTTGTTTGGTTACGGTAATTTCTTCATGCATTTAATGTATTATTATTACAGTTGTCATGATTGTCCTGTGAGGATCAGAATGGGTCAGATCAGCTTGGCAATGGATGACAGTAACCAGACCTTCTCTCACCAACAGAAGAGGGGAGGAGGGAACTGGGCCGGGTTTGACAGCTCACAACCTGTCCTAAATTATAGCAGAGAAGATCCAGAGAGGTCTTCTAACATAAGAAAGTGGGGAATGGTCAGAGATGATCTATAGAAAACTAATGTCATATTGGTTTTTATTTTGTGATGTCATTAAAAAGGTTATAAAGGATATACTGTAACTTGAAAAGTATATGCCATTTATCTGTCAAGTTTCCATCCTTAACGTTGTATATGAAATATGACAAATTATGAAAGTATTTCTGTTAATATAGGAATGTGACTTTAGGAGCCATAAGATAATTTGTCTTCTATAAACTGTGCACAGTAAGTTGCCACGCCTCGAGTGAGTTCAAAGAGCATGTCGTTCAAAGAGCATGTCAGCCTGACAGAACCGCCCATTTCCAGAGAGTGCATAAAACAATTGGTTTTGAAATTAACATTACACCAGAAAAGCGTAGTGGTCGCTACATGTTGGAAATGGTTGGAACTTGGAACCTCTACACGAGGTGAAGAAAATAAAATAAACTCCCAGACTAGACCAGAACATTGCCATGCTGCAGCTGCGAGTGTAAAGTCATCAGACTAATGAAAGTAAAGTCACGACACAGTCTTACCATTGCCATTGTAGGATTGGACATGTCTGTAGAGCGCATAGCCTATGATACACTTGTGAGGGAAAAGTTTTGGTTTATTTCATTCCATTTACGAGTTGTCAATTTATCCATTGTCTTTTGTTTGGCTGTCAATCTTGAGTAAGGACATGCTCCTGATTACGCATAGAACTAGGTCTAGGCTACCTGGCCTGCACGCAAATGTAGGCTTATAATTGAGCCCATTTGGGGATCTGATACTATTTCTGATTGTCTTAACTTAGCTTCTCAAAGTAATGTAAGTAATCAACAACCGCTGAAGTAAGTAAACAGTCTGTTTTTAGATTCATTGAGAATGACATAGTTCCTCAACGTAGCCTATTTGAGAGAAAAAAATCCAGCTCTCTCACTTTCAATAACCACTCAGCATGAAAGGTGACAAAATGTCATGTTCTGATCCATTGGTAATGTCATAAAAAAGGCCTACCTGATTTATTTTTTATCCTTGCATAAATAGCATACAGCTGTATCTGTCTGTCCGGAACTCACTGGCACAAGCACTAAAGGCCCAGAATAGTTTATACAATGTTGCTAGCAGAGTTCCACACTTGTTCTGTTTTTATTCCTTTAATGTCCTTGTTTTTTGAGGTGGGAGTTGAGCAGGGTCTGTGTTTTGTTTACCTCTGAATCAGAAGACTGACTATACCGGCACACTTTACAGTGACAAAACAAGGGTTATTATGACACATTTTTTCGTCTAAGTTAATAGTGGAAACAATATTTCAAGTTCCTTGCAGACAGGCTATGCATAGCCTATGTAATTTTATAAGATTTTTTTTATTTTTTATTTTCTACCTGCTGGCTGCAATGTTTTCATTTTTTAGCTTTATGTAGGCTATTTTTACATATTGGCAATGGCAATAGAAGTTACTTTTAGATTTGTATCATTTTCATTTAGATATCATTTTTATTAAACCACATGATATTGGTTTTGAGATATGAAGACTTTATTATAAATTAAATTAAACTGTTCCACGAAAATGTGCATGTGAAAATCATAACTGGCACGCAGATTAGTAGAAATGGTACCATAACTTGGCACTCCAAATGGAAAAGGTTGCCGACTGCTGGTGTAGCCTATTACCGGCAACTTCAGGAGGTTAATGGCAGAATCTGTGAAGGCTAGCAGCAGCAGGCAGCGGGAGGAGGGTCGGGAACAGATATTTTTCTTCTGGTTAGGATATATTAATCTCTGGCTCTCTGTTTATTTATTTGTGTGTCTTGATTTTTAAGTGCAGTGCTTAAAGCATCAGGCAAAGTAACCTCCATATAGTTGATTTTATTCAAACATATATGGAAAAATACACGTTTAAAAATGTAGACCAATCAACAGCCCTATTGCGAAGGCATTGAAGCACAGATAGATCTCGTCTGTGTCTCAAATGGCACCCTACTCCCCACCCATGGGCCCCAGTCCAAAGTAGTGCACTATATAGGGAATAGGGTGCCATTTGGGACGTAGCCATGGATCAGGTCATGTCTCACTGCCCTACTACAGTCCTGTGAGTCATGAAGGCTCCCTGTCATTACCACTAGTTGTGTTCCTAACTCAGAGCCAGGAGCCAGCGGTACCCCCCCAACCTCCAGAAGGTTTAGATGAGGACTGCTACGAGGAGGCTGAGCCTTTTGTTCCAGACAATCCCTCCACAGGTATGCTCAACATGTCATTAGATACAGCAGTCTCTCTCTCTCTCTCTCTCTCTCTCTCTCTCTCTCTCTCTCTCTCTCTCTCTCTCTCTCTCTCTCTCTCTCTCTCTCAAGAGCCATTGCAAGCAATTTGGGTTACTTTCACAATGGGATAGATGTAACCTTGTGCCATTTCTACAGGCAAAGAATTACATCAGAAAGTTCCATTCATGTGTTATACATGTATTTGTGCTATTTTTCATCCTCAAACCTTCAAACTTCCACAGTTGTGTACTGTGGATTTTAATCTACGTAAAAACCCAGAGTATCTCTTTTTACCACATTCTGAAAAGTGGTGTCAAACAGGTGTGTCAAAAAAATAAAAATGCATCATCTGTGTGTACATGTGTGCTCGCGTGAGTATCTGTGTTTTCTACAGACAAAGGTGACTCAGACAGCAGTCACTACGAGTCATACGGTGAGGAAGATGAGGAGTTTGTGAAGGACCGTGCCCACTACATCCAGTGGAGTGCCTCCCAGACCTGTCTGCGGCCTACTTCTGAGTCACGCATCTGTGGCTACCTGTGGAGGAAGAAATGGCTGGGCCAATGGACCAAACAACTCTTTCTCATCCGCAACAATCTGCTGTTGGTAAGCACATTCCTGAGGACAAAACACTGTACGATCATCTGCTCGGTGTCGACAAATGTGTTTTGAACATGTTTCATCCATGTAGCTTACTATAGCCGTAAAAATGCATTAACCTTGAAATGTCTGGAAGGAAGGAAGGGTTTGTATGGCTCTGTTTTATGTAGTATTCACAGAATAAAAAAACATTGACCCCTAGTGTTCTGAATATTGACTGATCTCAGACCCTTCTTATGACCAATTATATTTTCTGTGAACAGGTCTTGTAAATTAATGTATTCTTTCTACAGCTTATCAGCGTATGTTCCCCCTGTTGATGATGCCTATTATGCATTATTGTTGAACCAAAAGATGAACTGTTACACAAACATTCAATTAAATTGGAAATATTTAAATATATAGGTGAAATTAAATGAAACGATGAATATTGATGCATGTTGATGCTGATGTTATGCTAATACTAATGATAACAATGGCATAATATATTCAATATGCTGTGGACTGTTGTCTTTTAACAGTTTCGCTAAAATTCATTCTGATCAACCTAGCAATTACGACACATCCCTCACTATTGTCATTGGTTGCACTAATTGCAACATAACATAACTTGGTTCAAGCATTCATGACATTACCCTGAAAAAGGCACATTGATGCTGTAACGTTGGTGTTTTTTACCCAATAATTTATGGCTTACAGTTTATTCACCATTAGTCAGCACCTCTACACTAAATCATTGTCTCTGGGTGTGCGCCAGCTCATGCTTTTTATTTACAGAATAGCCCATAAATTGTTCGTCCTATTTGACTGTTTCAATTTGCTTCTAGTGCTACAAGTGGAGGGGCAGGTAGCCTAGTGCTTAAGGGTGTTGGGTCAGTAACCAAAATGTTGCTGTGGCGAATCCCAGAGCCGACTAGGTGAAAAACCTGTCGATGTTCCCTTGAGCAAGGCACTTAACCCTAATTGTGCCTGTAAGTCACTCTGGATAAGAGTGGCTGCTAAATTAGTCAAATGTTAGACAAAGTGATACTGGCAAGAGCGTTGTGTGGGTTTTCCTTTTCTTTGAAGATATCATCAAATTACTCCCACACACCTGCAACAAGCTCAGGTATCCTTTTCCTATTTTGAATCACAGTGCTACAAATGTGCCAAGGACCTCTACCCGCTGCTGGAGCTCGACCTGCGGGGCTGCCAGGTGGTTTACAAGTCCAAGCACAACAAGAAGATGCAGCACGAGCTCAAAGTTGTGACTGGTTCCGACACAGTGGTGATGGGCTTCCAGAGCTGCCACCAGGCGGAGGAATGGAGGAAGGTTTGGAGGTGTTTGTCATTACAGCATAGTCCCACAGAGGACTGCAATAGACTAGCGTTCTGTCCAAGGGGTGTACATGTACATCAAACTGCCTCATACTATAGAAACAGGAGAAGGCTCCTGCCCTATGGGCCGTTCTGGCTCAGACATAGCAAATATAGTCCCACGGTTTGACACAACAATTGACTGACTGAGAGCAAAGGGAGGGGTAAGAGGAAATGCCTTTTTGGATGTGTAATACCCATGATTGTCCAAACAGGCATGCCTTAGCCTATCTGAGATAAATGGTGGTTGTTAACAGGTTATTTTCAGGATAGGAGAAATGGACAGTAGGATTGGGAGATATAGGGTATGTTTGTTATGGGGTATGGCTGTAGGTGTTATGGGGCAGTTTCCTGGACACAGATTAAGCATAGTCCTGTAAGAATAAGTCTAGTCCTGGGCTAAAAATATGAATCTTTCTTTTTAGCCCAGGACTAGACTTAATCTGTGTTTGGGAAACTGCACCAAAAAATGTTGTGTGTAATGTGTTTTCAATTCTTACTGGTTGTCCGGCCGGCTGGTCCCCTAGATCATTGAGGAGGTGAAGGGCTCCTCCTACTATGAGTCCCAAAGGTTCTCCTTGTTACTCAAATGTGACAGACTGGACTCTTGCAGGGTAAGTCTTCTGCCACTATAAGAATTAAAGCTACTCCTGCCCCTAGTTAACATTAACATTAAATTAACTCAATTTGACTGAATAAGGTGGCTCAGGTTTTCTTTCAATGCTGCCCTTTCATGTGTTGTTTCCCTCGCAGTCAAGCACAGTCATTCAGACTTCAGACTCGGATGAAGAGAAAATGTTGGCGCTGCCCTCTGCTCCTAGCAGTGTGGAAATGAAGGATAAAGGTAAGCCAATTCCCCCATTTGTCAACATTAACAAATGCTGCTCTGTTTCAAAGACTATCAATAGCTCCATCTTAAGTTGCTTCGTAGGGACTGAATGAGTCACTGAGGACTCTGTGAAGCAGTGAAGTGCGGTCAGTATTAAATGTGAAAATGAATGAAAAAATAACTGTAATGAAAAGTAAGTAAATATAAATTTGATCAATAATCATTGTATGTTTTTTCTGCATGATAATATCGATTTTTGAACTATACTGAACACAATTATAAGCGCATCATGTAAGGTGTTAGTCCCATGTTTCATGAACTGAAATAAAAGAACACAGAAATGTTCCATATGCACAAAAAGCTTTATTTCTCTCAAATTTTGTGCACAAATATTTCTCCTTTGCCAAGATAATACATCCACCTGACGTGTAGCATATCAAGAAGATTATTAAACAGCACGATCATTACACAGTTGTACCTTGTGTTGGGGACAATAAAATGCCACTCTAAAATGTGCAGTTTATCACACAACACAATGCCACAGATGTCTCAAGTTTTGAGGGAGCATGCAGTTGGCATGCTGACTGCAGGAATGTCCGCCAGAACTGTTGCCAGAGAATTTGATGTTAACTTCTCCACCATAAGCCGCCTCCAACGTTGTTTAGAGAATTTTGCAGTACGTCCAACCGGCCTCACAACCGCGGACCATGTGTAAGCACGCCAGCCCAGGACCTCCACATCCGGCTTCTTTACCTGCGGGATCGTCTGAGATCAGCCACCCGGACGGCTGATGAAACTGAGGAGTATTTCTGTCTGTAATAAAGCCCTTTTTATGGGGGAAAACTCATTCTGATTGGCTGGGCCTGGCTCCCCAGTGGGTGTGCCTGGCTCCCAAATGAGTGGGCATATGCCCTCCCAAGCCAACCCATGGCTATGCCCCTGCTCAGTCATGTGAAATCCATAGATTAGGACCTAATTTATTTCAATTGACTGTAACTCATTCAAATTGTTGAAATCGTTGCATGTTGTGTACAGTACATCCCAAATTTGCCGTGCTTCGCCATGTGACTTTCTCCAGCCCTTCAAACTCAATTCAAGGCATTGACATGACTTGCGCATGTGTGTCTACTTTATACTGACAACCAACGGATGCTTAAAGGCGGGCAGATAGCTTCGCTGCCTTCTCATGTGTCAATATGTCTCATTAATTTTCATTGCACTCAAATAATACACGCATATTGCATGCATGCGTATTGGTGTGAACAAAGTAATGGGATAGGCAGGAGGATAGGCAGAGCTCGCTCCTGCCTACGGACATTACAAGTCATCTGTTGCCTTTTGACGGTTACGTTAGTTTTGCTGATAGCTATGGTACTGTAAGCTGATCAGGATGGATAACATATTGCATCTGAAACCGTTTTCAAAGTTGTATTTTCTAGTGAAACAGGGTGTGATAAGAGATGGAAGTTCAACACCTGACCGACATCAAAGAAAGGGACAGAAGATACATGATCATTTCAATCTGAGTGGTATCAACGGATAAGCTGGCTCTGTGGCTTCGCTGCTAGCAGCCGACTCTACTGCTTCCCATGCCTGCTGTTCTCCACCAGTAAAAGCGGTGGACAAAAGCCGGTTACTGCGACTTGAACAACTTACCAATAGCATTCAACAATACATTTACCAGATTTCTGGAATTAAAAACCGGGGACATTTCCAGTTCGGCGGTCAATATATCATTCAAATATCTAATGTTATTAACTATGAAATAAAAAAGGGGGACAATTCCAGTTGCAAGTATTTAGTCTAACAGGCACACTGTGATAGACAGAGAAAACAACTATATTACAGAAACACTACAGACAAGACAGAACTGTCCAATCTGAACAGCCATTCAGTGGTCCTGTAGTCTGGGTAGAATAAGAGCAGAAGAGAGCATGAGCAAAATTGGAAAAACAGAAACAATAGTATATGTGAAATAATTTACAAAATAATAAAGAAATAAGTGTCATGTTTGTCATTTATTGTCATGTCTTGTCCCTGTGCTCCCCATGCTATTCGTTTCCCTCTGCTGGTCTTGTTTGGTTCTATCCCTCTCTCTCCCCCTCCCTCTCTCACTCTCTCGCTCTCTCTTCTCTCTGTCGTTCCGTTCCTGCTCCCAGCTGTTCCTATTCCCCTAATCATCATTTAGTCTTCCCACACCTGTTCCCGATCCTTTCCCCTGATTAGATTCCCTATTTATTCCTTTGTAATCCGTTCCTGTTCCGTCGGTTCCTTATATTGTATATTCCATGCTGTGATTGCGTTTCGCCCTGTCCTGTCGTGTTTTTTGCCGTGATTGTGTATCACCCTGTTCTGTCGTGTTTTGTGCCTTCATCAGACGCTGCGTGTGAGCAGGTGTCTCAGTCGACTACGGCCTGCGCCTACCCGAAGCGACCTGCAGTCTGTGGCCGCTTCTCCAGTTGTTTTCCCCTCTACAAATCTAGAGGATGTCAGTTATTCCGTTTTGAACATTATTAAACTCTGTTTCTGTTAAGTCGCTTTTGGGTCCTCTTTTACCTGCATGACAGAAGGAACCGACCAAGGAATGGACCCAGCGACTTCAGACGCTCGTTACACTGCCGTCGAGTTCCAAGGAGCCATGCTCGGCAGACACGAGCAGGAATTGTCTGCTGCTCGCCATGCCGTGGAGAACCTGGCCGCTCAGGTTTCCGACCTCTCTGGACAGTTCCAGAGTCTACGTCTCGTGCCACCTGTTACTCCCTGGCCTGCCGAGCCTCCAGAACCCAGGGTTAATAACCCACCTTGCTACTCCGGGCAGCCCACTGAGTGCCGCTCCTTTCTCACGCAGTGTGAGATTGTGTTCTCTCTCCAACCCCCACATACTCTAGAGAGAGAGCTCGGGTTGCTTACGTCATTTCACTCCTTACTGGCCGGGCTCGAGAATGGGGCACAGCTATCTGGGAGGCAAGGGCTGATTGCTCTAACAGATTCCAGAACTTTAAAGAGGAGATGATTCGGGTTTTTGACCGTTCAGTTTTTGGTGAGGAGGCTTCTAGGGCCCTGGCTTCCTTATGCCAAGGTGAACGGTCCATAACGGATTATTCCATTGAGTTTCGCACTCTTGCTGCCTCTAGTGAGTGGAACAGAGCCGGCGCTGCTCGCTCGTTTTCTGGAGGGACTCCACGCAGCGGTTAAGGATGAGATTCTCTCCCGGGAGGTTCCTTCAGATGTGGACTCTTTGATTGCTCTCGCCATCCGCATAGAACGACGGGTAGATCTTCGTCACCGGGCTCGTGGAAGAGAGCTCGCATCAACGGTGTTTCCCTGCTCCGCATCGCAACCATCTCCCTCCTCTGGCTTTGAGACTGAGCCCATGCAGCTGGGAGGGATTCGCATCTCGAATAAGGAGAGGGAACGGAGGATCACCAACCGCCTGTGCCTCTATTGCGGAGTTGCTGGACATTTTGTTAATTCATGTCCAGTAAGAGGCCAGAGCCCATCAGTAAGCTGAGGGCTACTGGTGAGCGCTACTACTCAGTCCTCTTCATCTAGATCTTGTACTACTATGTCGGTCCATCTACGCTGGACCGGTTCGGGTGCTACATGCAGTGCCTTGATTGACTCTGGGGCTGAGGGTTGTTTCATGGACGAAGCATGGGTTGAAAACATAACATTCCTTTCAGACCGTTAGACAAGCCTACGCCCATGTTTGCCTTAGATGGTAGTCATCTTCCCAGTATCAAATTTGAGACACTACCTTTAACTCTCACAGTATCTGGTAACCACAGTGAGACTATTTCTTTTTTGATTTTCCGTTCACCGTTTACACCTGTTGTTTTGGGTCATCCCTGGCTAGTATGTCATAATCCTTCTATTAATTGGTCTAGTAATTCTATCCTATCCTGGAACGTTTCTTGTCATGTGAAGTGTTTAATGTCTGCCATCCCTCCCGTTTCTTCTCTCCCTACTTCTCAGGAGGAACCTGGCGATTTGACAGGAGTGCCGGAGGAATATCATGATCTGCGCACGGTCTTCAGTCGGTCCCGAGCCAACTCCCTTCCTCCTCACCGGTCGTATGATTGTAGTATTGATCTCCTTCCAGGGACCACGCCTCCTCGAGGTAGACTATACTCTCTGTCGGCTCCCGAACGTAAGGCTCTCGAGGATTATTTGTCTGTGTCTCTTGACGCCGGTACCATAGTGCCTTCTTCTTCTCCGGCCGGGGCGGGGTTCTTTTTGTTAAGAAGAAGGACGGTACTCTGCGCCCCTGCGTGGATTATCGAGGGCTGAATGACATAACGGTTAAGAATCGTTATCCGCTTCCCCCTTATGTCATCAGCCTTCGAGATTCTGCAGGGAGCCAGGTGCTTTACTAAGTTGGACCTTCGTAACGCTTACCATCTCGTGCGCATCAGAGAGGGGGACGAGTGGAAAACGGCGTTTAACACTCCGTTAGGGCATTTTGAGTACCGGGTTCTGCCGTTCGGTCTCGCCAATGCGCCAGCTGTTTTTCAGGCATTAGTTAATGATGTTCTGAGAGACATGCTGAACATTTTTGTTTTTGTCTATCTTGACGATATCCTGATTTTTTCTCCGTCACTCGAGATTCATGTTCAGCACGTTCGACGTGTTCTACAGCGCCTTTTAGAGAATTGTCTCTACGTAAAGGCTGAGAAGTGCTCTTTTCATGTCTCCTCCGTTACTTTTCTCGGTTCCGTTATTTCCGCTGAAGGCATTCAGATGGATTCCGCTAAGGTCCAAGCTGTCAGTGATTGGCCCGTTCCAAGGTCACGTGTCGAGTTGCAGCGCTTTTTAGGTTTCGCTAATTTCTATCGGCGTTTCATTCGTAATTTCGGTCAAGTTGCTGCCCCTCTCACAGCTCTTACTTCTGTCAAGACGTGTTTTAAGTGGTCCGGTTCCGCCCAGGGAGCTTTTGATCTTCTAAAAGAACGTTTTACGTCCGCTCCTATCCTCGTTACTCCTGACGTCACTAGACAATTTATTGTCGAGGTTGACGCTTCAGAGGTAGGCGTGGGAGCCATTCTATCCCAGCGCTTCCAGTCTGACGATAAGGTTCATCCTTGCGCTTATTTTTCTCATCGCCTGTCGCCATCTGAGCGCAACTATGATGTGGGTAACCGTGAACTGCTCGCCATCCGCTTAGCCCTAGGCGAATGGCGACAGTGGTTGGAGGGGGCGACCGTTCCTTTTGTCGTTTGGACAGACCATAAGAACCTTGAGTACATCCGTTCTGCCAAACGACTTAATGCCCGTCAAGCTCGTTGGGCGTTGTTTTTCGCTCGTTTCGAGTTTGTGATTTCTTACCGTCCGGGTAGCAAGAACACCAAGCCTGATGCCTTATCCCGTCTGTTTAGTTCTTCTGTGGCTTCTACTGATCTCGAGGGGATTCTTCCTTATGGGCGTGTTGTCGGGTTGACAGTCTGGGGAATTGAAAGACAGGTTAAGCAAGCACTCACGCACACTGCGTCGCCGCGCGCTTGTCCTAGTAACCTCCTTTTCGTTCCTGTTTCCACTCGTCTGGCTGTTCTTCAGTGGGCTCACTCTGCCAAGTTAGCTGGTCATCCCGGTGTTCGAGGCACTCTTGCGTCTATTCGCCAGCGCTTTTGGTGGCCGACTCAGGAGCGTGACACGCGCCGTTTCGTGGCTGCGTGTTCAGACTGCGCGCAGAAGAAGTCTGGTAATTTTTTTTCTGCTTCTGCTCCTGGTCTTGCTGGGTCTCAGTCTGTTCCCTGCCATCGCATCTCTCCTGTTCTTGTCCCTGCCCTTGCTGTGTCTCAGTCTGTCCCTAGTTCTCATTTTTTTTTTAGAGTAGTACCCTAGTTTCCCTTTTTATCGTTTTTCGTTACGGTCCTGAGGAGAGGAGTGGGGTTCTTTCTCGGGACGTGCTGGACCGTTTGATCTATGATTTCCTCCGTTGCTGCCAGTGTTCCTCCTCGAGTGCGCCAGGAGGCGCTCGGTGAGTGGGGGGGTACTGTCATGTTTGTCATTTATTGTCATGTCTTGTCCCTGTGCTCCCCATGCTATTCGTTTCCCTCTGCTGGTCTTGTTTGGTTCTATCCCTCTCTCTCCCCCTCCCTCTCTCACTCTCTCGCTCTCTCTTCTCTCTGTCGTTCCGTTCCTGCTCCCAGCTGTTCCTATTCCCCTAATCATCATTTAGTCTTCCCACACCTGTTCCCGATCCTTTCCCCTGATTAGATTCCCTATTTATTCCTTTGTAATCCGTTCCTGTTCCGTCGGTTCCTTATATTGTATATTCCATGCTGTGATTGCGTTTCGCCCTGTCCTGTCGTGTTTTTTTGCCGTGATTGTGTATCACCCTGTTCTGTCGTGTTTTGTGCCTTCATCAGACGCTGCGTGTGAGCAGGTGTCTCAGTCGACTACGGCCTGCGCCTACCCGAAGCGACCTGCAGTCTGTGGCCGCTTCTCCAGTTGTTTTCCCCTCTACAAATCTAGAGGATGTCAGTTATTCCGTTTTGAACATTATTAAACTCTGTTTCTGTTAAGTCGCTTTTGGGTCCTCTTTTACCTGCATGACAATAAGATGATGATGAGATTGGTAACTATATAATAAATTTATACCAACCTAATCTGTATATTTCTCAGAAGAATGTATTTTCTTCAGGATTGCTCTGTCTTTGGCCAGCTTCTCCATGAACTCCTGGCAGGGGAGATTGAAGTTTGTCTTCACAACAAGCATGGCCTTGATGGTAGGAACAGTGAACCTATTTCTTGCTGCTGTCCATATATCATTCATTTGGGAGAACACTCTCTGGACTGGTGCCTTACTTCCAGGTAAGCACATGACAACATACGCTAATCTAGCCAGGTTAGTGTGTGGGATGTCATTCTCTTTGAAGTGGGTAACCACCCTGCCCCATCTTTGACTAAGCGGTGTCTCAGATGTTTTCCATTCCTCAAGCGATCCCCCCCTTTAGGAACTCTTGCAGGCCAGTAACCTCATCAAACAATGCATCCTCATTGATGGTCACATTGGAGCATTTTTTCTGCAGTGTGGCTGCTGCCTTCTGGATCTCTTCACACTGAGGTTTCCTTTTTAAAGGAGACAATGTAAATCTTATAGATTATCTGTGTGCTTTCCCCATTCTTGCAAGTAATTTCACAGCCGTAGTGAAGAATGATTGGGATGTTTTCAGAAAGCTCTCTTTCCATTTTCCTCTAGCTCTTTGAGAAGTCCTCTGACCAAAACTGAAATGAAGTTGTCATCACGTCTTGCAGTAAATTTTGCCTCAACGTTTCCCAGAATTGCAGCTGACTCCACCGCACAGTGGTCCTGGCCTTCAAGCATCTTGATCGTGTCACTGAATACGGTCAGGTTTTCATGGACAAAGGCCAGCCAAAGTTCAGTCAGTGGATCTTCGAACATTGTTCGCTGGACAACAGGGCTTTTGTCTTCAGAAAGAAAAAAGGATTTAAATGGCACGTACATTTTCAGTACTCTTTCTAGAGCAGGGAGCATGGACAGCCAGTGAACATTGCTGTGTCCTAAAATGTTATGGGACTCCTGGCCAACAAACTCACAAAAGCTCTTCAGTCTTTCTACTCTGACGGTAAAAATATGAAAATCTGAAAATATCTTTGTGAGCAGGTACTCAACATCAAGGGGAATCATATCCAAAGCTGTTCTGGCCGTGTTATGAATGCTGTGGGCAGGACTACCTAAGACAATCACCTCCCGCTGCAGAGCATTTTTAACTTTGGTATGGACATTGACCCTCCCCAGCCTATTCAGTCCTCCAAAGTTGGTATTTGTGTTATCGGCAGAGAATGCCACGACTTTGTTTTCCAGGTAAAAATTTTGGATGACCACCAGGACCTCAGCTGCAATTTCCTCTGCTGTTTCTCCTTTCAATTCAACAAAATCAATCAGTTTGTTTCACATTTTGTCCTAGCACATGTAGACTTTGGCTCATAAAGCTTCCGTGTGAGTTGTGCTCTGCTATCCATAGATCTGTAACTATGATTGTGTCGCATAGTGTGGTATGCAAAGACACCCTCCTGCACAGCTAAATCATATTCTTCTTGGAAAGGCTCTACCTTGAAGATTGTGGTGACAGAGGGCATACTAACACGGGCAATCAGAGAGGCTTTATACTTTTTCGTCTGTTGATGTTCTACCACTGTCGTTCCTCCCCCGCTGCCAATTGAAAAGGGGAATTTCAAAGGGTGCAGTGAACCATTCTATTGTTTTGACCTGAGTGTATAAATGAAAATTCTCTCATCATGTTGCCTTTAAAATGTCATCTCCGTTTCTTGGAAAGAGCCATTGTACCTCCTCCATCTGCTCTTCTTCACTCTCCTTGAGTCACTCTCCATACACTCTTAACTTTTTCTTCTCCTCAAATCTTTCTCCTCTTTTCTTCACTCGTCTTCCTTCTCTTTCTTAATTTCTTTCTCTTTACCTTTCCACCTCACTCTTCAACACTCTAATCGCTTCACTCTTTTTACTCCCTTTAATTCTTCTCCTTCCTCTCCAATCTTTAATAATAAATAGTACACTATTAGATAAAATACTTTGGTTAACAGATTCCCATTGGTTGCCTCATTTTTGTATTTTCTCTCAAAAACATTGTTTGGAATAATAAATTGGCTCTGTAATCATATCTTTACATTTCTTCCTCTATCTGACTTGCCTTGTTAAATAAAGGTTATATAAAAATTCATATAAATCTAATGAAAATATCTCCTTCACAGTTCTTCCTATCCAGTCTTCATCCTCTCCTTCCTTTCCACTCTCTAACAGAAAACATTATGTCGATGTAATCTTATGTCATAAGGTGAATGCACCAATTTGTAAGTCGCTCTGGATAAGAGCGTCTGCTAAATGACTTAAATGTAATGTAAATGTAATCCATAAAAATTTCAAAATACATTTTCACACTATTAAAATTGTAATCTACAAATAAATATTCTCATATATCGCATTAGTTTAATATAATCATATTTTCAAAATAGCCCGTCCGCTGCATGTTTACATGTGAATGTTTTATAACCTAGCTACCATCACAGTAGCTAGCTAACCTAGTCTATATAGCTAACGTTAGCTAGCATAGCCTATTTAAAACCTTATAGTGCAGATCATCTATCTATATAATACATTGTGACATTATATACATCACTACTGTAGCTAGTGTCTCAAACGATTGTAACTTACCTGGCTAGAAAAGACATTTGTGGTGATGTTGTGGTTTCACTTGACACTTGCTAGCTTCTGGATGTGTTTTCCACAGCAGCTTTCTCTAAAACTAGCGCAAGCAAGTAGTTAGTAGAAGAAGAAGAGTGTGAATGAAGCTGCTATAGCGAGCAACACAAGCACAATGCGATTGAGACATCAACCGCTGCACGGTCTTTCTTGCCACGTAAAATATTATTTCACTTTGCGGTCTGTTTTTAACCTCTCTGAACCACCAATCCCGGATCCGGTATAATTGTCATCAGCAACGCTGAATAGCATAGCGCCACAGTCAAATAATATAGGTGGAAAGTATTCATATTCATGAAATCACAAGTGCAATATTGCAAAACACAGCTTAGCCTTTTGTTAATCCACCTGTCATCTCAGATTTTGAAATTATGCTTTACAGCAAAAGCGATACAAGCGTTTGTGTAAGTTTATCGATCGCTCGACAAAACAATAAGTACACTTAGCATCAGGTAACTTGGTCCCGAAAATCAGAAAAGCAATCAAATTAATAGTTTACCTTTGATGATCTTCGGATGTTTTCACTCACGAGACTCCCAGTTAGACAACAAATGATCCTTTTGTTCCATAAAGATATTTTTTATATCCAAATACCTCCGTTAGTTTGGCGCGTTATGCCCAGGAATCCACCGGAAAGAGCGGTCACTACAACGCAGACAAAAATTCCAAATTATATCCATAATGTCCACAGAAAAATGTGAAACGTTTTTTATAATCAATCCTCAGGGTGTTCAAATATCTATTCGATAATATATCAACCGGGACAGTTGGCTTTTCACTTTCTCTTTTGCGCACAACTCACTCTGAGAGCCCCCACCTATCCACTTACGCAATGTGGTCGTTCACGCTCATTCTTCAAAATAAAAGCCTGAAACTATGTCTAAAGGCTGTTGACACCTTAGGGAAGCCATATAAAAAGGAATCTGGTTGATATCCCTTTAAATGGGCAATAGGGATGCTTAAGAACAGAGATGTTTCAAAAACAGGGGCACTTCCTGATTGGATTTCCCTCAGGTTTTAGCCTGCAAAATCAGTTCTGTTTAACTCACAGACCAAATTTGGACAGTTTTGGAAACTTTAGAGTGTTTTCTATCCTAATATGTCAATTACAGTGGGGAAAAACAGTTTGTCAGCCACCAATTGTGCAAGTTCTCCCACTTAAAAAGATGAGAGGGGCCTGTAGTTTTCATCATAGGTACACTTCAACTATGACAGGCAAAATGAGAGAAGAAAATCCAGAAAATCACATTGTAGGATTTTTAATGAATTTATTTGCAAATTATGGTGGAAAATAAGTATTTGGTCAACTACAAACAAACAAGATTTCTGGCTCTCATAGACCTGTAACTTCTTCTTTAACCTGTTGCGTCGAGCAATCCCGTATCCGGGAGTGTAATTATAGCCTCAAGCTCATTACCATAACGCAACGTTAACTATTAATGAAAATCGCAAATGAAATGAAATAAATATATTGGCTCACAAGCTTAGCCTTTTGTTAACAACACTGTCATCTCAGATTTTCAAAAAATGCTTTTCAACCATAGCTACACAAGCATTTGTGTAAGAGTATTGATAGCTAGCATTCAGCAGGCAACATTTTCACAAAAACAAGAAAAGCATTCAAATAACATCATTTACCTTTGAAGAACTTTGGATGTTTTCAATGAGGAGACTCTCAGTTAGATAGCAAATGTTCAGTTTTTCCAAAAAGATTATTTGTGTAGGAGAAATCGCTCCGTTTTGTTCATCACGTTTGGCTAAGAAAAAACCCCGAAAATTCAGTCATTACAATGCCGAACTTTTTTCCAGATTAACTCCATAATATCGACAGAAACATGGCAAACGTTTAGAATCAATCCTCAAGGTGTTTTTCACATATCTATTCGATGATAAGTCGTTCGTGGCAGTTTGGTTTCTCCTCTGAAGCAAATGGTAAAATTCACGCAGCTGGAGATTACGCAATAATTGCAACGGAGGACACCAACCGGAGCACCTGGTAAATGTAGTCTCTTTATGGTCAATCTTCCAATGATATGCCTACAAATACGTCACAATGCTGCAGACAACTTGGGGAAACGACAGAAAGTGTAGGCTCATTCTTTGCGCATTCACAGCCATATAAGGAGACATTGGAACAAAGCGCATTCAAAATCTGGGGCATTTCCTGTTTGAAATTTCATCTTGGTTTCGCCTGTAGCATCAGTTCTCTGCAGATTTGGAAACGTCAGAGTGTTTTCTTTCCAAAGCTGTCAATTATATGCATAGTCGAGCATCTTTTCGTGACAAAATATCTTGTTTAAAACGGGAACGTTTGTTTTATCCATAAATTAAAAGAGCGCCCCCTATATCCAAGAAGTTAAAAGGCTCCTCTGTCCTCCACTCTTACCTGTTTTAATGGCACCTGTTTGAACTTGTTATCAGTATAAAAGACACCTGTCCACAGCCTCAAACAGTCACACTCCAAACTCCGCTATGGCCAAGACCAAAGAGCTGTCAAAGGACACCAGAAACAAAATTGTAGACCTGCACCAGGCTGGGAAGACTGAATCTGCAATAGGTAAGCAGCTTGGTTTGAAGAAATCAACTGTGGGAGCAATTATTAGGAAATGGAAGACATACAAGACCACTGATAATCTCCCTCAATCTGGGGCTCCACGCAAGATCTCACCCTGTGGGGTCAAAATGATCACAAGAACCGTGAGCAAAACTCCCAGAACCACACGGGGGAACCTAGTGAATGACCTGCAGAGAGCTGGGACCAAAGTAACAAAGCCTACCATTAGTAACACACTACGCCACCAGGGACTCAAATCCTGCAGTACCAGACTTGTCCCCTGCTTAAACCAGTACATGTCCAGGCCCGTCTGAAGTTTGCTAGAGAGCATTTGGATGATCCAGAAGAAGATTGGGAGAATGTCATATGGTCAGATGAAACCAAAATATAACTTTTTGTTAAAAATTCAACTCGTCGTGTTTGGAGGACAAAGAATGCTGAGTTGCATCCAAAGAACACCATACCTAATGTGAAGCATGGGGGTGGAAACATCATGCTTTGGGGATGTTTTTCTGCAAAGGGACCAGGATGACTGATCGTACGGGTAAAGGAAATAATGAATGGGGCCATGTATCGTGAGATTTTGAGTGAAAACCTCCTTCCATCAGCAAGGGCATTGAAGATGAAACGTGGCTGTGTCTTTCAGCATGACAATGATCCCAAACACACCGCCCGGGCAACAAAGGAGTGGCTTCGTAAGAAGCATTTCAAGGTCCTGGAGTGGCCTAGCCAGTCTCCAGATCTCAACCCCATAGAAAATCTTTGGAGGGAGTTGAAAGTCTGCGTTGCCCAGCAACAGCCCCAAAACATCACTGCTCTAGAGGAGATCTAGAGGAGATCTGCATGGAGGAATGGGCCAAAATACCAGCAACAGTGTGTGAAAACCTTGTGAAGACTTACAGAAAACGTTTGACCTCTGTCATTGCCAACAAAGGGTATATAAACAAAGTATTGAGATAAACTTGTGTTATTGACCAAATACTTATTTTCCACCATAATTTGCAAATAAATTCATTAAAATTCCTACAATGTGATTTTCTGGATTTTTTTTCCCTCAATGTGTCTGTCATAGTTGAAGTGTACCTATGATGAAAATTACAGGCCTCTCACATCTTTTTAAGTGGGAGAACTTGCACTATTGGTGGCTGACTAAATACTTTTTTGCCCCACTGTATTCTAGCATCTGGTCCTGAGAAATAGGCTGTTTACTTTGGAAATGTTATTTTTCCAAACATAAAAATAGTGCCCCCTAGCTTCAAGAGGTTAATGCACAGTTAAAAACGGGGACATTTCCGGGGACAGCTCCAGCCGGGGACAGGCCACCAAAATTGGGGACTGTCCCCATTATCAGCTTCTTGATATGTCACACCTGTCAGGTGGATGGATTATTTTGCAAAGGAGAAATGTTCACTAACAGGGATGTAAACACATTTGTGCACAACATTTGAGAGAAATAATATTTTTGTGCATTTGGAACATTTCTGGGCTCTTTTATTTCAGCTCATGAAACATGTGACCAACACTTTACATGTTTTTAGGGTTAAGGTTAGGGTTAGGGTTTTTTGTGCAGTGTATAATAGAAAAACAAGTACCATTTCAGATTGATTTATTGAAACCGTAATATAAACTGGTTATATTATATCGTGGAACACAATCTTCAAAAAGGCAGTAACCTCAGTAGTGGCGCTTGCTTTAGCAGACAATACTCTTATTTCCCGAGCCCTTATCACAGTCAAGACACAACTATTTTATAGTAAAAAAAACTATTTAATGTAACAAAATAAAATAGAACAGAATATCTTTCCAAATTGTAAAAGTTGGCAGTGTGAAGTGATGCTCATCTCATGCCTGGAACAGTTATTCTCAAAGAGTGATCATTTGAAATGGGACTCAATTTGACGAGTTGAATAAAAAAATGTCAGGGTGACAATCAAAAATCTTTCTTCTTTTTAATATACACATGTTCGGTACAGTTTATTCCTCCTGTTATTTTCTGAATGGGCAATTCCCCATTGAACATTGCATGGGGATGTATTACAGCTACCACATCTGTTTGGTGAGTAGGCTTAATGATTCTGAGTAGCAAAGTAGCCTAAGCGGGAAAATAGATGAGACACAATTATTCCAACACTGCAGCTCGTTGTTGGAACACATTTTGAATGTGATACAACTGTCATCATTTGGCAAGGAATGTAGCTTGTGTATCCCATCAGTTAGATATGTTTTCATAGACATGTATTTCTGTAGGCCTAATGGGAGCTTGTGTGCACACTCAGGATGCTTTTGTAGAGGGAGCAGTCAGAACCCAATTGAGTGAGACAGAGGGGAAAGGGAATTTAGGGAAAATAACTACGTGATGCTTGGCTTGGTTTCATTCTTCTGTCTGGTAAATGCAGGCCTATGGAACACTTCAAGAAAAAATGACAAATGTTTTCTATGCACAATTCACCAAAAATGTTTATGATCTCTGGTTAAAGATCGAGTTTTGACGTCCGTCAAGATTCATGCCCATCCCTACCTCTGACATGTTTGAACATTTTTACAACTTGTCGCAACAGCATACATATGTCATGCAGGAGGGAAGAAATAGCTTATGTGGACAATATTACTTACCAAGCAGAGCTGTTTTATGAAGGTACAAATACCCTGTGCTTTTTAATTTTGAGTTAAATACATTTTAAAAAGTGACCACAGTTGTGCTTGCATATGGGGCTCAGCCAGGACTGTTTGTTCTTGTAAGTGATTTAACCGATTGATGTTGGGAAGATATATGGCAAAAATGGAGTTAAAACAGCTTGGGGAGAAGACAAATTCACAGATTGAGTCATGTAATATTAAGCCTACTGTCACATGCCCATGGTTTAAAAAGGTAAAGTGAAGTTAAAACATGTTCTCGTAGTGCATGCAGCTCAAATAATATGTAATCTCCTCCTCATGGACTGCACCAGATTTGCCAGTTCTGGCTGTGAGATGTTACCCCACTCTTCCACCAAGGCACATGCAAGTTCCCGGACATTTCTGGGGGAATGGCCCTATCCCTCACCCTCCATTCCAACAGGTCCCAGACGTGCTCAATGGGATTGAGATCCGGGCTCGTTGCTGGCCATGGCAGAACACTGACATTCCTGTCTTGCAGGAAATCACGCACAGAATGAGCAGTATGGCTGGTGGCATTGTCAGGATGAACCACATGAGGGAGGAGGATGTCTTCCCTGTAACGCACAGTGTTGAGATTGCCTGCAATGACAACAAGCTCAGTCCGATGATGCTGTGACACACCGCCCCAGGCCATGATGGACCCTCCACCTCCAAATCGATCCCGTTCAAGAGTACTGGCCTCGGTGTGACGCTGATCCCTTTGACGATAAACGCAAATCCGACCATCACCTCTGGTGAGACAAAACCGCGACTCGTCAGTGAAGAGCACTTTTTGACAGTCCTGTCTGGTCCAGCAATGGTGGGTTTGTGACCATAGGTAACGTTGTTGACGTGATGTCTGATGAGGACCTTCCTTACAATAAGCCTACAAGCCCTCAGTCCAGCCTCTCTCAGCCTATTGCGGACAGTCTGAGCACTGATGGAGGGATTGTGCGTTTCTGGTGTAACTAGGGCAGTTGTTGTTGCCATCCTGTACCTGTCCCGCAGATGTGATGTTCGGATGTACCGATGTCTCCCTGTAGTGCTGTCTTAGGTGTCTCACAGTACGGACATTGCAATTTATTGCCATGGCCACATCTGCAGTCCTCATACCTCCTTGCAGCATGCCTAAGGCACGTTCACGCAGAAGAGCAGGCATCTTTATTTTGGTGTTTTTCAGAGTCAGTAGAAAAGCCTCTTTAGTGTCCTAAGTTTCATAACTGTGACCTTAATTGCCTACCGTCTGTAAGCTGTTTGTGTCTTAACGACCATTCCACAGGTGCATGTTCATTAATTGTTTATGGTTCATTGAACAAGCATGGGAAACAGTGTTTAAACCCTTTACAATGAAGATCTGTGAAGTTATTTGGATTGTTACGTTTATAAAATGGACATATCTATTTTAATACAGACAAGCTCAAAACATTTCTATTAATTGAAAATGTCAAATTACCCAATGGATCATGATACTTTTTTGGTAAAAAAAAAGTGAGGGTGCAAAAACATATGTTTGCACCCTTATTTTGAATGTGGTGATGCAGCGGCTCCGTTTGCTCAGCCGCCTATGGTAGCGCTGACTACTAGGAATTTTGCGTATGTAGCACTGACTAAAAGTCGGCCTACTCGCTGGCATCTGGGTCGCTATCTGTGGTGTTGAAAGTCACCTGTTCGTGCATTGCAGTTGTGTGGGGCACAAGCTATTAGGGCCTGTGAATGTGTGTCTAATGGTTGCGCTGCCTGCTTGCTCCTGTTTGATGGTTGGTTGTGATTGTTTGTTATCTTTATGATCATATAAAAAACATGAGCTGACGCACACCCAGAGAAAATAATATGATGTAGAGGTGCTGACTAACGTTGAATAAACTATAAGCTATAAAAAATAAAGAGTTGTATACTCTATATATAAACTCCCAGTAATTTATTGGGTAAATCACCAATGTTTTTGCAGCGTTTCTGCATTACTGTGCATAGTGATTTCCCGAAACGTTGGTGATTTACCCAATAAATGACTGGGAGTTTATATATAGAGCATGCGACTCTATTTTTATAGCTTATCTTTGTGATCGTGTCAAACCGATGTCGCGTCTTGGGCTATGCCGGATTAAGTGATATGACGTGCTATTCTATAAAATAATTTCTCCGTAATTAATATTACCTGATTGAGCTAATCATGTAAATGTAATTAACTAGAGAGTCTGGCACCACAAAATAAAATTTATAGAGCTGTTATCTTCTGAATAACCTCTTAAAGACCTAGTAATATTTTACATCAATAGCAGTCAATATTAATCATCATCTTAATTCAGTCTCATCTGAAAGTTGTAAATTCTTAGTTATCTGCACGAACCCTGGCTAGCAAGTTGAATCAGCAATTCAAAATTGGGTTTAATTATTTATTTACTAAATACCTAACTAATCACACAGAATTACACATACACATAATTAAATCATAACTTGATTACAAATTACGTTATAAATGAAAACGTCCCTAGCAGGCGGAACAAATATGACAGCTTGTTACACAAAAGAAAAGGGGTTGGCTAGGAGGTATCACTTCTGTAGTGAATAAGAGTTCAAAGTTCATACCATTCGCAACCAAGGCTCATGCTGATGTTGGCTTTGTTCTGTAGTCATTATCTGAACCATTCTGACATCGGACCGTCGTCCTCGGAACAGGAGGTTATATTGTCGTCAAGGGCTTATATAGGAAGGGAGAGGAGGGCGGATTTGAAAAGTTGTATAGCCCATGTCCCTTCACAGGGGCGGTCCACTGATTGAGCAGAGTCCTATCTTATGAAAACCCAAATCTCACATTTTAGAAGCTAAAATCACATTTCATCCCATCATGAATAATTAAGAATTTCAAACATTGAAATTGAACAACAATTCCATATGAATCCGATAACTCTGATGTGTAGACTTTCCACTGTAGAGTTTGTCATATTATCATTGATGAGAATGTCTCAGATGACAACCCGAACTGACATCATATTCATTAAGTACCACCGCATATGTTCAATTGGTCGGATTACCAGAATATAGTTCATTTCCCCCCAACTTCTGAGGTTCCCAGAATCTCTATGTTAACCAACGGTTTTGCAAATGTAACATCAGTAGGGTAGAGAGAGGAAAAAGGGGGGAAAAGGTATTTATGACTGTCATAAACCTACCCCCAAGCCAACGGCATGACACCGATAAATACCAAAAGTGCCTACCCGGTTTCAGACCTTACCGCACGTCATTGCTGTGGTGAAGTGTGGTATTGTTAACCTTGTTTGGTCTAGCTTTAAGTCATAACAGGCACGTTGTTGGTTGAATACTGGCTCATTGTGAACAGGGGATTCCTGGGGAATTGGATTGTCACCTTTTGCACCATTAGAGTCTGGAGGTGTCCTCAACAGGTTAGCAAACTCCATGAACTGTGCCAGGCCAACATTATATTTAATTATATTATTCTATTTTTTGTTGCTGTTTTTGCGGGGTACAAATTTGGTGGTTTTAGATATAGGTGTCACGTGTGCTCCCTCTCCGGCCTCGAGGTCACCAGGCTGCTCGTTATGTCGCACACCTGTCACCATCATTACACGCACCTGCGCGTCATCACACACCTGGACTCTGATATATGTCACTCCCTTTGGTTTCTTCCCCAGGCGTCATTGTTTCTGTTGCAGTGTCATATCTGTGTGTTGTCTTGTTTTGTATTACGTTATGTTTATTTATTAAAACACTCACTCCCTTAAAACACTCAATCTCAGCGCACACATTACTTTTTTTTTTTTTTTTTTTTTATTATTTTCACCTTTATTTAACCAGATAGGCTAGTTGAGAACAAGTTCTCATTTGCAACTGCGACCTGGCCAAGATAAAGCATAGCAGTGTGAACAGACAACACAGAGTTACACATGGAGTAAACAATTAACAAGTCAATAACACAGTAGGAAAAAAAGGGAGTCTATATACATTGTGTGCAAAAGGCATGAGAAGGTAGGCGAATAATTAAAATTTTGCAGATTAACACTGGAGTGATAAATGATCAGATGGTCATGTGCAGGTAGAGATACTGGTGTGCAAAAGAGCAGAAAAGTAAATAAATAAAAACAGTATGGGGATGAGGTAGGTAAAAATGGGTGGGCTATTTACCAATAGACTATGTACAGCTGCAGCGATCGGTTAGCTGCTCAGATAGCTGATGTTTGAAGTTGGTGAGGGAGATGAAAGTCTCCAACTTCAGCGATTTTTGCAATTCGTTCCAGTCACAGGCAGCAGAGTACTGGAACGAAAGGCGGCCAAATTAGGTGTTGGCTTTAGGGATGATCAGTGAGATACACCTGCTGGAGCGCGTGCTACGGATGGGTGTTGCCATCGTGACCAGTGAACTGAGATAAGGCAGAGCTTTACCTAGCATGGACTTGTAGATGACCTGGAGCCACTGGGTCTGGCGACAAATATGTAGCGAGGGCCAGCCGACTGGAGCATACAAGTCGCAGTGGTGGGTGGTATAAGGTGCTTTAGTGACAAAACGGATGGCACTGTGATAAACTGCATCCAGTTTGCTGAGTAGAGTGTTGGAAGACATTTTGTAGATGACATCGCCGAAGTCGAGGATTGGTAGGGTAGTCAGTTTTACTAGGGTAAGCTTGGCGGCGTGAGTGAAGGAGGCTTTGTTGCGGAATATAAAGCCGACTCTTGATTTGATTTACGTTTGGAGATGTTTGATATGAGTCTGGAAGGAGAGTTTGCAGTCTAGCCAGACACCTATGTACTTATAGATGTCCACATATTCAAGGTCGGAACCATCCAGGGTGGTGATGCTAGTCGGGCATGCGGGTGCAGGCAGCGATCGGTTGAAAAGCATGCATTTGGTTTTACTAGCGTTTAAGAGCAGTTGGAGGATAGGTTATGTCTGAAGTGACACTCTATTATCTACATAGTGCACTACTTTTGAACAGAGCCCCATGGGCCCTGGTCAACAGTAGTGTCACAGATCCCCCCGGTACTGCTGCTCATTCTGTGCACTAGTTCCGGAGATCTATGCCACTGCCCTCTAGGTGTCACTGAACTGTTTGATTACGCACACCTGTTACCCATTCTCCCCTGATTAGTAATTGTATAAGTGTGCCTTTTGTTCACCCTTGTATTGTCAATTATTTTTCCCATTTCTGTTGGTCGTGTGAGTTGTATCAGCTTTTGTGCTGCATCATTTGTGTATTAATGGTCTCGTGTCATTCTATGAGGTTTACCTCGCTCTTTTGTTTGGGTACATCCCAGTGGTCTGTATACGTGTTTGTTTTGGGTGTATTAAAACCCCTGTTATGTATTCCTGCGCCTGTCTCCAAATCCTTTATACCAGTGTGACAAGTAGGGGACTCTATAAGGAATGTGGAGCCATTTCAGACACAGCCATAGGCCCTGCCCAGCTTGTTTGTAGCCTTGATTGTACAATTAGATAACTGGGGATAGAGAAGGTGATGGAAGTCACACCACATACATGCATAGCTACCTCTTCATGATATTGTCATCTGTGTGTAAGAGTTTGACCTCAGACCAGGTTGAAATTTTCCACCAAACAGTTTATTTCTGTTGTCATGTGTTCTTTTTCCGCCCTCTGTCTGGTAGCCTGCGCTGGATCTGTTTGTGCTGTCTTGCTAACTCCTGACCATAGGCGTTAGTGCCAGACAGTCCTGACCATAGGCATTAGTGCCAGACAGTTCTGACCATAGGCGTTAGTGCCAGACAGTCCTGACCATAATAGTTAGATGATAGCCTGGTCTGGCACGATCTCAAGACTCTCGTGACCTTTGACCCCATTCCTGTTTGGGCTGCAGGGTTCCTGAATGTGCTGATGAACTGCCAGTGGCAGAGCCTGTTGTGCCAGGTACAGGGCGGGGTGCTGAAAATGTTCCGAGACGAGGGCTGTGAAGAGTGCCCTCAGTACACGGTGCAGCTGAAAGGCTGCCAGGTTCGACCTGGCCCCGACACACCTCATGCCTACCGCATCACTGTGGTTCAACACGGAGACCAGGTGGCAGTACTGGAGGTAAGGGCTCCGGGGGTGAAGTCCCCCCTAGGTACAGACAGATCAACATCACCCTTTCTCCCTGGTAAGGATATAGACAGACTAGACTGTATGCAGAAATAACGGGGTCAGGAATAGTTCATTGATCACTATGACTTTATTATATTTATTTTATAGTAATTTAGCAGATGCTCTTACACGGAACCCTAAACCGGATGCGCACGTGCGCCATCGTGTGCTATCGTGCATAAATTAATTTTGTCCACTTACACCAAACGCGATCACGACATGCAGGTTAAAATATCAAAACAAACTCTGAACCAATGACATTTATTTGGGGACAGGTCGAAAAGCAATAAACATGTATGGCAATTTAGCTAGTTAGCTTGCACTTGCTAGCTAATTTGTCCAATTTAGCTAGCTTGCTGTTGCTAGGTAATTTGTGTTATTTTACCTGAAATGCACAAGGTCCTCTACAATGACAATTAATCCACACATAAAATGGCCAACCGAATCATTTCTAGTCATCTCTCTTCCTTCCTTCATCTTTGAACTTATATGGTGATCAGCATCTAAACTTTCATAGTATTACCACGACTACCGGGCAAAACAGTTTGTCTTTTAATCACCCACGTGGGTAAAACCAATGAGAAGATGGCACGTGGGTACCTGCTTCTATAAACCAATGAGGAGAAGGGAGAGGCAGGAATTTCAGCACGACCTACGTCAGAAATAGAAAGAAGTTCGATTTTAGCCCTTGGTGTCGCAGATGCTCGTTAGCGCGCGCGAGCAGTGTGGGTGCAATATTTGAATAACATGGATTTCTACATTTATTTTGCAACGCTCACGCACGTGACGTGTCCGATCTGGTCATCATTTTGGCCAGAGCGACTTACATGCTGACCACACCGTTCACATTGCACGCATGCAAAATAAATTTAAACATACATGTTATTCAATTATTGCACCCACACTGCTCTCGCGTGCCAATGAGCGTCTGCATTGCCAAGCGCTAAAATATACGTAATTTCTATATGTGACACTGAACGCGGTGCAAGTCCTGCCTCTCCCATCTCCTCATTGGATTATAGGAGCAAATACTCACTTGCCATCTTCTCATTGGTTATACCCACATGGGTGATTGAAAGATGAACTGAGTTTGGTCGGTCATAGTGGTAACTATGAAAGTTAGATGCCAATCGCCATATAAAGTCCAAAGAAGAAAAAGCCTGGAAGGAGGAGAGATGACTAGAAACAATTTGGTTGACCATTTTATGTGTGGATTAATTGTCATTGTAGAGGACCTTGTGCATTTCAGGTAAAATAACAACCTAATGTTTATATCCCAGGACAAATTAGCTAGCAACAGCAAGCTAGCTAAATAGGATAAATTAGCTAGCAACTGCACGCTAGCTAGCTAAATTGCCATAAATGTTTAATGCTTTTCGACCAGTCCCCAAATTAATATAATTGGTTGTGTCGTGACGTTTAGCTTGGGGGGGACAAAATCAATTTTCGAACGGCAGATTTGGGTGTGTTGAAACAGGAGAAATTAGGGTATGTTGAAACAGGAGAAATTAGGGTTGTGCCTTGCTCAAGGGCAAATCAACACGTTTCACCTAGTCAGCTCAGGGATTCAAACTAGCAACCTTTCGGTTATTGGCCCAACACTCTTAACCGCTAGGCTACCTGCCGATTCATTTACATCACTATAGTTAATATAGATCATAGTGGAAAGATATTTCACACTTCAAAAACTTTAAAGAAAAGCTTGTTATTATGCGATGACTACCAAAGGTGATCAAGTTATTTCCCACAGGTTTATATTCAATATAAAACAAGTCAAAACTCCAAAATCAAAATTCAAAATTCACCAATTAATTCCTGGAATAGAGCATTGTGTGTTGTTGAAACGCCCCTTCTCCGTCTTCTTTCTCTCTATCCCTCTCTTTCTGTGTTCGTCCATGTCTCTGTCCAGGCCAGCTGTGCAGATGAGAAAGAGCAGTGGTTGCAGCTCCTACATGACGGGAGTGTAAGCCAGGATCAGGCTGACTCTCTATATGACTCAAAGCCTGCTGGAGCCCTCAGGTAATAAATGTTTTTGATGATCACTAGATCCCTTGGTTTGGATCTACAAAACAGAGTAGGAGTGCTGATCTAGGATCAGCTCTCCCCGGTCCATTTAATCTTATTAATTGTGATCTAAAAAGCTAAACTGATCCTAAATCAACACTCCTATTCTGAGACACTTGATACATACGGACCTAGAACAATGTTTTTACATTTTTTCCCCCAACCATCAGTGGTTTGAAGGAGCAAAGGTTCCCAACCTCAAACATGTACATAGATGACCCCTTTCACCAGCACAGTGGAAGCGGCCGCTCACAACCCATCTACTCCAACACGGCCATACTGGAGCACATGGTACGGCCCATTCTCGGGGTGGGGGGGGTAATATGTTGTATAGGGACATTTTTTTGTTCTGACTTAACTCCTTTGCTACCGTTCTCTTCACCTGGGTTCTGTGAGATTGGGATTCAAACCAATGCAGGTTAATTAACTTTTAAAGGTGCTTTATGCTTGAATCTTGATTTCATGAAAGCGATCTCCACAAATGTCTGGGAAATTGCCTTTGAAGTCTATTGTAGTGCACAGTTTGTTATTCTTTGTTGGTTTGAATTCCAGCCTAATACATTGTGTGTCCAGGGTCAAGAGAGAATTTGTACCTTCAGACTTGAATAAGGACACGGTCAGGTAATGGTCATAGGTGTACATTTCTATTTGTAGTAAACTGTACAGTTGACAACAGTCAAAAGAAGCCAGTGTGACTTTGATGGACCTACTGTTAGCTGTTGATATTTCAACGGATTTCCTTTGTTTTGCTCTCATCAGTTCCAGAATTCCCATAACGTCGCCAGGGGAGACTCAGTGTCATCGAAGGATTCAGTCAACTACAGCAACACTGATATCTTTAACAATCACAGTAAGTCGGATTCAATGTTCACCCCTTCAGGTGTTCCTCTGTAGGAGACACCACAGACATACCAAATCAAATCAAAGTTTATTTGTCACGTGCGCTGAATACAACAGGTAGACCTTAGAGTGAAATGCTTACTTACAGGCTCTAACCAATAGTGCAAAAAAGGTATTAGGTGAACAATAGGTATGTAAAGAAATAAAATAGCAGTAAAAAGACAGGCTATATACAGTAGCGAGGCTATAAAAGTAGCGAGGCTACACACAGACCCCAGTTAGTCAGGCTGATTGAGGTAGTATGTGCATGTAGATATGGTTAAAGTGACTATGCATATATGATGAACAGAGAGTAGCAGTAGCGTAAAAGAGGGGTTGGCGGGTGGTGGATGGGACACAATGCATAGCCCGGTTAGCCAATGTGCTGGAGCACTGGTTGGTCGGCCCAATTGAGGTAGTATGTACATGAATGTATAGTTAAAGTGACTATGCATATATGATAAACAGAGAGTAGCAGCAGAGTAAAAAGAAGGGTTGGGGGAGGGGGGTTGGGGGGGACACAATGCAAATAATCAGGGTTTACCTGTTCAGGAGTCTTATTGCTTGGGGGTAAAAACTGTTGAGAAGCCTTTTTGTCCTAGACTTGGCACTCCGGTATGCCATCCGGTAGCAGAGAGAAACAGTCTATGACTGGGTGACTGGGGCCTTCGACAATTTTTAGGGCCTTCCTCTTACACCGCCTGGTGGAGAGGTCCTGGATGGCAGGCAGCTTAGCCCCAGTGATGCACTACCCTCTGCAGTGCCTCGCGGTCAGAGGCAGAGCAATTGCCGTACCAGTCAGGATGCTCTCGATGTTGCATTTTGCCATTTGGACATATCCTGCAATTTATCAGGCACTAGACCAGGGATAGGCAACTTTGATGGGGCTGGGGGCCACAAAAAACTGAACTCATCATGAAGGGCTGCAGTGGCTGGCCACTAAACTAATTTAGCAATCTAAAAAATGTTTGCTGACATGGGCTAATTGAGTGACTGACATAACAAGAGAAAAACTGATGATACACAACCAAATTTTGAAATTGCACCTATTCTAACTTGCAAGGGTAAGTTGAGACCTCGCCTGAGGGCCTTCAAAAGGGGGGCGGGCCGCCAGTTGCTCATCCCTGCACTAGACTATAGTCTAATCAAATAAAAATGTATTGGTGACACACACAGTTCAGCAGATGTTATAGCAGATGCAGTGACATTCTTAGCTCCTAACAATGTAGTAAAAGTACACAAATAATAAAATACAAATTAAAAAACACAACAAGAAATCAAGAAATGTCAGAACGAATCCAACTAACATCACAAATAGCACTGTAACAGAAATCCAAATGCAATCTATATGTATATACACCGGATTAATTTAGACAAGATATACTAAGAATGATATGTACAGTAGTAGATATAATAGATTGAGCTGTGTCCAGTAATAAATAATATTTGGTGTGTATAAACAGTAACTAAAATGCAATGCAGAAATATTAGAATGAGCAATGTCGAGAATACAGTATTTGAGTAAAACATTTAAACGTGTTAACCCTCGCAAGGCTGCCGGCCCAGACGGCATCCCTAGCTGCGTCCTCAGAGCATGCGCAGACCAGCTGGCTGGTGTGTTAGGGACATATTCAATCAATCCCTATCCCAGTCTGCTGTTCCCACATGCTTCAAAGGGGCCACCATTGTTCCTGTTCCCAAGAAAGCTAAGGTAACTGAGCTAAACGACTATCGCCCCGTAGCACTCACTTCTGTCATCATGAAGTGCTTTGAGAGACTAGTCAAGGATCATACAGTGAGGGAAAAAAGTATTTGATCCCCTGCTGATTTTGTACGTTTGCCCACTGACGAAGAAATTATCGGTCTATAATTGTAATGGTAGGTTTATTTGAACAGTGAGAGACAGAATAAGAACAAAAAAATCCAAAAATGTTATAAATTGATTTGCATTTTAATGAGGGAAATAAGTTTTTGACCCCTCTGCAAAACATGACTTAGTACTTGGTGGCAAAACCATTGTTGGCAATCACAGAGGTCAGACGTTTCTTGTAATTGGCCACCAGGTTTGCACACATCTCAGGAGGGATTTTGTCCCACTCCTCTTTGCAGATCTTCTCCAAGTCATTGAGGTTTCGAGGCTGACGTTTGGCAACTCGAACCTTCAGTTCCCTCCACAGATTTTCTATGGGCTTAAGGTCTGGAGACTGGCTATGCCACTCCAGGACCTTAATGTGCTTCTTCTTAAGCCACTCGTTTGTTGCCTTGGCCGTGTGTTTTGGGTTATTGTCATGCTGAAATACCCATCCACGACCCATTTTCAATGCCCTGGTTGAGGGAAGGAGGTTCTCACCCAAGATTTGATGGTACATGGCCCCGTCCATCGTCCCTTTGATGCGGTGAAGTTGTCCTGTCCCCTTAGCAGAAAAACACCCCCAAAGCACAATGTTTCTACCTCCATGTTTGACGGTGGGGATGGTGTTCTTGGGGTCATAGGCAGCATTCCACCTCCTCCAAACACGGCGAGCTGAGTTGATGCCAAAGAGCTCCATTTTGGTCTCATCTGACCACAACACTTTCACCCAGTTGTGACGACCCGGAGGGCGAGGCGCCAGGTGATCCGGGTGGAGGCGGTGGAAGTCTCTCAGGAGAGAAGGATCCAAAATGTCCCCCACCGGAACCCAGCATCTCTCCTCCGGACCGTACCCCTCCCAGTCCATGAGGTACTGTAGGCCCCTCACCCGGCGTCTCGAGTCCAGAATGCCACGTACTGTGTACGCCGGGGACACCTCAATGTCCAGAGGGGACGGAGGGACCTCAGGCACCTCACCTTCCTGCAGGGGACCAGCCACCACCGGCCTGAGGAAAGACACATGAAACGAGGGGTTAATACGGTAATACCTAGGAAGTTGTAACACACCTTGTTTATTCTCCTCGGGACTTTAAACGGCCCCACACACAGCGGCCCCAGGTTCCGACAGGGCAGGCGGAGGTGCAGGTTTCGGGTCAAGAGCCAGACCCTGTCCCCCGGTGCAAACACGGGGGCCTCACTGCAGTGCTGGTCAGCGCTCCTCTTCTGCCGTTCTCCCGCTAACCTTAGCGATTCCCGGACGGCTTTCCAGGTATCCGTGGAGTGCTGTACCCATTCCTCTACCGCAGGAGCCTCTGTCTGGCTCTGATGCCATGGGGCCAGGACCGACTGGTAACCCAACACACACTCAAAATAGGACATGTTCGTTGAGGAGTGGCGGAGGGAGTTCTGAGCGAGCTCAGCCCAAGGAACATACCTCGCCCACTCACAAGACCGGTCCCGGCAATATATGACCACAGAAACCTGCCCACATCCTGGTTTACGCGCTCCACCTGCCCATTACTCCCGGAGTGGAAACCCAAGGTCAAGCTGACCGAGACCCCCAGTCTCTCCATAAACGCCCTCCAAACTCTGGATGTGAATTGGGGGCCCGTTCAGAAACGATGTCCTCAGGCACCCCATAGTGCCGGAAGACATGGGTAAACAAGGCCGCCTCTGCAGGGCCGTAGGGAGACCGGGCAACGGGATGAGACGGCAGGACTTAGATAGACAACGACCAGGATCGTAGTACTTCCCTGGGACGGGGGAAGGTCGGTAAGAAAGTCCACCAATAAGTGTGTCCACGGCCGTTGTGGAACGGGGAGGGGCTGTAACTTCCCTCTAGGCAAGTGCCGAGGAGCCTTGCTCTGAGCGCACACTGAGCAGGAGGAGACATAAAATCTCACGTCCTTAGCCAACGTGGGCCACCAGTATCTCCCTCTAAGACTCCGCACTGTCCTCTCGATGCCAGGATGACCCGAGGAGGGGAGAGTATGAGCCCAACGGATTAGCTTATCCCGGACCCCCCTCGGCAAGTACTGAGCCCCCGCTGGACAGTTAGGGGGGTCCGCTTCTAACCGTGAGGCCCTCTCTATCTCCGCGTCCACCTCCCATACTACCGGTGCCATGATACATGAAGGTGGAATAATGGTAGTTGGCTCAACGGACCGCTCCTCAGTGTCATAGAGGCGGGACAGCGCGTCGGCTTTGGTGTTTTGGGAGCCTGGCCGGTACGAGATGGTGAACCGAAACCGGGTGAAAAACATGGCCCATCTAGCTTGACGCGGATTTAGTCTCCTCGCTCCCCGGATATATTCGAGATTACGATGGTCAGTCCAGATGAGAAAAGGGTGTTTCGCCCCCTCAAGCCAATGTCTCCACACCTTCAGAGCCTTGACTACAGCTAACAACTCCCGGTCCCCCACGTCATAGTTCCGCTCCGCCGGATCGAGCTTCCTCGAAAAGGCACAGGGGCGGAGCTTGGGTGGCACACCCGAGCCCTGGGACAGCACGGCCCGACCCCCGCCTCGGACGTGTCCACCTCCACTATGAACGCTAAAGAGGGGTCCGGATGTGCCAACACGGGCGCATTGGTGAACAGCTCCTTCAGACGACTGAAAGCTCTGCCTGCCTCTGCTGACCAACGCAAGCGCACCAGTCCTGCCTTCAGCAGTGAGGTAATGGGAGCAGCCACCTGACCAAAATCCCGGATAAACCTCCGGTAGTAATTGGCAAACCCTAAAAACCGCTGCACCTCTTTCACCGTGGTCGTAGTCGGCCAATTACGCACGGCTGTAACGCGGTCACCCTCCATCACCACCCCGGAGGTGTAAATACGATAATCCAGGAAGGAGACGGCCTGTTTGAAGAACACACATTTCTTCGCCTTGCAATACAGGTCATGCTACAGCAGTCGCCCATGTACCTTACGCACCAGAGACACATGCGCCACCACGCGTGTGGCAGAATAGATGAAGATGTCATCGATGTACACTACCACTCCCTGCCCGGGCAGGTCTCGGAGAATCTCATCTACGAAGGATTGGAAGACGGCTGGAGCATTTTTCAACCCATATGGCATGACGCGGTACTCATAATGTAGAACTAAATGCGGTTTTCCACTCATCTCCTCCCCAGATACGCACCAGATTATACGCACACCTCAAGTCCAGTTTTGTGAAGAAGCGCGCCCCGTGAAATGATTCCACCGCCGGAGCGATGAGAGGTAGTGGGTAACTAAACCCCACTGTGATGGAATTTAGACCTCGATAATCAATGCATGGATGCAGACCTCCCTCCTTCTTCTTCACAAAAAAGAAGCTCGAGGAGACGGGTGATGCGGAGGGCCGAATGTACCCCTGTCCCAGCGATTCAGCAACATATGTCTCCATAGCTACTGTCTCCTCCTTGACGAATATGCTGATTCGGTGTGCGAGTTCATTAGAACGTGCGTTGAAGATGTCGTTCCCATAGCAACGATTAAAACATTCCCTAACCAGAAACCGTAGATTGATGGCAGCATTCGCGTGAAACTGAAAGCGCGAACCACTGCGTTTAATCAGGGCAAGGTGTCTGGTAACATGACCGAATACAAATACTGCAGCTTTTCCCTCCGCAAGGCTATCAAACAAGCTGCAGGCCCAGACGGCATCCCCAGCCGCGCCCTCAGAGCATGCGCAGACCAGCTGGCCGGTGTGTTTATGGACATATTCAATCAATCCCTATACCAGTCTGCTGTTCCCACATGCTTCAAGAGGGCCACCATTGTTCCTGTTCCCAAGAAAGCTAAGGTAACTGAGCTAAACGACTACCGCCCCGTAGCACTCACTTCCGTCATCATGAAGTGTCTTTGAGAGACTAGTCAAGGACCATATCACCTCCACCCTTCCTGACACCCTAGACCCACTCCAATTTGCTTACCGCCCAAATAGGTCCACAGACGATGCAATCTCAACCACACTGCACACTGCCCTAACCCATCTGGACAAGAGGAATACCTATGTGAGAATGCTGTTCATCGACTACAGCTCGTCATTCAACACCATAGTACCCTCCAAGCTCGTCATCAAGCTCGAAACCCTGGGTCTCGTCCCCGCCCTGTGCAACTGGGTACTGGACTTCCTGATGGGCCGCCCCCAGGTGGTGAGTGCTGATCCTCAACACTGGGGCCCAACAAGGGTGCGTTCTGAGCCCTCTCCTGTACTCCCTGTTCACCCATGACTGCGTGGCCACGCACGCCTCCAACTCAATCATCAAGTTTGCGGACGACACAACAGTGGTAGGCTTGATTACCAACAACGACGAGACGGCCTACAGGGAGGAGGTGAGGGCCCTCGGAGTGTGGTGTCAGGAAAATAACCTCACACTCAACGTCAACAAAACTAAGGAGATGATTGTGGACTTCAGCAGAGGGAACACCCCCCTATCCACATCGATGGAACAGTAGTGGAGAGGGTTGCAAGTTTTAAGTTCCTCGGCATACACATCACAGACAAACTGAATTGGTCCACTCACACAGACAGCATCGTGAAGAAGGCACAGCAGCGCCTCTTCAACCTCAGGAGGCTGAAGAAATTTGGCTTGTCACCAAAAGCACTCACAAACTTCTACAGATGCACAATCGAGAGCATCCTGGCGGGCTGTATCACCGCCTGGTACAGCAACTGCTCCGCCCACAACCGTAAGGCTCTTCAGAGGGTAGTGAGGTCTGCACAACGCATCACCGGGGGCAAACTACCTGCCCTCCAGGACACCTACACCACCGTATGTTACAGGAAGGCCATAAAGATCATCAAGGACATCAACCACCCGAGCCACTGCCTGTTCACCCCGCTATCATCCAGAAGGTGAGGTCAGTACAGGTGCATCAAAGCTGGGACCGAGAGACTGAAAAACAGCTTCTATCTCAAGGCCATCAGACTGTTAAACAGCCACCACTAACATTGAGTGGCTGCTGCCAACACACTGACACTGACACTGACTCAACTCCAGCCACTTTAATAATGGGAATTGATGGGAAATTATGTAAATATATCACTAGCCACTTTAAACAATGCTACCTTATATAATGTTACTTACCCTACATTACTAATCTCATATGTATACGTATATACTGTACTCTATATCATCGACTGCATCCTTATGTAATACATGTATCTCTAGCCACTTTAACTATACCACTTTGTTTACATACTCATCTCATATGTATATACTGTACTCGATACCATCTACTGTATCTTGCCTATGCTGCTCTGTACCATCACTCATTCATATATCCTTATGTACATATTCTTTATCCCCTTACACCAACTGTGTATAAGACAGTAGTTTTGGACGCAGAGTACGACCCTGCCTCACACAGGAAGCGGCGCAGGTCCTAATCCAGGCACTTGTCATCTCCCGTCTGGATTACTGCAACTCGCTGTTGGCTTGGCTCCCTGCCTGTGCCATTAAACCCCTTCAACCTTCCCAAGTTCTCTCACGTCACCCCGCTCCTCCGCTCTCTCCACTGGCTTCCAGTTGAAGCTCGCATCCGCTACAAGACCATGGTGCTTGCCTACGGAGCTGTGAGGGGAACGGCACCTCAGTACCTCCAGGCTCTGATCAGGCCCTACACCCAAACAAGGGCACTGCGTTCATCCACCTCTGGCCTGCTCGCCTCCCTACCACTGAGGAAGTACAGTTCCCGCTCAGCCCAGTCAAAACTGTTCGCTGCTCTGGCTCCCCAATGGTGGAACAAACTCCCTCACGACGCCAGGACAGCGGAGTCAATCACCACCTTCCGGAGACACCTGAAACCCCACCTCTTTAAGGAATACCTAGGATAGGATAAAGTAATCCTTCTCACCCCCCTTAAAATATTTAGATGCACTATTGTAAAGTGGCTGTTCCACTGGATGTCATAAGGTGAATGCACCAATTTGTAAGTCGCTCTGGATAAGAGCGTCTGCTAAATGACTTAAATGTAAATGTAAATGTTTTGGAATTGTTAGTTAGATTCCTTGTTGGTTATTACTGCATTGTCGGAACTAGAAGCACAAGCATTTCGCTACACTCGCATTAACATCTGCTAACCATGTGTATGTGACAAATAACATTTGATTTGATTTGATTTGGACAATGGATACATGTGACTCCTAGTTAGTGCAGCGTTCTCCAGGAGGTCTATCGCGCAGTCCCCTCGACGATGGGATGGTAATTGGGTCGCCCTCTTTTTACTGAAGGCGATAGCCAAATCAGCATATTCAGAGGGAATGCGCACGGTGGAAACCTGGTCTGGACTCTCCACCGTAGTCGCACCAATGGCAACACCTATACACCTGCCTGAACACTCCTCTGACCACCCCTTAAGAGCCCCCTGTCGCCAGGAAATCACCGGGTTGTGTTGAGCTAGCCAGGGAATTCCCAACACCACTGGAAACGCAGGTGAATCGATAAGGAACAGACTAATCTGCTCCTTATGACTCCCCTGCGTTACCATGTCCAGCGGCAACGGAACCTCCCTGACCACTCCTGACCCTAATGGTCGGCTATCTAAGGAGTACACAGGGAAAGGTAGGTCTAACGACACAAGGGGAATCCCTAGCCTTAACCCGAGCCCCCGATCCAAGAAATTCCCAGCTGCGCCTGAATCAACTAGCGCCTTATCCTGTAGAGAGGGAGAAAACCCAGGGAAAGAGGTTAACACATACATATGACCGACAGGAAGCTCTGGGTGAGTCTGGTGCTGACTCACCTGGGGTGATCGAGTAGTGCGCCGCCTGCCCTCCCGACTCCCAGACGAGTTCCTCCAGCACCGGTCGGCCCTGTGTCCTCGCCGACCACAACTGGTGCAGGAGGACACTCCTCCTCCGGTCCCCCTCGAAGCCGCCCCTCCTAACTCCATAGGGATAGGAGCAGGAGGGCCGGGAGGTGGAAACGACAGGACCTGTTCCGAACGCCCGCAGGTAGCCAGCAGGTTGTCGAGACGGATGGCCATGTCGATGAGCTCATTCAGCGTGAGGGTGGTGTCCCGACATGCTAGCTCCCTGCGGACATCCTCCCTGAGGCTGGTCTATCAAGTCTATCAATGGTCTATCAAGGTCCTGTCGTTCCACCCTGCTGCTGTGGCCAAGGTCCTGAACTCCAGGGCAAAGTCATGCGCGCACCTTGTCTCCTGACGCAGGTGGAACAGCCGTTCACTCTGGGTAATGAACTCTGGGTAATGATCCCTCGCCGAGTCTGGACCATTCCACACTGCGTTGGCCCAATCTAGGGCTCGTCCAGGCAGACAGGAGACGAGGGCGCTCACGCTCTCCTCTCCGGAGGGAGTAGGACGAATGGTCGCCAGGAAAATTTCCAGTTGTAGGAGGAAACACTGACACCCCGCCGCCGTTCCATCATACTCCCGTGAGAGCGCCAGCCGAAGAGCCCTGGATCCGGATGCGGTAGCAGGAACAGGAGGTGCTGGAGAAGGGGGTGCTGGAGATGAGGTGGGAAGGCCACTCCTCTCCCATCGATCCATCCTCTCCATCATTTGATCCATTGCAGAACCAATCCTGTGGAGAACACTGGTATGATGGAGGACCCTTTCCTCCATCGATGGGAGAGGAGGTGCGGCTGCTCCTGCTGATTCCATATGCGGTGCGGGATTCTGTCACACGGGACTAGGTGGGTGAAGGAATCAGACGCAGAGAGTTCCACTGAGGAAAAGTGCTCTTTACTTCAGCACTCAAAATGATAAGCCCAACAATACAGGGTGAGAACATACAACGTGAAAACCCAAAAAACACAGGGTGCCAAGTTAAGAAAATAAATCCACCTCTACCTAAAATGCACACACGTAACATAAAGACAATCCCGCACAAAACAAGGGCGGGTCTACCTACTAAATATAGGGAAGCTCATTAAACCAAACAACAGAAGCACAGGTGAAACTAATAAGACAAACGAAAAAGGGATCGGTGGCGGCTAGTAGGACGGTGACGACGACCGCTGAGCACCGCCTGAACAGGCAACTTCGGCGGAAGTCGTGACAACTGTACTCTATACCATCTACTGCGTCTTGCCTATGCCGTTCAGCCATCGCTCATCCATATATTTATATGTACATATTCTTATTCATTCCTTTACACTTGTGTGCATAAGGTAGTTGTTGTGAAATTTTTAGATTACTTGTTAGATATTACTGCATAGTCGGAACTAGAAGCACAAGCATTTTGCTACACTCGCATTAACATCTGCTAACCATGTGTATGTGACCAATACAATTTGATTTGATTTCAATACACAGTACAAAACCCCATGTCAAAATGGATAGAATTGCAGGAAATTAGCTTCCAGACTAGAGTGAATGGTATCTGAATAGAAAATGTGGATAGGTTTGAGGTGACTGGAATACAGTTTTTACATATAAAGTGGGTTAACCTGTTGCGACGAGCAATCCCGTACCCGGGAGCGTAATTATAGCCTCAAGCTCATTACCATAACGTAATGTTAACTATTCATGAAAATCGCAAATGAAATTAAATAAATATATTGGCTCACAAGCTTAGCCTTTTGTTAACAACACTGTCATCTCAGATTTTCATAAAATGCTTTTCAACCATAGCTACACAAGCATTTGTGTAAGAGTATTGATAGGTAGCATAGCATTAAGCCTAGCATTCAGCAGGCAACATTTTCACAAAAACAAGAAAAGCATTCAAATAAAATAATTTACCTTTGAAGAACTTTGGATGTTTTCAATGAGGAGACTCTGAGTTAGATAGCAAATGTTCAGTTTTTCCAAAAATATTATTTGTGTAGGAGAAATCGCTCCGTTTTGTTCATCACGTTTGGCTAAGAAAAAAAAACGTATCCGGGAGTGTAATTATAGCCTCAAGCTCATTACCATAACGCAACGTTAACTATTCATGAAAATCGCAAATGAAATGAAATAAATATATTGGCTCACAAGCTTAGCCTTTTGTTAACAACACTGTCATCTCAGAATTTCAAAAACTGCTTTTCAACCATAGCTACAGAAGCATTTGTGTAAGAGTATTGATAGCTAGCATAGCATTAAGCCTAGCATTCAGCAGGCAACATTTTCACAAAAACAAGAAAAGCATTAAAATAATATAATTTACCTTTGAAGAACTTCAGATGTTTTCAATGAGGAGACTCTCAGTTAGATAGCAAATGTTCAGTTTTTCCAAAAAGATTATTTGTGTAGGAGAAATCACTCCGTTTTGTTCATCACGTTTGGCTAAGAAAAAAACCCGTATCCGGGAGTGTAATTATAGCCTCAAGCTCATTACCATAACGCAACGTTAACTATTCATGAAAATCGCAAATGAAATTAAATAAATATATTGGCTCACAAGCTTAGCCTTTTGTTAACAACACTGTCATCTCAGATTTTCAAAAAATGCTTTTCAACCATAGCTACACAAGCATTTGTGTAAGAGTATTGATAGCTAGCATAGCATTAAGCCTAGCATTCAGCAGGCAACATTTTCACAAAAACAAGAAAAGCATTCAAATAAAATAATTTACCTTTGAAGAACTTCAGATGTTTTCAATGAGGAGACTCTCAGTTAGATAGCAAATGTTCAGTTTTTCCAAAAAGATTATTTGTGTAGGAGAAATCACTCCGTTTTGTTCATCACGTTTGGCTAAGAAAAAAACCCGTATCCGGGAGTGTAACCTCAAGCTCATTACCATAACGCAACGTTAACTATTCATGAAAATTGCAAATGAAATTAAATAAATATATTGGCTCACAAGCTTCCGGGAGTGTAACCTCAAGCTCATTACCATAACACAACGTTAACTATTCATGAAAATTGCAAATGAAATTAAATAAATATATTGGCTCACAAGCTTAGCCTTTTGTTAACAACACTGTCATCTCAGATTTTCAAAAAATGCAAAATAGTTTCGACGGAGGACACCGAGCGGACACATGGAAAATGTAGTCTCTTATGGTCAATTTTCCAATGATATGCCTACAAATACGTCACAATGCTGCAAACACCTTGGGGAAACGACAGAAAGTGTAGGCTCATTCCTTGCGCATTCACAGCCATATAAGGAGACATTGGAACACAGCGCCTCCAAAATCTGGCTCACTTCCTGTATGAAATTTAATCTTGGTTTCGCCTGTAGCATTAGTTCTGTGGCACTCACAGACAATATCTTTGCAGTTTTGGAAACGTCAGAGTGTTTTCCTTCCAAAGCTGTCAATTATATGCATAGTCGAGCATCTTTTCGTGACAAAATATCTTGTTTAAAACGGGAACGTTTTTCATCCAAAAATGAAATACTGCCCCCAGAGGTTCAAGAGGTTAAACAGTATGCAAACATTATTCAAGTGAACAAGTGTTCAATGAGTCTATGTACATAGGGCAGCAGTCTCTAACGTGCAAGGTAGAGTACTTGGTGGTAGCCGGCTACTAGCTAGTACCGAACACATATTGTATTCCACATTCGAAATGCAAAGAGAAGAGGGTTTGCTAGATTTCACATCAATATGTACTTTAAGACCAATTTCTGTCCAATCTCTTTGCCACTCCATCTGTTATTTTGAACGGGAGCCAAATAGAAAATTAAAGATGTTTGTATGGAGGTTATTCCCCAAATCTGTGCAAAGACTATGATTAGGGAAGAATATGTAACTGGATATTATTATCATTCTCCTGCATTAAAGTTTTTGACTTTTAAGTGAAACAATTCCACTACATCTGGCTTGCATTATAAAAGTGTCTACATAATGATATGTTATAACAGATTCTCTGAACAGAATTTTCCATCATCCCAGTGTTTTATGTTGCAGTTGCGTGCTGTTGCATCAATGTAAAACACTACACAGACACAAACGCATAGCACGTTATAATTATAGTGGTGGGAACACGGTTACTCTGGTCTACCCCCCTCCCCCCCTGTTTTTGTTAAGTTTGAGCAGTTTAGTTAAAGAAGAAAAGTCTGGGACTAATTCATATAACACCCCCGGGCTATGGGTTATTGAAGTGCTGAGGCCTGAAGATATAGCCTGTTACCAGATCTGTTTGTGCTTTCAGGCCAAACATCACAAGGAGTTGACATGGTAGCACAAACAGATCTAGGACAAGGCTGCTGAAGATATGGGACATGTGAACACTGCTGAAAAGAGTGTGCAGGCCAAGAGGGAATGTACTGCCACAGTTACTCCAGTTCTTACTCACTATTAAGAAGTGAGATTGGATTCCTTCTTGGAGTTGTGGAGGGAAATGATCCTATGTGCTCGGAGTTTGGAGAGTGCTGATGCGAAGCCGTCGTTTCTGGTGGTTTGGTCATGGCAGCAGGATCTCGCCTCATGGCAGAAGGTCCTTGTAAGGGCTTCTTAGAAACACATGATATCATGTTTTCCTCTCAACAAAACTGCCATCATTCGAGTCTTTGAGACAAAGTTGAGTTCCACCTTAAAATTTGGTGCTATAACTAAGTTCATTCATTGTTAGTAAATATATATATATATAGTCTTTAACGTAGGTATTTAATCCAGAGTTGTGACAGTGACTGCTCTGTAACAGGTAGGAAATCGTGTGAGGTGGAGCGGGGGGTTCAGAAACTGGACTTGACTGGGAAGAGAAGGGTACAGCTGAGAGCTGGGTCAGAGATGAACCTCATCACTGCAGGGAAGAGCGCCAAATGTACCTCCTTCAGACAGTCTCTGGCCTTCTGTACAGAACGGGCGCAGGTAACACAACTCTACGCTTCCACCCACAACCCTGTTATACCATCCAGAGGTCTTATCCATGAAAATATCCAGGGCACATATTCATAAAGTGTCTCAGACTAGAAGTGCTGATGTAGGATCTGGTCTCACATTTTCACCTGTCCATGTTATCTTATTCATTTTGATCTAAAATTGATTTTTTTTTTAATCTGAGATCAGCACTCCTTCTCTGAGAAGCTTTGTGGCACAATGCTGCCACTTGCTGTTCAGAATGCTCAACACAACACTGGTGTGTTAAACTGAAAATACATAAGGCTTCATAATGTGACATGGTATCCAAACAGAATTTGTCTAATTATTAAGGTGACTCGTTAATAAATCAGGGGAGAATCTTCAAGGAAATGTTTAATCTTCTCTCCTGTTGTAGGTTGGACACATTTTCTCCCTTTATTCCATTCTTGACATTAACATAATGTCTGTGTAAAATGCCTTTCCCCCTCGTTTGTACAGATGCCTGTGTGTTCAGAAGCAATTAGCATACAGTGCACATAAATAGGCTATCCCGATCTTTAGATACAATGACCATAGGGGCAGTTCAAAGATGAAGTCTTTGCAATCATTAGCCTCAAATAAATCATTTTCCTACAGAGCTTGAAAGGGTGACCAAAGTTGGCTGACCAAAGTTGTTTGACACATTGTAAACAAATCCAACTCAACAATACCAATCAGCATATCAGAACTTGGTAAGCTCCAGGAAGAAGAAAAAGGAATCACCTGCTACTACTCTTCTTACCAGTACGTCATTGTATTGGAGTATGTGTTTTATATCCTCTTGGCTGGGTCACTTTGATATTGTGGTGAAGTTGACTACTGTGGCCCCCATGCTCCTGCCACCATGGGTCTTTTCTAAGGTCTGTGCTCATTTTATTGGCCTTGTCTCCACAGGGTGGGTTTTTTACCCCACTACTGCGAAGGACTGCCTCCGCTAAAAACTCACTGAAAAGAGCCCCTTCTGCCCTATTTATTGAGCATGGCAAGGTGTTTCAGAGAAAGAAGGTACGTTTTGGCCTAAATGGTCTGATAAAAGGAATCTATTATGAACATCACTCTGCCCCAATGAGATAATCATATCAAGACAATTAAATTAAGGAATATAAGTAAGTATAATTGTTAAATTAAATGTACCATGTGTTCTTTTTTTCTCATTATTTTTGTAGGAGTGGGAGACAATGCCTTCTACTTAGTACTCTACTAGCTGTTTCGGTAACAATTATCTTGTATACATTTCCTATTTTCTACCAAACATTTTTGTCATTAGAAATGTCATCCATCTTGATGATAATACAATACACTATACTTGCTTCCCCAATGGCACCCCTTTCTCTATTTAGCCCATAAGGGTCTGGTGAAAAGTAGTGCACTATATAGGGAATAGGGTGCCATTTGCAACAGGCCCTTAGATAAACAGGCTTGTTTCTCCATTAAAACAGCTGCATTAATAAGAGATTCCTGTGAAGGTAATTCAATTGAAAACCTTGTAAAGCCTGACTCAGGAACTCAGGAATGTCTCTCAGTTTGAGGTGTAACACTTTCATTGTTTTTCTGTCTTTCATTTCTTAAAGAACAGTTTGTATGGTCTAATTTGTCTATGTATGTATTGCAATTCATCAGACTTAACTTTGCACTGTTTTCATCACTAATTGAGTTACAATAAATACACAATGTTGAAGTCATGAAAAATACATTATATATCGATATGAATTGAAGTCATGTTCACCGTATACAGTTCTGTGGTATAATGTAAACATAGTTGCAGATATCTTTTTATAAAGTGTTTTTACCATGATATTTGTACTTAGTATCACTGAGATGTTTTACATTCCTGAAATATGTTGTGATACAGTGACATTTATTGTAATGTTCCTATGTTTTTATTAATAAAGACTTTGTGTATTAAATGTTAGGTTGGCCTACTATTTGCTGTAAACTGACAACTGTGTTAATAAAACAGTAATTAAAACATCTGTGTTTGCTCAATAAAGTGTTTCTGGGGGGAAATGTTTTGGATAAATGTACATTGTGGAAGTGTAGTTGCTTGTTTCTCCATGTTGAATGCAATCATAAAAAAACAGTTAACAGTTAGTTGACTATCAGATGACTTCATATAGTAAACTGGTCATGAGAAATAAAAGTGTGTATAAACCATCTGTAAACACTGTATATTATGATTCTGATTAACAATGTGTTAAGGCCAGGTAAAAGAAAGTGTGATTTGTCTGGAAATCATCTTCTGAGGCTGGCAATATACCTTTGGGAGTACACATTCCCCCCTAGTCAAGGAGAGCCAATGACTGACAAGAACAACAACATGGGTCAGGACTGCCATTTCGATACAAGTGCAAATAAACATTTAACAGTTCTTCTAACCTGGGTCCTGTTGCACAAAAGTAGAATTAAGACATCCGGGATAAATGACTCAGCTGAGCTCAATGAAGCCAAAACATGTGCGTCCAGGCTTAATTGGTTGCACAAAGACCAAGCCAGGATGAGCAGACACGGATTCATTAAGCCAGGTGAAACCAATCCTGGATAGGTGCGCGCTCACGGCTCACTCAAATAGACCCCGCCACAGATCACAGATTAACTGATTTACCATGGCAACTAGAGCCGCGTACTTTTCCCCGTCGGAAGCACAAATCCTCATGGAGGCATACGAGGAGGTAAAAGATATAATTAAGAAGAAAGGCAACACCGCCACAGTGATAAAGCAAAGAGAAAAAGCGTGGCAAAGTATTGCAGACCGCCTGAATGCGTAAGTAGTGCACAATTACACACTCACCGCTCCGCTGAAACATCACAATTACAATTCAAATATTTAATTCACATCTCCAAAAACGCAGTTGTACTGTAATTATGAAACGGTTAAATTTTTTATTGAAATGCACTGCAGATATGAGTGAAATTGTGTAAAGTAAGTCCATCACACTGTATAAAGCTATGATAAATTATTATTAAAGCCTTACATTATTATTTAACGTTACTACGCTCAGTACGGTTTAATATTAGCCGTTGTACTCTGCTTCTTATGTTGTCCACCGTTTTTTTTGTGTTTCTCCTGCTTTCATTAATGTAAAGCTGCTTTGACAGAATGAAACAATTGTGAAAAGTGCTATATAAATAAAATTTAATTGAATAAATAGATGAGCTATAATAATAATCACTTTAATTTATATAGCGCCTTTCAAAGGACCCAAGGTCGGTTGCTCACTGCACTGCAAAAATGTCTTTCTTACTTAGTATTTTTGTCTTGTTTTCAGTAAAAAAAAATATCTAAAAAACATCTTGAATATTTTCTTGAGCAAAATTACCTAGGAAAATAAGCAAAAAAATCTGCCAGTGAAACGAGAACTTTTCTAAAATTAAGTGTTTATGGAAAAAGTAAACTTATTTCAAGAGAATTTTTATTATATTGACATAATTTTTATTTGCTTGTTTTAAGCACACATTTACTTAAAGTTTATATTTTTTGTCTAAACTATACTTATTTTGCTAGGTCATTTAGCAAATCAAGAAAATACATCTTTATTTAAGTTTTTTTTTTTTATATTGTCCATTGACGAACACTCTGCATTGCCAGTGATGTGCATTGATTGGTGTAATATTCCTCATCTTATGATTTCAGATGGTCTGCAATGCTGACTGTGTGATCAGCAATGTTGTGGCAAAATGGCCTGGCTCAGTCCATGACTCCAGAATCTTTCGGGCCTCTGAAATCTATCAGTGCCTATCACAAGGTAAGCCACACAACCCCTATTTATAACCATCATGGCTGTGTCAAGAATATCACTGTGTTTATGAGGTAGTAATGATGAGATTTTGTGTTGACAGGTGAATTCTCTGGTGTGTTGCTGGGAGACAGGGGGTATGGCTGCCAGCCTTTTCTCCTGACACCTTTCACAGACCCCCAGGAAGCACAGCAGGCCTACAACCATGCCCATGCCAGGACCAGGGCCAGAGTTGAAATGACCTTTGGCCTCCTGAAGGCACGCTTTCACTGCCTTCACAAATTAAGGGTCAGCCCTGTTAGGGCATGTGATATTACTGTGGCTTGTGCTGTCCTCCACAATGTGGCCTGCCTGAGGAAGGAGAGGGCCCCCAGAGTGCCACCAGCCATGGACTGGGACAATCCGGCAATCTTCCCTGATGACGACAGTGGTCGGCTGCTGAGGGACCAATATGTGTTGAATTATTTTAGTTAGTATGTGTGCTTTCAATTTTGGTTAAATATGTCCTGCGGTGGCAGAGGAATTTGTTTTTTTTGGGGTTCGTTTTTTTACGAATTATGCCTCTTATGATGTTTGTGCGGTATACTGTGTGTAATACAAGGCTGCAGGGAGGCTACTGCATCCATTCATTTGTCTGTTCAGTTGATGTGTATGGATTTGTCCTGCATTTATTTTAGTGTGCAGACATGCAGGGTGTGTTATATACAGACCTTTGAATGTGTATGTATCATTTGGTATAATATGCTTGGATTCTGTGCTATCCATCTTGTAGAGTCACTGTGACTTCAGTTTCGAAAGGAGCTGATGGTTTACCTGCTTTGTTTTGTCCTTATTCAATAAAGGAACATAATGTTACACATTGTGTTTTTATATTCATATGGAATGTGTATTTGTTTATATGACTGTCATGTTTGTCATTTATTATCATGTCTTGTCCCTGTGCTCCCCATTCTATTCGTTTCCCTCTGCTGGTCTTATTAGGTTCTTTCCCTCTTTCTATCCCTCTCTCTCCCCCTCCCTCTCTCACTCTCTCGCTCTCTCTTCTCTCTATCGTTCCGTTCCTGCTCCCAGCTGTTCCTATTCCCCTAATCATCATTTAGTCTTCCCACACCTGTTCCCGATCCTTTCCCCTGATTAGAGTCCCTATTTCTTCCTTTGTGTTCCGTTCCTGTCCTGTCGGTTCCTTGTTTAGAATTCACCGTGCTGTGATTGTGTATCGCCCTGTCCTGTCGTGTTTTTGCCTTCATCAGATGCTGCGTGTGAGCAGGTGTCTCTGTCAGCTACGGCCTGCGCCTACCCGAAGCGACCTGCAGTCTGTGGCCGCTTCTCCTGTTATTCCCTCTACAGACTAGAGGATTTCTGTTATTCCCTGTTTGGACATTTCCTGTTAAGGATTCAGGATTTGTCGTTTTCTGTTTGGACTTGAATAAACTCTGTTTCTGTTAAGTCGCTTTTGGGTCCTCTTTCACCTGCATGACAGAAGGAACCGACCAAGGAATGGACCCAGCGACTTCAGACGCTCGTTACACTGCCGTCAGGATCCAAGGAGCCATGCTCGGCAGACACGAGCAGGAATTGTCTGCTGCTCGCCATGCCGTGGAGAACCTGGCCGCTCAGGTTTCCGACCTCTCTGGACAGTTCCAGAGTCTACGTCTCGTGCCACCTGTTACTTCCTGGCCTGCCGAGCCTCCAGAACCTAGGGTTAATAACCCACCTTGCTACTCCGGGCAGCCCACTGAGTGCCGCTCCTTTCTCACGCAGTGTGAGATTGTGTTCTCTCTCCAACCCAACACATACTCTAGAGAGAGAGCTCGGGTTGCTTACGTCATTTCACTCCTTACTGGCCGGGCTCGAGAATGGGGCACAGCTATCTGGGAGGCAAGGGCTGATTGCTCTAACAAGTTCCAGAACTTTAAAGAGGAGATGATTCGGGTTTTTGACCGTTCAGTTTTTGGTAGGGAGGCTTCTAGGGCCCTGGCTTCCTTATGCCAAGGTGAACGGTCCATAACGGATTATTCTATTGAGTTTCGCACTCTTGCTGCCTCTAGTGAGTGGAACGAGCCGGCGCTGCTCGCTCGTTTTCTGGAGGGACTCCACGCAGTGGTTAAGGATGAGATTCTCTCCCGGGAGGTTCCTTCAGATGTGGACTCTTTGATTGCTCTCGCCATCCGCATAGAACGACGGGTAGATCTTCGTCACCGGGCTCGTGGAAGAGAGCTCGCATCAACGGTGTTTCCCTGCTCCGCATCGCAACCATCTCCCTCCTCTGGCTTTGAGACTGAGCCCATGCAGCTGGGAGGGATTCGCATCTCGACTAAGGAGAGGGAACGGAGGATCACCAACCGCCTGTGCCTCTATTGCGGAGTTGCTGGACATTTTGTTAATTCATGTCCAGTAAGAGGCCAGAGCCCATCAGTAAGCGGAGGGCTACTGGTGAGCGCTACTACTCAGGTCTCTTCATCTAGATCTTGTACTACTATGTCGGTCCATCTACGCTGGACCGGTTCGGGTGCTACATGCAGTGCCTTGATTGACTCTGGGGCTGAGGGTTGTTTCATGGACGAAGCATGGGTTCGGAAACATAACATTCCTTTCAGACCGTTAGACAAGCCTACGCCCATGTTTGCCTTAGATGGTAGTCATCTTCCCAGTATCAAATTTGAGACACTACCTTTAACTCTCACAGTATCTGGTAACCACAGTGAGACTATTTCTTTTTTGATTTTCCGTTCACCGTTTACACCTGTTGTTTTGGGTCATCCCTGGCTAGTATGTCATAATCCTTCTATTAATTGGTCTAGTAATTCTATCCTATCCTGGAACGTTTCTTGTCATGTGAAGTGTTTAATGTCTGCCATCCCTCCCGTTTCTTCTGTCCCTACTTCTCAGGAGGAACCTGGCGATTTGACAGGAGTGCCGGAGGAATATCATGATCTGCGCACGGTCTTCAGTCGGTCCCGAGCCAACTCCCTTCCTCCTCACCGGTCGTATGATTGTAGTATTGATCTCCTTCCGGGGACCACTCCTCCTCGAGGTAGACTATACTCTCTGTCGGCTCCCGAACGTAAGGCTCTCGAGGATTATTTGTCTGTGTCTCTTGACGCCGGTACCATAGTGCCTTCTTCTTCTCCGGCCGGGGCGGGGTTCTTTTTGTTAAGAAGAAGGACGGTACTCTGCGCCCCTGCGTGGATTATCGAGGGCTGAATGACATAACGGTTAAGAATCGTTATCCGCTTCCCCTTATGTCATCAGCCTTCGAGATTCTGCAGGGAGCCAGGTGCTTTACTAAGTTGGACCTTCGTAACGCTTACCATCTCGTGCGCATCAGAGAGGGGGACGAGTGGAAAACGGCGTTTAACACTCCGTTAGGGCATTTTGAGTACCGGGTTCTGCCGTTCGGTCTCGCCAATGCGCCAGCTGTTTTTCAGGCATTAGTTAATGATGTTCTGAGAGACATGCTGAACATCTTTGTTTTTGTCTATCTTGACGATATCCTGATTTTTTCTCCGTCACTCGAGATTCATGTTCAGCACGTTCGACGTGTTCTACAGCGCCTTTTAGAGAATTGTCTCTACGTAAAGGCTGAGAAGTGCTCTTTTCATGTCTCCTCCGTTACTTTTCTCGGTTCCGTTATTTCCGCTGAAGGCATTCAGATGGATTCCGCTAAGGTCCAAGCTGTCAGTGATTGGCCCGTTCCAAGGTCACGTGTCGAGTTGCAGCGCTTTTTAGGTTTCGCTAATTTCTATCGGCGTTTCATTCGTAATTTCGGTCAAGTTGCTGCCCCTCTCACAGCTCTTACTTCTGTCAAGACGTGTTTTAAGTGGTCCGGTTCCGCCCAGGGAGCTTTTGATCTTCTAAAAGAACGTTTTACGTCCGCTCCTATCCTCGTTACTCCTGACGTCACTAGACAATTCATTGTCGAGGTTGACGCTTCAGAGGTAGGCGTGGGAGCCATTCTATCCCAGCGCTTCCAGTCTGACGATAAGGTTCATCCTTGCGCTTATTTTTCTCATCGCCTGTCGCCATCTGAGCGCAACTATGATGTGGGTAACCGTGAACTGCTCGCCATCCGCTTAGCCCTAGGCGAATGGCGACAGTGGTTGGAGGGGGCGACCGTTCCTTTTGTCGTTTGGACAGACCATAAGAACCTTGAGTACATCCGTTCTGCCAAACGACTTAATGCCCGTCAAGCTCGTTGGGCGTTGTTTTTCGCTCGTTTCGAGTTTGTGATTTCTTACCGTCCGGGTAGCAAGAACACCAAGCCTGATGCCTTATCCCGTCTGTTTAGTTCTTCTGTGGCTTCTACTGATCCCGAGGGGATTCTTCCTTATGGGCGTGTTGTCGGGTTAACAGTCTGGGGAATTGAAAGACAGGTTAAGCAAGCACTCACGCACACTGCGTCGCGCGCGCTTGTCCTAGTAACCTCCTTTTCATTCCTGTTTCCACTCGTCTGGCTGTTCTTCAGTGGGCTCACTCTGCCAAGTTAGCTGGTCATCCCGGTGTTCGAGGCACTCTTGCGTCTATTCGCCAGCGCTTTTGGTGGCCGACTCAGGAGCGTGACACGCGCCGTTTCGTGGCTGCTTGTTCGGACTGCGCGCAGACTAAGTCGGGTAACTCTCCTCCTGCCGGTCGTCTCAGACCGCTCCCCATTCCTTCTCGACCATGGTCTCACATCGCCTTAGACTTCATTACCGGTCTGCCTTTGTCTGCGGGGAAGACTGTGAGAGCCGCCAATAAACGCAGGATTAAGAGTCCAAGGTATTGTTGCGGCCAGAGAGTGTGGCTTTCCACTCGCAACCTTCCTCTTACGACAGCTTCTCGTAAGTTGACTCCGCGGTTCATTGGTCCGTTCCGTGTCTCCCAGGTCGTCAATCCTGTCGCTGTGCGACTGCTTCTTCCGCGACATCTTCGTCGCGTCCATCCTGTCTTCCATGTCTCCTGTGTTAAGCCCTTTCTTCGCACCCCCGTTCGTCTTCCCTCCCCCCTCCCGTCCTTGTCGAGAGCGCACCTATTTACAAGGTACATAAGATCATGGACATGCGTTCTCGGGGACGGGGTCACCAATACTTAGTGGATTGGGAGGGTTACGGTCCTGAGGAGAGGAGTTGGGTTCCGTCTCGGGACGTGCTGGACCGTTCACTCATCGATGATTTCCTCCGTTGCCGCCAGGATTCCTCCTCGAGTGCGCCAGGAGGCGCTCGGTGAGTGGGGGTACTGTCATGTTTGTCATTTATTATCATGTCTTGTCCCTGTGCTCCCCATTCTATTCGTTTCCCTCTGCTGGTCTTATTAGGTTCTTTCCCTCTTTCTATCCCTCTCTCTCCCCCTCCCTCTCTCACTCTCTCGCTCTCTCTTCTCTCTATCGTTCCGTTCCTGCTCCCAGCTGTTCCTATTCCCCTAATCATCATTTAGTCTTCCCACACCTGTTCCCGATCCTTTCCCCTGATTAGAGTCCCTATTTCTTCCTTTGTGTTCCGTTCCTGTCCTGTCGGTTCCTTGTTTAGAATTCACCGTGCTGTGATTGTGTATCGCCCTGTCCTGTCGTGTTTTTGCCTTCATCAGATGCTGCGTGTGAGCAGGTGTCTCTGTCAGCTACGGCCTGCGCCTACCCGAAGCGACCTGCAGTCTGTGGCCGCTTCTCCTGTTATTCCCCTCTACAGACTAGAGGATTTCTGTTATTCCCTGTTTGGACATTTCCTGTTAAGGATTCAGGATTTGTCGTTTTCTGTTTGGACTTGAATAAACTCTGTTTCTGTTAAGTCGCTTTTGGGTCCTCTTTCACCTGCATGACAATGACAGAGTACTAGGGCCACACTGAAGAAAAAGGATAAAGTCATAAATTTATGAGGCTGGTTCTTTCTGCAGAAAAGCTACATATTGTTTTTACAGTTTTGATACTTATGACAATGTGATACTTAATATTCTGGCACATCAGCATGTCTTTGTTTATGAAACCATACTGAAGTACAATTTCACGAAATGCCCCGCATCTGTCATTTTAACAACTGTCCTCCTTTAAAACAACTGGTTACAATATTATGACTTGTCTTTTTTTCCCCTCTGTGGCCCTAATATTCTATCATTTTATATATAGTCTATGGGAAACTGTAAATTATCTAATGATAGCAACATCTAAAAATAATTTTTTATCCAAAATCATTGAAATTAATGATCACAAACGTTTAAATAATGACAGTGGGTCTAGTTATATGTGATAACAATGTATAGTGAGCAGTGAAATAACTATTGGTTTCCATTTGTGGTGACTGCTGACTGACATTAGGGATGAGATTAAATAGATCCTGGAATTTAGCCTGGTCTGGAGCAGGCTAGCTCCACAGAATAAATCTCCATGGTAATTTATACCATAACATATCCTCCTGCCCCCTATCCATCTTTAGTGCAACCGGATTACGGATCAATTGAGCCAGGATCACCAAGATATCCTGGCTTAATCCCTTATCCTAGTTTTGTGCAACAGGCCCCTGATATGAGAAAGTCATAGCTGTATGGAAGTGGAGTGTTATTAGGGAATCTCAGTCAGGTCAGCTATATCAAAGATTTTTTTTATAACTAACCCATTGTCGTTTCCAATGGGAGCAAATTAATCATAGAGGGCAGACCAAGCATGGAGGTGAGCAGAGCCATTCGCGAAATCCTGTTGGCGTTTTATAGTATGTATTTGCATATTTCCGTTAGGGAACGCCCACACTGAAATGCCCTTCCACTCCTTCTAAACAATGCATAAATGTTTAAACTTTGGCAAAGGGTAACGTCTAAAAAACTGTTGTGTCCACAATGTTCGTAACATATTTTAGTTTTGGGAAGAGAACTGTACTGAGATCAAATATATTATTGGAGAGAAAATGAGCAGAATGTCGGCAGGAAACATCTCCCACTGCCCGCCACTGGGCTTCCTCTCATTACCATATTTGGTGGTGAGTGGAAACGCCAACCGGATGCCTCACATTTATACATCCGGTGAAACGTCTGGCTAGTTGTTCTATCTGTGGCAATATCATATTTGGAGCTAGCAAACGGGAAAATGTTTACCATATTTTGTAAAACTTTTTATTAATTCGACGAAAATAATGGATATGTTCAGTAAACTGACACATCTCTTTCAACAGGCGTTGGAGACTGTAAGTATTGGTTGACAAGCCCTTTTCGTACTCCACTTCCTGGATTTAACTAGCTGGGTAGATACTGTATGATGCAAGCTAATTGGCTAGCAGCAGCTAACTTTACTTTTCTTTGACTTTGTGCCATATAAAGTTAGCCAACGGCTAATAGTTAACTATTTACAGGCCTAACTTACAGGCCTAACATTTAGTTAAATGAAGCGCCAAATAACAAGTTGCAGTCTAATCCAACGCGTTAGCTAGCTAGCCAGCCAAGTATTCAATACTAGCTAACAAGATGGTGGCAAGCTATCTAGATTAATTTATTTGGTGTAATATGCATTTTGAACAATGCCAATGTTTATTATGAAGTTGTGTATATGTGTTAATCATTCGGCAAGTATCTACCGTTAACTTGCTACCTTAAAACTACATATGCCATGGCGTCTGAAATGTTTGTTGATAAAGATTTCCAGCTATCCCATAGAGAGAGATAGATTACTCATCTTTGTATCTCTGATATTATAGCGCCTGTGAAAGCAAGTAGTCAATTTTCTTCTTCACGATTGGCTGATGACCCGGTTGGACATGACTCCAACATAATCACCAGGAGAGATCAGCCAATGAAGTTGGAAGTCACAACCAGTTATCGACATTAAAATAGTGGAAGCCCTCATTGGCTTTGGCCATGCTATTATGGCTTTTTGGCCACTGTAGACCTCTAACATTCTCTATGGACTAGACTGACCTTACTCCATATTTGCTCAAGTGGAATTCCACAGACATATGGCACCACATTCCATCAGTGGGCAACTTTCTTGGGGGATGGGTAGAGTGACAAGCTTATACAAGACAGGACAAAGCGCAACTGATCAATGGAATATGTTTTGTGCTGGATAGGACATAATTATTTAGTATTTAGGCACATTCTTTGAGCTGAATCATCTCATGTTTCCAATCTTCTATTTTCTAGAGGGAGCCGTCAGTAAATTTATTGGACTCTTTTGTGGACCACTGGAAAGGGATAACCAATTATTACATTGAAACTACTGGTGAGATTGAGACACTGTTGAAATTAAGAAAATGTTGAATACCCCAGATGTGCCACCAAGCAAACTTGGCCTGAGTTGCATTGCAAACTAACTTGTCGGCAGTAGGTCGATTTCCTTTTAATACTGCTGTCATATTCGGCATGCGTTCATAATGGCCTATGTTGAGAGTGCATTCAACTGTGATGCTTTTCCAGGTCAAACGAGGCCTGTAAAGCAGACAGACATCCCATGGCGATTGAAGCAGATGCTGGATATCTTAGTTCACGAAGAGGCCCAACAGGGGCAGGAGGAGATGGGCCCTTGTATGGAGTACCTCCTACAGCACAAACTGCTGGAGACCCTCTGCACCCTAGGCAAAGCACAGGTACCACACACACAGCAGGTGAAATGTTGTCATGTGTGGTACGTTTTGATTAACCCTCTCTTCGACACTGATCTCTTCGTCCTAACAGTACCCCCCAGGAATGAACCAGCAGGTCCTGGTGTTCTTCTCCAAGATCCTGGTACAAATCCAAAAGCCAATGCTTCACATCCTCAATGTGTATAGGCCAGTCCAGGTAAGGAGTCATTCGTTCTGGTTATTGTTTGTCACTATGTTGTTGTCTATGGCTGTTGGAAATTTGATATACAGTGCATTCAGGGACTATTCAGACCCATTTTTCCACATTTTGTTACATTAGTCTTATTCAAAAAACAAAAAAAATCCTTCAATCTACAGACAATACCCCATAATGACTAAGAGAAAACAGGTTTTTAGCCATTTTTGGTTATGTATAAAAAATAAATACCTTATTTATATACAGTTCCAGTCAAAAGTTGTATTTATGTTTACTGTTTTCTACATTGTAGAATAATAGTGAAGACATCATGTAGTAACCAAAAGAAATGTTAAACAGATCAAAATATATTTTATTTGAAATTCTTCAAAGTAGCCAGCTTTGAACTCTCTTGGCATTCTCTCACTCAACCAGTTTAATGAGGTAGTCACCTGGAATGCAATTCAATTAACGGGTGTGCTTTGTTAAAAGTTCATTTGTAGAATTTCTTTCTTTCCTTAGAGTTTGAGCCAATCAGTTGTTGTGACAAGGTAGGGGTGGTATACAGAAGATTTGGTAAAATACCAAGACCATATTATGGCAAGAACGGCTCAAATAAGCAAAGAGAAACGACAGTCCATCATTATTTTAAGACATGAAGGTCAGTCAATCTAGGCGATTTCAAGAACATTGAAAGTTTCTTCAAGTGCAGTTGCAAAAACATCAAGCACTACGATGAAACTGGTTCTCATGAGGACCGCCACAGGAAAGGAAGACCCGGAGTTACCTCTGCTGCAGAGGATAAGTTCATTAGAGTTACCAGCCTCAGCAATTGCAGCCCAAATAAATGCTTCACAGAGTTCAAGTAACGGACACATCTCAACATTAACTGTTCAAAGGAGACTGCATGAATCAGGCCTTCATGGCTGATTTGCTTCAAAGAAACCACTCCTAAAGGACTCCAATAAGAATGAGATACTTGCTTGGGCCAAGAAGCACAAGCAATGGACATTAGACCGGTGGAAATCTGTCCTTTGGTGTGATGAGTCCAAATTTTAGATTTTTGGTTCCAACCACCGTGTCTTTGTGAGATGCAGAGTTCCCACCGTGAAGCATGGAGGAGGTGGTGTGATGGGGTTCTTTGGTGGTGACACTGGCTGTGATTTATTTAGAATTCATGGCACACTTAACCAGCATGGCTACCACCGCATTCTGTGAAATACTATTATCTATCGTTCTCTTTATCAAGATAAAGTGATATTTTAAATGTGCTTTCCTTAACTGTAAAATTGTCCTCCCAAAATTCCTGACATTCTTCTCAACAGAAGCTGGTTCGTCTGTGTGGTCTTCCGGGATCGCAGACTGAGAAAGAGGAGGCTCAGTTAATGTTTGTTGTTTGCTCCAGGGTGAAACAAGATCCGTATGTTCTCAACTACATTTTAGAGGTACTTTAAAATTCAACCTTTTTTATTTGGTTGTGCATTTTCAAGCACTAAACATGTGTAGGCAAGGGGCATACTGAATAGTAGTACTAAAATGGTAGAAGTTCGAAAATTAAAAGTAGTGGTAGTAGTACTTTATCACGTCATTAGTTTGACAGTAATTGACTAGATCTAGTTGATTTCATTGCATCATCTGAAGTAATGTCAATGTATGATTGATATATTTATTTTTTTACACTGTTTTACTTGTCATGTAGATTAAAAAGGATAATCACTCCAAGAAGTCTATTTCTACCTCTGAGGATACAGAAAAAGAGAGAAGTGGAGAAACTGTGTCTTCCAGTTACCCCACAGCTTCCAACCCTGCCTCCACCTCCAGTCCTCAACAGCACTCACCCACTGACTCTCCCTCAACTATTTTCCCAGCCAATGCAGGCCTCATCCATGTCTTGGTCCACTTGAGCAGAAGCCAGGTGTGTTCAGCAAGGACTATTTTACAAACAATACATAATTCATGAATTTGAGGCTTGTAAATGAACACGCTATCAATAATTTGCCACGTTTTTCTTTGTCTCCTTGTTCAGAAAAGCAGAGTTGCACTGAAAGCCTTTGAGAGCTTGCTGCTCCTTGTCAGCATACCAAAGGAAGATACTGCAGTGTGCCTGGCTGAAAGCACCCCACTGTGTCAGCTACTAGCTGAGAGGTTGTGTGAGCTCTTCAGCCAGCTCCCGGCTACGCTGGAGCCTGCAGACATACACAGTTTCCCCCAGACCCACTGGAAGTGAGTTTAGTGGCCCAGAGCATGCATGAGCCCTTACTGGCGAAAAATGTGCTGAAAGCACAAAATACTCCTGATTCTACAAGCCTCTCGTTCAGTTCACCACAAGGGGCTTATTGGCTCTGTAATTTGTGAAACTTGTAAAAGTGTGCTTTAAACAATTTGGCATACAAATTAGAGGTCGATCAATTATGATTTTAACGCCGATACCAATTATTGGAGGACAAAAAAAGCCGATACCAATTAATCGGCCGATATTTAAAATAAAAAGTTTTTATTTGTAATAATGACAATTACAACAATACTGAATGAACACTTATTTTAACTTCATATAATACATTAATAAAATCAATTTAGCCTCAAATAAATAATGAAACACGTTAAATTTGGTTTAAATAATGCAAAAACAAAGTGTTGGAGAAGTAAGTGCAATATGTGCCATGTAAGTTCCTTGCTCAGAACATGAGAACATATGAAAGCTGGTGGTTTCTTTTAACATGAGTCTTCAATATTCCCAGTTAAGAAGTTTTAGGTTATAGTTATTATAGGGCTATTTCTCTCTATACAATTTGTATTTCATTTAACTTTGACTATTTAATGTTCTTATAGGCACTTTATTATTGCCAGTGTAACAGTATAGCTTCTGTACCTCTCCTCGCTCCTACCTGGGCTCGAACCAGGAGCACAACGACAACCGCCACCCTCAAAGCAGCGTTACCCATGCAGAGCAAGGGGAACAACTACTCCAAGTTTTGGAGCGAGTGACATTTGAAACGCTATTATCACGCACCCCGCTAACTAGCCATTTCACATCACAGCGTTACACCAGCCTAATCTCGGGAGTTGATAGGCTTGAAGTCATAAACAGCTGAGCTGCTGGCAAAACACACGATAGTGCTGTTTGAATAAATGCTTATGAGCCTGCTTTTGCCTACCATCGCTCAGTCAGACTGCTCTATCAAATCATAGACTTAATTATAACATAATAACACACAAAAATGTGAGCCATAGGTCATTAATATAGTCGAATCCGGAAACTATCATCTCGAAAACAAGAAATACGGGACTGTTCTATATTTTATCTAACGGGTGGCATCCATCAGTCTAAATATTCCTGTTACATTGCACAACCTTCAATGTTATGTCATAATTATGTAAAATTCTAGCAAATTAGTTAGCAATGAGCCAGACGGCCCAAACTGTTGCATATACCCTGACTCTGCATGCAATGAACGCAAGAGAAGTGACACAATTTCAACTGGTTAATATTGCCTGCTAACCTGTATTTCTTCTAGCTAAATATGCAGGTTTAAAAATATATACTTCTGGGTAATGATTTTAAGAAAGGCATTATTTATGGTTAGGTACACGTTGGAGTCCTTTTTTGCGAATGGGCACTGCATCGATTATATGCAACGCAGGACACGCTAGATAAACTACACTGCTCAAAAAAATAAAGGGAACACTTAAACAACACGGTCAGAACACGCATAGCTCCATGTGGGAGGGGCTGCACACCTCCATGTGCTCGCCAGAGGTAGCCTGACTGCCATTAGGTACCGGGATGAGATCCTCAGACCCCTTGTGAGACCATATACTGGTGCGGTTGGCCCTGGGTTCCTCCTAATGCAAGACAATGCTAGACCTCATGTGGCTGGAGTGTGTCAGCAGTTCCTGCAAGAGGAAGGCATTGATGCTATGGACTGGCCCGCCCGTTCGCCAGACCTGAATCCAATTGAGCACATCTGGGACATCATGTCTCGCTCCATCCACCAACGCCACGTTGCACCACAGACTGTCCATCGGGAGCATGCCCAGGCATTGTAGGGAGGTCATACAGGCACGTGGAGGCCACACACACTACTGAGCCTCATTTTGACTTGTTTTGTTGGATCAGCCTGTAGTGTGGTTTTCCACTTTAATTTTGAGTGTGACTCCAAATCCAGACCTCCAAGGGTTGATAAATTTGATTTCCATTTTTGTGTGATTTTGTTGTCAGCACATTCAACTATGTAAAGAAAAAAAGTATTTAATAAGAATATTCCATTCATTCAGATCTAGGATGTGTTATTTTAGTGTTCCATTTATTTTTTTGAGCAGTGTAGTGATCATGATCAACCATGATTGATTAAGTTTAATGCTAGCTAGCAACTTACCTTGGCTTCTTACTGCATTCGCGTAACAGGTGGGCTCCTCGTGAGGCAGGTGGTTAGAGCTTTGGACTAGTTATGAAAACTTGAAATTGGTCCTAATTAATCGGCCATTCCGATTTAATCGGTCGACATCTAATACAAATAAGATTATTTCTTGGTACATTTTAAACGAGGTCTAGTTGTGACCACAACCGGACTAAATTTTGAATGACTTGGAATGCATTGCTTGACTACCATATGGGTGATAAGTTCATTATCGTTCAAACTGCAGCACCCCAAATGATTTGTTCTTGAGTTTGTTGAGCAGATGGGCTGTTTATGTTTTGGTTCTACAAAGCTGTGTCCATCATAATGTCAATAATCAATTAATTACATGAAATCTTGCACCATGTGATCAATTATCAGTTCTAAATGTGGTAATTATTATTATTTTTTACTGTCTGTAGCATGATCTATTTTACCTGCACTCATATAGGACAGACAGTTGTTCAGAATATGTCTCCAGAGACACCAGAGGTGCGCATATTAATCATGCTGTAGAATTAATTACAGCCAACAGGTCAAACAAACTGCTAAAATAAACAAGTCACTCAGAAAAAATGAATCGTTCATTAAATTATCATTAAACTAAAATCAAACTTAATTTTCATTACACATTTTACAAAAGTAAATCGTGGATCTATTTATCTGAAACTCACATAATGACTGATTCAGTTGCTTTGCTTTCCTAAGTGTTGTCCACTTGATCCTGCCTTTTATTCCCATCTTCTGACGGATCACTTTGTCCTGTCTTGCAGTTTTCAAATGCAACAACTGTAGTTTAGACATTTTTTATGATCTAACTGCCCCATAATCCAAAATAAGGTTGATTATCATCTATCAAAGTAATCAGACCAATTATTTTACAAATTTTGACTATGTAACTGCTTTGTTTAAGTAGTTCAGTAAAACTTTTGAACTTCTTCCATTACCACAAAAATACTTAGAGCTAAAGCAAGCCCCGCAACCTTACTTGTACAGTTATCATCTTGTTTTGATTTAGTAATGGACCTGATGTCTTGTGCAGTGTTCCATTCTCTCAGAGCGGTATGCAGGAAAGCCAGTCGTTTCCTGGTAGTGAGCACATGGAGAGCTTTTTCGCTTGGCTGGACTTCCTTGACCATATGATGAGGGAGGCACCAAAGGTAAAAAATAAAATAATAATTAAAAAAGCAGACATACTTGACTATTTCATTGAGTTTCCACCAAGAGAGGATGTCGAGTACATTATATTTGCTGTTTTTGTAGAGCCTCGCTGTGAAATTAGCCAAAGAAATTCACCATTGCTGGCTTGTCGGTGTTCTACAGCATGAGCTGCTCCAAATGTAAGTGACCCCCACTTACATTTTCTCCAATGGGGTTTTGTACATATACAGTGCATTTGGAAAGTATTCAAACCTTTCACGTTCACATTTTGTTACATTACAGCCATATTCTAAAATGGATTACATAGGTTTTTTTCTCATCAATCTACACACAATACCCCATAATGACAAATCAAATAAAAAAATTAAATTATCAAATTATAAAAAAACAAACATCACATTGACATAACTATCGAGACCCTTTACTCAGTATTTTGTTCAATCTTGGTTTCATCAGACCAGATAATCTTGTTTCTCATGGTCTGAGAGTCTTTAGGTGCCTTTTGGCAAACTCCAAGCGGGCTGTCATGTGCCTTTTAGTGTGGCTTCTGTCTGTCCACTCTACCATAAAGGCCTGATTGGTGGAGTGCTGCAGAGATGGTTGTCCTTCTGGAAATTTCTCACATCTCCAGAGGAAATCTGGAGCACTGTAATGAGTGACCATCAGCCAAGGCCCTGCTCCCCCGATTGCTCAGTTTGACTGGGCGGCCAGCTCTAGGAACTGTCTTGGTGGTTTCAAACTTATTCCATTTAAGAATGGAGGCCACTGGTTTTGGAGACCTTCAATGCGGTATAATTTATTTTGTACCCTTCCACAGATCTGTGCCTTGACACAATCCTGTCTCAGAGCTCTACGGACAATTCCTTCGATTTCATGGCTTGGTTTTTGCTCTGACATGTAGTGACAACTGTGGGACCATATATAGATAGGTGTGCCTTTCCAAATCATGTCCAATCAATTGAATTTACCACAGGTGGACTCAATGAAGTTGTAGAAAAATCTCAGGGATGTTCAATGGAAACATGATGCACTTGAGCTCAATTTTGAGTCTCATAGCAAAGGGTCTGAATACTTGTGTAAATAAGGTATTTCTGTTTATTGTATGACGATTGATGGGAAAAAATGATTTAATCCATTTTAGAATAAGGCTGTAACAAAATGTGGAAAAAGTCCATGGGTCTGAATACTTTCCGAAAGCACTGTACCTGGGACATATGGACTATTATTAAACAGTGGTTTGTGTTTTAGGTCTGAGATGGGCGTGCTGGTGAACACTGCGCTGCTGTGCTGCTCGGTGCGTCACATCCAATCCCCTGCCATGGTGGAAGAGCTGGTCTCATTCCTCCTAGGCAGACAAACACAGAGCGAGCAGCGCTTGGACACAGAGAGTCATGTGCTGCGTTATCAACTTATAGAGCACTGTGACCACATCTCCGATGAGGTAAGCCGAAGGTGCTGTTACTGTAGCCCTCAGTAAAGGCTGAACATGACTAAAGACGAGACAACTGGAGTTCACATCTCTCATGTTGCTACTATGAATATAGTTAAGCTATTTTTATTCCCTTATTCTTCGTTTGGCATACAACACTAAGGAAGTACCCACATTTTTTCTGGTTAATGCTGGTGACGTGCTGTACTTTCTCTCTGCCTCCTAGATCAGTATCACTACTCTGCTCCTGTTTGAAGAGCTCCTACAGAAGCCTCACGGGGACATTCTCTTCAACCTGGTCCTGAGGAACCTGGAGAACCGCTGCTATGTGACACGCACTCTAGGGGGAGGGGATGATTGCAGGCATTTCACTGACACAGATCCCGTGGAGGAGAATGAGTGAGTTAACTCATCCAGAGGTAGAGCTCCAATGGACAGATGACCTCTCTGTAGGGGCTAATAGAAATCAAGGTTGTTACGAGCCATTGTAACATTGTAATTGTGTTGATTGCATAGTTAATCATGACTATGAATAGTTCATGACAGACCAAATGGAGTATACAGTCATCAATACCACTCAGGAATGGCTTCTATACTATTCATATCTTTTTGTGTTCCCCCTGTACCTGAACAGAGAACTAGAGGAGGACCCTTTCTTCACTGACATGTACGGCGAGGATGAATTCAACAGCTCAGAGCATCTTCTGCATCGACCACAGCTCATCAGAGAACATCGCTGCAGTGGGCAAACTCAAGCATTGGACATTGTAAACAGGTGCCTTTAAACACAGAATGAAATAGAACACGGATACATTTCTCTATGCAGTTATTTTTATTACTGGTGGTTAATTGTCTAGGCACAACATTCATCCCCTCATTCGGGTCATAAAGAAAACTGATCAGACATCTCTCATGAAGGAACTACTTTTTGTATTTTAGCAGCTATAACTCGCTTTACAGTTTAAACTTTACACTGTCGTTTTGTTTTGCAGTTTTCTGTGTTTGGTCCCTCAAGAAGCAAAAACCTCTCAACATGTCCAAGGTGCCCGATATGAAACTTATGTCCATGATGCTCATGAGCAGGTGAGCGGAGAACTTCAAGTAGTGAAAGTCATTACCACGAGTAGCATAATTGCATAAATTGAGGTCTCAGATCTAACGCAAAACATCCATTTTTTATTTATTTTTTACATCTAGTTTAAAGCGTGCACTGCATTCTTGCTCAATTGGGATTGGCCGGAGTCCCGCAAACCAACCGAGTTGTCTGTATCCAGTTCTGACTTTTTCGAAGGCCACTTCCTCAAAGTCCTGTTTGACAGAATAGGCCGGATCCTTGAGCAGGTAGCCTTCAAGGGATTTATTTTTGTATTTTGTTCATTGGTCCACTGTTGATACTATCCCAAAATGTTTTGCATGTCTGCAATCAAGCTCTGAAGATGACGCACTTTCAGTACAACTGTGTTTTGTATATGGTACAATTATTGCATAGTCATCATAATACATTAGTGACCACCATGAGTGCTGTGTTTAGTCACAAACATCCCCTCACGTGTGTGTGTGTGTGTGTGTGTGTGTGTGTGTGTGTGTGTGTGTGTGTGTGTGTGTGTGTGTGTGTGTCTCTCTTAGCCCTATGAGCTGAACCTCCAGGTGACATCTGTGTTGTCCAGGCTGGCCGTGTTCCCTCACCCCCACCTCCATGAGTACCTGCTGGACCCCTACATCATCCTGGCCCCTGGAGCCCGCTCCCTGTTCTCTGTGCTCATCAGGGTGGGTGACCACTACACTCACCTCCTTCCTTGTCTTTGAGGTTTTACCGAGCTATAGTTCTCACAAATGCATTCCTAATTATGTTTCTCCTGGTTTGACAGGTGATAGGAGAACTGATGCAGAGGATCGAGGTGATCCCAAACTTCACAGAGAAGCTTGTGCATGTCCGAAGGCAGCTAATGGGCCTGGATGGGGAGTCTGGGTAAGTGCCATAGAGAAACCAAGTGCATTTGTTAAGTATTCAGACCCCTGAACTTTTTCCACATTGTTACATTAGACCATTATTCTAAAATTAATTTAAATGTTTTTTTCCCTCATCTACACACTACCCATAATGAATGACAAAGCAAAAACTTTTTTTTATACCTTTTTTTCTCATTTATAAAAACTGACATGTTACGTAAGTATTCAGACCCTTTACTCAGTACTTTGAAGCAGCGATTACAGCCTCGAGTCTTCTTGGGTATGACGCTACAAGCTTGGCACACCTGTATTTGGAGAGTTTCTCCCATTTTTCAAAGTAGATCCTCAAGCTCTGTAAGGTTGGATGGGGAGTGTTGCTACACAGCTATTTTCAGGTCTGTCCAGAGATGTTCAAGTCCGGACTTTGGCTGTGCCACCCAAGGACATTCAGAGACTTGTCTCGAAGCTACTCCTGCATTGTCTTTTCTCTGTGCTTAGGGTCGTTGTCCTGTTTGAAGCTGAACGTTTGCCCCCTTCTGAGGTCCTGAGAACACTGGAGCAGGTTTTCATCAAGGATCTCTGTATTTTGCTCCGTTCATCTTTCCCTCTATCCTGACTAGTCTCCTAGTCCCTGCTGCTGAAATACATCCACACAGCATGATGCTGCCACCATCATACTTCACCGTAGGGATGGTATTGGCCAGGTGATAAGCAGTGCCTGGTTTCTTCCAAACGTGACGATTGGCATTCAGGCCAGAGAATCTTGTTTCTCATCGTCAGTCCTTTAAGTGTCTTTTGGCCAACTCTAAAGGCTGTCGTGTGCCTTTTTACTGAGGCGTGGCTTCTGTCTGGCGCCTCTACCATAAAAGCCTGATTGGTAGAATGCTGCAGAGATGCTTGTCCTTCTGGAAGGTTCTCCCATCTCCACAGAGGAACTCTGTCCTCTGTCAGAGTTACCATCGAGTTCTTGGTCACCTCCCTGACCAAGGCCCTTTTCCCAATTGCTCAGTTAGGCTGGGCTGGCCAGAGTCTTGGTGGTTCCAAACTTCTTCCATTTAATGGAGGCCGCTGTGTTCTTGGGGACCTTCAATGCTGCAGACAATTTGTTTCTGGTACCCTTCCCCAGATCTGTACCTCAACATAATCCTCTCTCGGAGCACCTGAGCTCAATTGAGTCTCATAACAGAGGGTCTGAATAAGTTTTATTTTTAGTACATTTACAAATGTCTAAACCTGTTTTCGCTTCGTCATTATGGGGTATTGTGTTTAGATTGAGGACTTTTTTTTCGCCAAAAAAAAACAACAATTTTAGAATAAGGCTTATGTAACAATGTGGAAAAGGGGTCTGACTACACACTATATATTCGTTTAAATTAATTATTTGGTAAGTGTGTGTGTCCTGAATGTGATGTAGTGGTTAACCTGATCACCATGCACGCTGAATGAAGTTATATTTTCAATGCAATATGTGCGTAAAACACTTATGCAATATAAAAAAGGTGTAAATGCCATTCATGTGCGTTGACCGGCCACCACACCAATACATGTATTCTTCCTAATAACAAAAACCACCCTCCTGAGAAGCAGAATGAGGAAATTACAATGATTTTGTGTGGATCTTGCCTCCCCAGAGTGGATCACATGCCCCTGCTTAAGGGAGTGATCATCCTGGAGGAGTTTTGTAAGGAGCTGGCAGCCATTGCCTTTGTCAAACTTCCTGCCAACAACACAAACTTGCAGAACACTGACACCTTGTGAATCCTTGAACGGAACACTCAGTCAGACGGACGACACCAGTCGCAGCTGCTTACTTCTGTTGGTTGCACGAGTAAACAAAGCCATAGATGACCGGAGGTACAGGGGCATTAATTGTTCTCCAAAGATGAAGCATTGGTACTTAGGAGAATAGCAAATGTGTAAGATTAATCTCCATTTTTAAGTTTATTGTAAATGCTGAAATGTTTTGCTTTGAGTTTAGCTTATGTTACATAATGACTATCTTAAGCAAATTATCACACCTGGAAGTAATGTATGCAGTCGGTCAAATCAATGTAAAAGGTTGCGTTTCATCTAGTCTTTGTAACAATTGCATATATAAGATTGCTGTAGGCTATCCCTGGTTCCTGAGATATTAAAACATGTATTAGAATGAGGATTGAGCCGGTATTCATAGTGCTTATGTAGGATCATGTTCATTATAGACTAAACTGATCCTTGGTCAGCACTTTTAATGAAGCTTGATACATGATCATCTGGGCTGTGAGACTGGTTGGAACAACTTAAAACTGTGCGTCATCCAGTTTAATTATTGATACTTTCTGTTTGCATGGCGATGAGTCCATCCTGGAGGCAGAACTGAGCGGTTTCCGCTAGATGGGCCAGGTACAAAGTCTTAAGTAAATTAATACCCCAAAGCTAATGTTTTAATACAAGGTTAGGTTTAAACGATTTGTACTTTGTGGCTGTGCCAGCTAGCTACCACTCTGGGGTTGCTTCCAGAACAAGATTCACGACAAAAAACACTAACCTGTGCTTGCCTTTTCTCACGTTTTATTTCTGTGTTGAGGTGATGTCTGGTGTCTTATGTGGACCAGGGTCACAACACATCGGTCTTAATACATTGTTTTAAACATCAGTCTCTGTACAATCCTTTGTAAAGTATGATCATGCAACTTAACAATTGAGATTAGCCTCAAATAGACTCAGCGACATGAGCAGCAGTGCAACCAAATATAATGCTGAGAGTATCTGCATTGAAGTTTGCGTCCCTCTCCTACAATGTGATAGCTGAAGAGAATATTTTTGCTGAAGAGAATATTTTTGCTTCGTACTCTTTCAGAAGCCACAACGTCATATTCCTGAGTCAAACTGTCATAACAGTAATTTGATTTTTCTGCCATGGGTATTAGATTTCATGCGGCTTATCTAAAATGGATCATATGAAGCTAGATCATGATTGGTAGCTGAATGTAGTTTTTGAATAATAGCAGACTTGATTGAACGTTTGATCAAAAGGTTATAGACCCTATTCTGTATTTACAGTCCATTTTTCACAAATTATTTCTGATTTTTTTTTTTGCAATCTTTTCCAGCAGTTTTCGGAATGGTGGTCCTGTGTGGCTGTTGCAACGCCAGGGTTGTGGGTTGATTCCCATGGGGGGCCAGTATGAAAAAGTCCAAATGTACTCACTTATGTCAGTCGCTCTGGATTAGAGTGTTTGCTAAATGACAAAAGATGTACAAATTGATAAACGTTGTAATGTCTGCTCTCAAAAGGTACATATGTCTTTTGGCCGCTCATAGACAGGTACTTGCCCCACGTATTCCCAAAATCATCTTCAAGTAAAAAGTGTATTGTTTTTGGAATGTCATTTCACCACCTCCTTAGTAGAGACTATGCACTGGAAGGAAGGACCCAGTAGTTATTCTCTGTTGAATCTTGTCTCTTAGCTGAGGATTCTCCACTTTGTACCACTGAAAGCGAGGGCTCTCGATCAGTGGTGGTTGACTGGTGTGTGGCCCCTCCCCAGTGTGTTCCAAAGACACCACTGTGTTGAAGCAGAGTCCATCTGTCTTCCCAGGGACCCTTCCATTGTGCTGTATTCCCAGGATTCCCCTTGTGTTGACGTTGAGGTCGTAGTAGGAGGAGGGCATGGCCTCTTGTACCAATGTGTTGGCCGCCCATGTGACTGTGTGGGTTTTCACAGACACTGCCACAGGGAGGTGCAGGTCCTTAATGTTGCCCAAAAGGAGCCAAAGCACCCCATCAGAGCTGCTGAAAGTGAGGAGAAGTCGCTGTACAACAACATGGCAGCACATGTCTATAGGGTGAGCCACAGGATGCCAGGGCTTCTTTCTGTATTTCAAGGCGGTATCGATGAGTCTGAGGATGTCACGACCCCTCAAGGTGAGTGGGGAGTCTTGGTCCCACCACTGAGCCTGGAGAGACTCTGCATCAGCCTCTGCCATCGTCTTCAGGGAGCCTCCTAAGGGAGGAAAATATGCAGGAACAGCAGTGAAAAGTAACTAATCAATGCTGCCGACTCCTGAGGAATACAAGAAGTTCAAAACTTGACATTGACTTGTTGAAAGTCACTGAGCTCTTCAGTAAGGCCATTCTGCCAATGTTTGGCTAGGGAGATTGCATGGCTGTGTGCTTGGTTTTATACACCTGCATCAGGTGTGGCTGAAAGGTGTGTGTGTGTATATACCCACTCACTTATACTTGAAGAATATAAGCTGAGCACAACTAAGCCTGCTATTTGTATGAAAAGCTGAAATGCGTGGATAAACTTTTACCTGTAATCTCCGCCAAGAAAACGAATCGGATCCACTGCGGCCCCTGTTCTTGGACCAGAACCAGGGTAATGGGTTGGCAGTCGAATCCAGCCTCTTCCTTCACCTCCCTTCTCATGGCCTCCACAATGCCCTCTCCCTCTTCCATACGGCCAGCTGGAAGGTACCACTGTTTGTAGCAATTCTCCTTGGCCTCCTGCACCATGAGCACCTCATTCTGCAAATACAGGTGACACACACAATAGGATGCACTTTGATGAAAAGTGTAATGAGATGTCTTTTAAAAAATAATTTAAAAACAGTACCAGGAACTATTCTTACCCCTTGCAGACCTTACATTCCTGAGGGGGCATGTTAAATCCATGGGGAGCTCTAATAAAACAAGGTAGATTGGTTCTACTTCTGTTCAAATGTACAAACATTTGTGTGGCATTGTGCATTTTTTCCCCCCCTGACACGCAGGTTAAAATATCAAAACAAACTCAACCAATTATATTAATTTGGGGACAAGTCAAAATTTGTCAAATTTAGCTAGCTTGCTGTTGCTAGCTAATTTGTCCTGGGATAAACATTGAGTTGTTATTTTACCTGAAATGCAAAGTCCTCTACTCCGACAATTAATCCACGCAAACGGTCAACCAAATCGTTTCTAGTCATCTCTCTTCCAGGCCTTTTCTTTTCTTGACTTTATTGTGATTGGCAACTTTTCATAAATTAGGTGCAATACCGCCACTGAAATCGTTCATCTCAGTCACCCACGTGGCTATAACCAAAGAGGAGATGGCATGTGGGTACCTGCTTCTACAAACCAATGAGATGGGAGAGGCAGGACTTGCAGTGCGATCTGTGTCAGAAATAGAACCGATTTCTATTTTAGCCCTTGGCAACACAGACGCTTGCGAGCACAATAATTGAACAGATTTCCAAATATATTTTGCAATGCTTGCGCACGTGAGTAGTGTGGTCAGCCTGTTTGTAGCGTCCATTTGCTGTTGCTGGCTGGCAGTGGTTGCGATTTCCATTTGCAAGAATGTGCGAGCCACAAACTCTGCTTCCACTGGTTCAGTTTTGGTTAGATCCAACAATGGCTTGACCTTGTTCACAATCCAAAAAGTCTCAGGATCCATGGTACAGATCTTCCACCAGTTGACTTTCCTTCAATAAATCGTGATTTCCCCCAGCACGGCATCCAAAGTACTGAAAAAAAGTTTACACTCCCTATCATCTCCATAATCAAGCTGACCCACAGTGCATTCAACTACACACTCTTCCAGAGTTTCTCATCAGTCTCTGTTGTTTACTTGGAGCTGAGGTGCTCATGCCCTCCTGGCATGCCTCCCAAAGGTTTTCAAATTCATTGTCACACTGGAGTTTTTCAACGCACTTGGACAAGTTTGACACAGACATGCAGATCAGTTGCTGTGTTCAGGAGCCCCAGAATTGAAAGTCATGTTAGCAATAAACTCAAAGTTTGGCTCTATCGCTGCTTACAATAAGCCTTGGCCTGAAGTCTCACATGTGTCATACGTGAGTAGACTCGATTTTACAGAGCTGTTTACTTGATTTCACGGTCACTTGATTTCAAAATTACTGACACTGTGCTAAGGTGTCCAGAGCATCTCTGATCAAGTAGTCTTAAGTTTTCCCCAGTGTGCTGTGCAGCAGCCGTGGTTTCCCAAATAATTTGTACAGGGAGCTACACACATAAAAAAATGCATTCTGCCGCCTCAGACGACCTAGCGTGCACCCCATTTCAAATGCAGTTGGTGATTTTAAAGTTATCACATGTAGCATTAAGTGATTCAATTGATCTTGCAATATGTTCTGCACAACCGTGTCTCACAGACATCACACTAACCCCGTCGTAGCATTGACTTAGAATATTTAATGCTGAGGCCAACATTTGTTAGCTCTGAGATAACAAGGTTAGTAAGTGATAAAGCATCACATTGTTTGCTTGTTGCCATTGGCAGCAACCGCTCTCGCACACCATTTGCGTCTACAGATCGAATTACAATAGAAATGTTAATCACATCCAGTTGGATCTTTGGTTCCATCTACTTTCAATGTATACCACAATTCACCAATTTCCTCTGACAATCTTGCGAGCCATGATTTCATTCAGAAGGTCATGTATTGTATTACGTGGAATTGTGCTAAATGATTTTGCAAGTTCCTTGCCTTTTCTCAAAGGTTACTGCTTCCTCCTCCTCAGTCAATCGCATCCAAACTCCTTCCCAAAGAATGCTAATTTACTGCAATAAACTCCCAATGTCCACAATCCCTGAAATAATTTTAGCTGCTCAGTATTCACAGGAGTGGATTTCTTTCCATTGCGCTTCATGTTTCTCATAATCATGCATTTCACATGCTTTTTAAAGAGGTATGCTTCCCCGCCCTTTCGTGTTGTCATTGGCATGTTTCCAACTTGAGTAGCCAGTTTGAGTGAAGCTCTATCCAAATTAGTATTGGAGCCGAGGATAACAGCATCTGCCTTGCGGGAATATTCAAGCCACTCTGTTCTTGAACCAGGAGCTTTCTACTGAAAATGCGGCACAGGTAAGTGTCGAGACAAACCTGTGCTGGCTCCTCACAGATGTTGTGGCTGGGGTAACGGAGGTGCAGGTGTTTGTTGTGATGTTACCCTCATGCTGCTGGTGCTAGGCCATGGCTCATTCGATCTTGGTCAGCAGGCGGCGAGGGGAATGGGTGGGTATTGCATTTGCTGCTCTCCTCAACCTCTGGTCAGGCTACTCTGCATCGGTCTCACCATGGTCCTCAGTTTTTGCACTTGGCAGCACCCAGCCAGTTTTGGATATCCTTGCTGATCAAAAAACTTTGCCGACTAGCTGTAATTATTCAGTGCGCCACTACCAAAGCTTAAAAGCTAGCTGCAGCTGTCTGCAAAAGTGGAAAACATATGTACATTTTATCCCGCCCTGGGATCCAATTAGCTACCTAAACAAGGTAATGAAGGCGGTACCTTATGATATTGCAAGGCTAGGTGCCAAATCATATTTTGGGATTATAACTAAATTATTATTACTGTCAGGTTCTTCCATCTCATCCAAAGAACTCTGTAGTTCGGTCATTGGGTTCTTGGTCACCTCCCTGACCAAGGTCCTTCTTGCCCAGTTGCTTAGTTTGGTTGGATGTCCAGTTCTAGGCAAAGTAGTTTGACATTTCTTCCATTTCCCAATGATGGAGACCACTGAGTCCTTGGAAACTTTCAACACTCTAGAAATGGTTTTATACCTGTCATGAAGTTGCCCTCTTTGGGTACAGCAAACCCCATCCCCCTCTCCCTGCCTCCCCCTTTCCTCCAACTAGAATGCTGTGGTCAGAGAGAGGTCGTACATTCCTGATGATCTCCTCATGGCCACACAGTATAGCGAGAGTGAAGTTTCATAGAGAACAAAGGAATTTCTTCCACCTCAGAACTTGAGGTCCGAACAACGTTTATGTTCCGGAGAAGGTATAAAAGATTGGTGAAGGGCCTCCCGGGTGGCGCAGTGCTTAAGGGCGCTGTACTGCAGCGCCAGCTGTGCCACCAGAGACCCTGGGTTCGCACCTAGGCTCTGTCATAACCGGGAGGTCCGTGGGTCGACGCACAAATGACCTAGCGTCGTCCGGGTTAGGGAGGGCTTGGCCGGTAGGGATATCCTTGTCTCAACGCGCACCAGCGACTCCTGTGGTGGGCCGAGTGCAGTGCGTGCTTCCTCCAACACCTTGGTGCGGCTGGCTTCCGGGTTGGATGCGCGCTGTGTTAAGAAGCAGTGCGGCTTGGTTGGGTTGTGTATCGGAGGACGCATGACTTTCAACCTTCGTCTCTCCCGAGCCCGTACGGAAGTTGTAGCGATGAGACAAGATGGTAGCTACTTAAAAAAAAAAAATTGTTGAGAAAAGGGGTAAAATTTAAAGAAAAAATAAAGATCGGTGAGGAATCCGGCTACAAACTAGTCTGTTTGTTACAACTTGGGGAAGCTCATGGGAGACTGTGTGGCCACATTACCATAACTATGTTATATAATAGCCTCAGATATGAGGTTTACATCTAATTGTTGTAAAAGATGAATGAGTATGATACTGTTTAAAATTGTGTAATGTGATTTTGGACTGTAATGAAGGAAACTCCAATTCCCTTTTGAGCTCAACTAAATCAGAGGACCGCCCATGAGCCCAGTTAGTGTCAAGCATCCTGGGACAGCCCTTTTCTGCAATTCTGAATACAACCAACTTTGAGAAATTCTAATCGGGCCATGTTTTCCTCCATTACGAGGGGACAAAGGTTGCAGACCATTGCTGAATCTTTTAACCATACCACGTGGTTAAACTCAGACGATCGATACCAACAGAATAAGAACAAGTCTTTGATATTAATTACTTGTCTGCAGCTAGGAATTCGGTATCATTGAACGACAACCGCCGAAACATCCATTCTATAACGAAATGTATGAATGTCACTCTGAACAATCCACCTTAACCACGACAGAGAGGACAGAAACTAACTTTTCAACAAAGATCAAGACAACACACTGAGCGTAAATGTATACATTGATTGCAATTGTTCCCGAATGAGTGAGTGAGCGTTCAGGTGTAAAGGATTAGCATTTCAATTGTTATAATTAACTCTACCCCCACTTCCCCCCCCCATAATTGGTCGACCCCCCCCCCCCACTTCCCTTTTGTCTAACAAGCCGCGATGCCGGTTTAGCCCACTAGGGCACATTCTCCTATCATTTCTTGTAACCATATTTACTGTTTGTTTATGCATTTCTGTGAATTACTTTGTAATAAATAAATGATTTAAGACAATTGATATGGATGACTCAGTGAAGACTGAGTTTGTGCAGATAACCAACAATTTACGATGTTTGGAATGAGACTAACGTGAGGTAACGTAAATAATTCATCAGAAGACTATTGATCATATGAAAATATCTGAAAGGTTATATTGGGAAATTATAACCTTGTAATCTGAATATTTTCCTTGGTGCCCCGACTTCCTAGTTACTTAGTTACATGATTAATCAGTTAGATCGCGTAATAATAATTATAGAGAATCGTTGATAAAAACAAAGTCTAAAATTGAATGATGGTAAAGACACGACATTCCCTTCCCCAGATATGCCTCATCACAATTCTCTCTGAAATCTATGGACAATTCCTTGGACTTCATGGTATAGTTTCTGCTCTGATGTGCACTGCGGGACTTTATATAGACAGGTGTGTCTTTCTAAATCATGTCCAAACAATTGAATTGGCATAAGTGGACTCAGTCTAGTGTGACATCAAGGATGATCAAAGGAATATGGATGCACCTGAGCTCAATTTGGAGTGTCATAGCAAAGGGGAGTGAACTCAAATCAAAACTTATGTCAATTATTTCTGTATTTCATTCTGTGTTAATTTCTAAACATGTTTTCATTGTCATTCGGGGGTATTGTGTGTGTAGATGGGTGGGAATTCTATTTTGAATTCAAGCTGTAACAACAATGTGTTAAGTCAAGGGGTATCAATTCCTACTGTACATTTATTTTAGACAAAGGCCACAGAAGTCTAATGTCCTTAGGCCATGTGGACTTCTGCATGATAGAATAGTAACGTGTCAGGTTAGTAAGTGACCTAATTAACTAATTTAGCTCTTTAGCTTGGTGAATTAATCCCTTGTCCTTACAGAGTTCATTGCTCACTACCTTTTCATTGAAGATGACAGCGCTGACGATGTAGGTTATCGTTTTCCTCAAGGCAACTGCTTGGACCTCTGCGGGTGCCGAATCGAACTCGTCGTTCACTTCTAGTCCTTCACCATTTAAAAGCTTTTCCACATCATTGTTCACATTCATAACTGCAGGTGACCCCACAGGACAAGCCTGGTCCCTGCAAAGAGATGCATAGAAAGTTGCACATCCCATCTATGCTCCCAACAATTTAATGGGTAAATCTCAATCACCGTTTCAAAATGTCAGTTTATTCATAACATTTTTGGAGCATTTATTTTCAGTTTATCTTCTGTTAATCAATACCTCCAAACATTTTTGGGTGTGTCAGCTAATGCTTTTCACTGAATTATTGTAACATTAGGACATACACTGAGCATACCAAACATAAGGAACACCATAATATTGAGTTATGCACCCCCCCACCCCCTTTTGCTCTCAGAACAGCCTCAACTCACTGGGGCGTGGACTCTACAAGGTGTCAAAAGCATTTCACAGGGATGCTGGCCCATGTTGACCCCAATGCTTCCCACAGTTGTCAAGATGGCTGGATTTCCTTTGGGTGGTGGACCATTCATGATACAAGGGAAACTTAACCCAGCAGCCTTAGTTCAACACTCAAACCGTGCACCTACTACCCTACCCCGTTCAAAGGCACTTTAAATATTTTTCCTTGCCCCATTCTCAATGACCCACATTCTCAATTGTCTCAATATTCGTTTTTTTATACCTGTCCTCCCATTCATCTACACTGATTTGAAGCAGATTTCATGAGCGACATCAAAAAGGGATCATAGCTTTCACCTGGTCAGTCTCATGGAAAGATCAGTTGTAAGCTCAAGAAAAAAAGGTACATTTTTGTTTAGGTTGGTGACAGGTGTGTGTCAGTTGGCAGAAAGAGTCAGATGATACAGAATGTAAGCTAATGTTTAATGAATGGAGGCATGGCGCCATCTATAAACCATGCCCAAGTCAAGAAAGCTAACCAGCAGCACCACTTGCTACACTGATAGCCTACCGGCGGGTGCTTTTTCAAAGCTTATGTCAGATGCTCCGGTGAGTAATTGGCTCCAATGAGTAATTTGCTCAATATTAGGAGTTGAGAAATAATTTTGACATCAGCTAGCACGTTGTGGAACACACCTTCCACATCGTTCATTATTTTCCATAGAATGCATAGCCTCTTGTTGATAAATTATAGCAATGGAATAAAAGTGATAAACACATTTGCTGCTAGAAATCTGTTCAACATCCACTGCAGTAGCCGGCAAATTAAATAGATAGCTACAGTAGTAGCCATGGTAACCAAACACTTGCTAGTTGGGCTAACCAAACCATCAGTCCTAGCTTGCTATTATGAAAATCTAATTCAACAATACCGATGTTTTCAATTAGACTTTTGCTTTAAAAAGCAGCTCAAACAAAATGTAAGAATGAACTATAGCCATTGAATTCTGCTGTGCCGATATACCATGCGTTATAGGGAAATAATTGCACGCTCTAGAATGCCCTTCAAGACAATTAGAAATGAGTATTCAACAATGCCATGGTATAACATCCTATAACACACGCTATATTTGTATACTTCAATGGCTAGAGTTCATTCTTAATGTTCTATGTTTGAGCGGCGTTTGAAAAAGTCTAATTGAAAACATTATTGGCATTGTCGAATTTGATTGTCAGTGGCAAGCTTGGACTGATCGATTGGTTAGCTCAACTAGCAAATCTGTTTGGTTACCATGGGGACTACTTTAGCCATCTAGTAAACTTGCTATGTACTTCAGTGGATGTTGAACACATTTCTACTGGCAAATGTGTTAAATTATAGCCACGGTATTAAAGGGTATAATCAATTCGGTGCTCTATGTATACTCTGGAAAATAATGCAACTCCATGGAAGGTCAGTTCCACTCCGCCAGCGGGTCTTAGAACGCACTTTCCATGTAGTTCATTATTTTCCATAGACTGCATATCCCCTCGTTGATTATCTCTTTCAAACAATTAAGCAATAATTGTTGGGGGTTTGATATATGGCCAATATATATCACGGCTAAAGGGCTGTTCTTACGCACAACGGATACAGCCCTTAGCTGTGGTATATTGGCCATGTCACAAAACTCCAAGATGCTTTATTGCTAATATAAACTGGTTACCAACGTAATTAGAGTAGTAAAAATACATGTTTTGTCATACCCGTGGTATACTACGGCTGTCAGCCAATCAGCATTCAGGGCTCGAACCACCCAGTTTATAATGAGACATTTCACTGGATGTATAAATGTGAAGCATCCGGTTGGCGTTTCCACTCACTACCAAATATGGTGGTAAGAGGAAGCCCAGTGACCGGCAGTGGGAAAGGAGAAGATGGATTTTGGCCAATACAGTTCCGTTTCCAAAACTATAATCGGTTACTAACAGAGTGGACTAAGTTTAGTAGATTTTACCCTTTGACAAATCTTTCCTTGTACAGATATTGCCAATGACATGTTAATTAATATTCAGAGGCTAAACTTTCGCATGCAAGTATCGCTTTAACGGCGGCAAGTAAAGCCAGCCTGTCGCAGTGGGCCAGTATCCTAATTAAAGTTCACTGGTTCGAATACACGAGTGACAAGGTCAAAACTGTCGGCTTGGGCAAGTTACGTGACCCTAATTTCTACAGGTGCGCCGTATTATTATGGATGCCCCTATAAAAACACTACATTGTATCTATCCGGTATATTAAAAAACATGTAGGTGCGCTACTGTAGCTAGGACAGCCATTCAGCATTGTTTTGATGTCGCTGTTGAATGGGTATGCAAATTAACGTCTTGACATTACCAAAGTAACTATTAGAAATTACATTTGGTGATATTTATACCAATTACCTTCACTGAAGTGACATCAACTTTGACCGTCGGACTCGGCTGGCGTGTTTACTTGACTGGTGAGCTCAGCTAATCTTACTAACATCGGCCTCTTTACGTCCTTGACTAGTTGAGAGGCTTTGATGTGTTGCAAGAAACGCTAATATTGAGTCTGTGCCTCAGACTTCAAGGCGGCACCCTACACTGGTTGGATATCCCGGTTTCGATTTGAACGAATCATGACCTATTGTTTTTACAAAGGACCGCCCCAGCACTTTCAGTTCCAGCAAGCCCTTCCGGGATAACT